>NC_139923.1:9243532-9283185 GCF_963514095.1 Eutrigla gurnardus | reverse complement strand
ACACACACAAATACACTCAGCCTCATGACACTGCGCACACAAAAATATGCACACAACACAATGCACACTTGCACCTCACACCTCATACACTCTACCAGAGAGGGGGACACCTGTTTTTCTTTCTTGGATGTGCGTGCATTTCTCCATTACATCATTGTAACAGATACCTCAGTTAATATTTTTAATTTTGTAGGCTACTAAATGTAATGTAATTTATTTTATGTACAGTGTTATTATATATACTTAATGTCATTTCTGAGCTAAGGTAAAAATGTATGACAAAATGTTGTAGTTTTCGTCTTTGACCACTAGGTGGCTCTTACTCGAACGGTTTCATACTGGATCTGGATGGTCAAGTCATGGCACCCTCATGATTGGTTCATGGCCCTGGTATCTCCCTATTACTGTTGCCCATTGCTCTCACCCTGCTACTGATTTTCAATCAGCAAGATCATTTTTCCTCCACGTTGTGGTAAAAGGTAAGTGTGAAATGCAAATTGATCTGACTAAATAGTTAATATTGAATTCGATTAATGCAACCACAAAATATAAGACAATCTATACAGACCAGTAGGCTAACACTATTTATACAGTGCTTGCAGTCCATGATACAGTAGCCTAAGTTAGGGAATTAGCTTGCTACGATAAGACTACCTGTCCAAACTGTAACAAGACCAAACATTGTAGTTATGTTTAAAGATTGTTAGTCATAACCAGACATATCTCCAGAATACATAGCGGAATGTCTTAAATGTCCACCCCCTCCACGCCAACATCACACATTTGTGCTAAAAAAGTGAATGTAATAAAAGCAGATGACGTTTGGTAACAACAGTGTAACTTAATTTGTAGTATAATCTAAACAATTCTGGTTTTCAAATCTAATGGCGTGAGAAATGTTGAATAATTTGGCTTCAAACTGTTTTTGTTTAGTAGGTTAAGATTAATGAATGAAGAATTTATATAAAACCATTAATCAGCGTAATTTTCTTTTTTATAGATCTGGAAGCATGAGAACACTGCTAATACTCTTTGTCCTGTGCTGTACCCTTTGGGTATGTGGGGGCCATGGGCACCAGCCTATGTCAGACGAGACCTACAATGTAATACTGAAACTACTGAAGGGGGAATACGACGTCCCCGTTCACGCAAGATCAAGAACAGACGTAGTGCTATTGTGCAGTATTACAGAAATAGGCATCTCTACGCACTCAGTGATGATGGCCAGGTCTGTTTTCTTTTGTCATTTGTATATTTCGAAATTTTCCCCTGACGGTTTACTTGTCTGTATTTATGACATTAACACTAACCCTAAGTTGTTGCACCTTATTGATCATTTTATTGGTAATTTTGTAATTACCAACGGAAGGCAGCAGTCCAAAGGCCGAAGCACAAGTTATTGATCGTCATTCAGTTTAGAACGTAAATACATGAGATGCATTTTGATTTGTAGTCAACAGCTTCGATAAAATGTAACAAAAAACACGTTGCTTGATTGGCTCTGCACAGGATATTTTAGTTTTTATTTTAACTAATAATAACTCACTACAGTTTATCCATGAACACAACTGAACCTTGATCCTCATTGTTACAGTAACATCGGCTAAATGCCCAAATGTAAAATGTTTCAGTTAACGGTATGAATCATATTTCTCCAAATGCCAGAAATTATAATGGATACTTAACCCTCCTGTTACTGTTTCTAACATCTTTTATCCTTCGGGTCAATTTGATCCCAGCAATCTGAGGAGAGGAACAGCAGTGTGGAGAGCACACAACCCCGGGGGCGCCGGTGCTCATGGTCAAGTGCTGGATGTGGTTTTCCCCCGCCTTACCTGCTACCATGAAGTGACAGGTGGAGGCCGGAAGGTGTAAATCATCATGGACATCACACTAAATCCACACATGGCACGGACACTCCAACTTTATTGGTATCTCACCTTTCATACAACAGGACAATTCAAAGTGGTTCACAGAACAATAAAAGCATACAGTAAAGGTGAAAACTGCAAAAGACAGATAAGAACAGTAAAAATAAATAAATAGCACATTAAAGATGAGCGTTCCTCTGGTTTTCTTAAAAAGCCCTGTGGGTCGTAGATTTAAAGGATTGTAACATGGAGGCAAACCTCAGGTTTCCTGGAAGTTTGTTCCAGACATGAGCAGAATAAAAACTAAAATGCTGTCGCTCCATGTTTCGTTCTGAACCCGGGGACAGGAAGCCGACCAGGACCTGAAGATCTGAGGGGGTCTGGCGGGTTCATGACAAAGTGAAGTGCTTTATAAATGGGTTTTAAACAGGAATGTTGTACCAGCCAGGAGGAACGTCTGTTGTGGGGTTCACGTTTAAAGTAGCATAAAATGGAAATACTCCAGTACAAGTAGCTCACACCCTTGCTGAACTACCAGGATGGTTACAGTGTGTGAAACTGCTCCCTCATATCTTCCTTCGCCATCCACTTGGGGGCGACATCCCCCACAGTTCTAAAATGCATGCAGTGACTCGGTACTACTTTTTAAAAGAAAGTATGACATTAATACTTTAACTGCAGATTTCACCACATTTAATATTGAACACTTAATGGAAAATCCTTGGAAACAGCATTTATTCTAAATATACACCCAAATATGCAAAGAGAGCATACCCAGGAGATCTTTAGGTGATCTGGTTCAACAGCTCGGATCCGAAGTAACGAAACTTTTTACTTTATACTTTATACAGTGAGTATATTTCAGAGCCTGTACTTTTACACTTTTACTTGAGTATAGAAGTTGAATCATTACTTCTATCTTTTCCAGAGTCTGTTTGAACACAAGTATATCTGTACTTTGACTCCTCTAGAAAGAGTATGATTAAAAATGCAACACATAGTGCAGGTTTATTGGACATTTTGTGGTATTTAACCTTATACAATTAAGCTTTTAAATGCTTGTCACAGAGTGTTTGCACTGATGCACATAAATGATCTGAATACTAGTTAAACCTGCTGCCATACAGAAGATTGAGGCTTGATCTGTTTAAAATAATAGTCAGGGAAAGTCTAGAAACAGTGCATTGAAAACATTTGATCCATTTGAATTGTTTAATATTGGTTTGCAAAGTTGTTGTTTTGAGTTTTAACTCACGTGTCTCTTTTCTAACCGCTAAATGTGAAGCCAAACGTCCTAAACTGGATCTCCCACATTCAGCAGCGTTCTGAGGCGCTGACGAAGCAGACTGCACAGAGGAGGAAGTGCAGATTAAATTGCACAAAGAACAAGGTAAACATGTCAGAATTGTTGTACCACTTAAGGGAAGATAATAAGCCAGTTTGTGTGTGCAGGTGTAGCATTATATTGGCGCTGACGCCCTTCCGCTCATTTTCTGTAATACCGGTGTAGCATTTAAGCACAGTGGAATTAGCAAGCTAGCTAGCACAGCAGCTGTCCACTATATGTTAGCTGGCTAGCTTGTTAATTCCACCGTGCTTTAAGGCTACACCGGGATAGCAGTGTGCTCGCCTACGTCATTGAGTCGCAACTTGCCATATTTATATGAAAGTTGGCTTGCTGCGACAATGGCAGCAATACACATAAAGATGGCCGCTGCTCGGACCATCCTGCTACATTGATTTGAATGGGAATGTGAGTCTGTTTCTACACTATACCGAGAGTATGGAGGTATGTAACCCAAAGTGCAGAAATGAGATTTACCACCTGTCTGCATGGAGACAGAAGCCGCCTCTTCCTTTTCCTCCTCTTCTTCCTCTTCTTCTTCTTCTTCTTCTTCTTCTTCTTCTTCTCAATGTAATTATACTCCATTACAAGTAAAACGTAGTGTAATGTGACAAGGAAACTGATATTTCTAAGATTATCAGAACATCCAGGATAACATGAGCCATAAAATGGCTCTGAAATGTGTAAAGTAGCACAAAATGAAAATAATCACCTGCTGCCCTCACGTACGCTTGTAGAGGTATTTGTTCACATTACTTTCGTCTCTCTTTAAGGGTTAGGTGAATGGGGGTTACATTTTCCGAAAGTGTGTGTTTTAATATGCAAATTAGTCATCATTAAATATGTGCTCATTTGATGAAGCCAGGTTCAAAAATCGTTGAGTTTTGTGACATTAAATTCAAAGGTTTTTACAGAGGGAATTTCTGATGTCTCTCTTTGTCACTCCATAAATCAGAAAATAGAACAAACGTTTCCTTGTGTGGCTCGTTGACTTTGAGACACGATGACAGCGAGCGTTCAGACGACACACCTGCTGCCTCCAAGTCCAAGTCGAGCTCAGAAGACGGAGCAGCACTGACTTCAGATCAGCTGGGACGGGGTCTGAACAGAGGTCTGGTTCAACTACTGGCAGCCCCTCAGGGACCATCAGACGGCGATGTGGCCCAGATCCCAGCTCTCCTTCCCTCCATTATCACCAGTTCCTCCCATTTGAAGCTCTGGCCAGGATATGGGATCCGGAGCTCACTGTCTCAGACTCATCATGTCTTTCCTGTCTGCCTTCTGGCCCAACCCGGTCTCAGAGCTGGTCTCAGAGCTGGTCTCAGAGCCCCAGCACACAGGACCCAGTGATGTCCGACGGGCCGCCCTCTCGGCCCGCTATGTCCTCGTTGGGGGTGGGGGGGGGAGGACAGGGAGTCATTGTGCCCTGCTGTGTCTCAACAATGAGCGAGTTAATATGAGCCAAGTATTCCCACAGGACTGAGGAAGGGGGCAGGGCTCAGGCTGCTTGCTCCCCGACTCCAGTCCATCCATCAGTGTCTGTCCCCTCTGTTCCGGTTCCTTTCAGTCCTGCTCTGCCGGTTCCAGCTCCCGACTGCTGTCCTTCCCTCACATTCCTGCTCGTCCTTCTTGCAAGGGACCGTGAGGACCTGGTTTATGGGTAATCCAGGACGTTAAAGGTGCTACTTCCAGACATGCTCACAAGTCAATGCTGAGTAAGTCATTTTTCAAGAACTGAGCCTGCTGTGAGAGGTTAAAGTCCAACTCCCAGAATGCCATGGTAAGGTGTCAATCAGTAGGTAGCCACGCCCCCCAAAAGCATCCCCTGCATTCTGGTTTGTTTGAATCTAAATAGACCATAATGTACTAAATGAACATCATGCTGGATTGAAGAAGTCTTGAAACTAGAGATTGAGACCATGAACTCATGTTTACAATGTTTACTGAGATAATAAATCAAGAGAGAATTAGGCTAATTTTCTCAACCAGATCACAATCAGAGGAGTCGCCCCCTGGTGGCCAGCAGAGAGAATGACAGGTTAAGGCACTAGAGTTGGATTCACTTTTCAGAACTGGAGGCTGCCGTCTGGATTTGTCTCTTGTTTTGTACCGACTTTGCTGTGGGATTCTCCCTGAATGCTGTGATGTTATCCAAAGACATAGACCAGGTGGAGTCTAGATTAATTACCGTATCAGAGGTATGAATGAATCGTCAGGGACGGTTCCAGCTCGCTGGCTGTGCAAACAGTATCCGGCAGGTAGAGAAAATAAAAGTGTCAGTCAAGTGCCACTTTGGTATTGGAGATTAGTTCAGCTCGCTGCAGCACAAAGGGCTATATTTGCAGTTATTACAGCTCTGTGTTCAGAAATCCCAGAGATAAAGCTTGTAATAAATACCAATTTCCAATGTAGAAATATGACACGATGCACCAGGATGGTTAGAATCCAGCTTAAACTATCAGCAGGCTCTTTCACCTGACGACCAGAATCAGGAAGTAATACAGGTGAGACCTTCAGATCGCCGTGTTGTGTTTCCAGTGTGTTGTAGCGTGCCAGTCAGACAATAGACTGCTCATTTAAGTTTAATGCTCTCGTGTCAGGATCGACTTCTCTGCCAAGAACTGCAGACGGAGAAACCCACGATGTTTCTCAAGCATCAGCAGGACACACCACATGCTAGTTTCAAGACGGCGCACTTTCTTTTTAGCACAGCGGAAATATATTTTTATTTTATTTTTTAAAAAAGATATCTGCATTGGTCATTTGTTCAAATGCTTAAAGACTAGTAGACATAATTTATTATTATTATTATTAGTATTATTAATAATACTAATAATAATAATAATAGATATCACCATGAATCTTCCTTAGTTGATTACTTACGTTTATATTTCTGTTAAGTTTTATGAAAATGTGTGTTGTATTCAAATCAGTAATTATCTCATATGTGCTAATAATAATAATTATTATTAATAATAATAACAATAATAATACATTTTATTTGTCACCTTACAGTGCATATACTCAAAAGTTAAAAGTAGCAAAACATGACAAGTACACCAATAAAGACAAAGCAGACAAGAGACATGTGGAGGATGCATTAATTATTAATGATTTATATTATTTGTATATCTTTTTCTTTGATTTATTTTATTGTGTTCTTGTGTCTTTTGACATGTTTGTTTACATCATGAATAAGCAGGGCAATGCCATGTTATGTTATCTTGCTAAACTTTTGCTGTTTATCTCATATGTTCATGTAAATCTTTCATAACAGTGATTTGGGAAAGCGATGAAACGGCTAGTGGAACTATAGAGGCTGGTAGAGGACACTGTGTTCATGATGTGTCAAAGAGTTTCTCTGTAGAGCTGCAGGTTTTATGATGATGGGAACTGATGCAGCCACAAGTGTTCATGACTCCCAGCGTGTCGTCACCACTGTTAGAACCTCTTCATGAGGAGAATGTGTTCACAGGATATAATGTATCTCAGGTCACAGCCAACTGCAGTATCTCATTCATGTTACATGTTGTATATGATGCACAGCAACTTCACTGGCGCTTTAAGAGCCATGTAAATGTGCACTTCCATTGTTCTGTGCTAGGGGGAATCGTATTAACGCTTATATATTACGTTGCAATACTGCCGACGCCGTTGTGTAACACGTCTCGCTCTCTCTGGTTCCTCAAAGCTGTGATGCTTCTGGAGAAGGAGACGTCATTGAGGCGTTACGCTGGAAACCAAAGCTCAGTATAAACAGTCAAAATAGTGGCATAATGAGGGGTCTACTTTCTGGGATTATGGAGGGATCTCTGTGTAAAAACGTCTGCTGTTTTTTGGTTAGATGCCTGTCATAAAGACTGTTTGAGAGATGTACCATTTTGTCTGAAACACATCAGTGAATGCACCCTTGCGTATCATAAACGTTTGTTTACGGAGCTTATTTTCTGCAATGATCCATTGAAACAATCCCATTGGCCGTTTGTGGAGGGAACCACAACTTCCAGAAACGCACCATCTCTGCAGCACTCTGTATTTCTCTTGAATATATGCTGAAGCCACTCTCACTTGTGGGGGGAATTACACACCCCTCAACCCATCACACAGTTATTTGCTCTCATTGTCGTCGGCGCATGACGATGGTGCAAAACGTTTGACCTAAATAGGGACTTAAAAAACCTCATCTGGGGGTGACCAGGCTGGATCAGCATCACTAATCCACATCTGGGAGCTGAGAGGGTCCCGTATCCACTCACTGCTTCTGTGGGATAAACAGACCCGGAGCCGAGAGATTTGAATGCCGAGCAGACTCGTGTAAGATTAACATGGTGGCTTTCTGTTCAGAGGCTTTTCTCTTTGGTTGAAGTTTTGGGGAAGGTTGTATTTTCAGAAGAGCTGCTGAAAACCAACGTTGTTTAGCTGTGAAAGCTTGTTTTGTGAAAAGAACGTAATGGTTGGCTGTAATGGTTTCAGACAGGGGGAGTGAGGCCACATTGGACCTCATCTCATGAGATTTTGGTCAAAACCACTTTATTTCTGTCTTCTTTTCTGGTGTTTTTTAGGAATTGTGTTGTTGGGTTTTTCTATAATGTGTTTTTGTGGACATTTGTAATTAAATAAATAAATTAAACTTCAAGTCATAACAAAAAGAAGAATGCTTTTTGCACCAAAATAACAATTGTATATATTGCTTCTGCACTGGAGGTTGTGTAGTGCTGTATTAATGGAAGAGCTTATTTGTGGAGGACGTTTATTAAGAGTTAATTAAGAGGCATGAGTGTGTTATTTGGGGTCATGACCTCAGTATTTCTGGTGAATGTTTTTTTTAGATTGCCAAATAATTCAAATAAAACGTTGTTTCCCCCCCCCCCATCTATTTAGAAACATCTTTACTCACCGTTTGTGAGTGCTTTGTTATTGGAGCCCCAGCTTTGGCCGCCGACTCACCGGCTTATTTTCTAGCACGACAATTGCTGCTGTCAATCACTCCGCCCGGAGTCGCCTCCTCCTCTCCAGTTGGGAGCGCAGCGGCGTTTCGCATCTGGGCTCTAAAGCGTCAGCCGCTCCGGTCCACGCCCACTAGACCGCCCCACTTCCCCCGCTGCTGCAGCGGCCCCGACCACCACTCGGATCAGGGGCTTCCTTCCCACCACAGCGGAGTGCGGACACCTTTGATTTTTGTGTTACAGCTCCTGCAATCTGTCAAAAAAAAAAAAAAAAAAACTCGTCTCTCTCTCTCACTCCACCCCCCTCTCTATCTCCCTCTCTTTCTCTCAAATCCGATGGTCGCGCTTGGCGTGATTTGCGCGCAGCAGCGCGATAGTTAAAGGCGCCGGATGCGTCGTCGCTCCAGTAGCAGCAGCAGCAGCAGCAGACCGCTACAGTTACGAAGATGGCGTCGGAGGGAGCCAGCGGAGAGCAGCCTCCTCCGGTACACGCACTGGCGACCGCCGTGCTGGGAAGCGTCGACACGGTAAGACACGAGCGCAGGAAGCGAGGAGGAAACGCTACAGCGTTTGAAGTTTAGTCAATGGTGGGGAAAAGAGCGAGAAACGCGGCGCGCATCAATCTCTGCGAGGCTCGAGCGAGGCGACAGCGGTGAGCCTCGCGACGACGTCTGGAGCGGAAAAAAACCCGAGCGGGTTCTGTGCTCGGTTTAGGGTGATGCTCGGTGTTTTCTCCCGGTTTCAACGTCTTTTGTCCGGCTGCGTTTGTTCGCTCGTCCCGCGGTTGTTCGCGGTTATCAAAGAGACGACGACGACGCCGCTGCTGGCTGCGCAGGTTTTTGTAGTTCGCATCTATCGGGAGACTTGAAACGAGCTGCTGCTCGGTTCGGGCTAAATCTGGGGCTTGTATCGAGGTTACTGGTTTATTTGCCCCCCGAAAACACTTTGTTCGTTCCCCATATTTCTTGTTAATGACATTCACGTGACCTGCAGAGATATATTTACTGGAGTGGTCCTCCACCAGTCGCTCCTTCGTGATTCCTTCCAGGCTTCCATAGGTTGCAACAGCTCCGCTTTACTCCACAGGTTAACGTCCTTTTGTCGAGCTCCCACTTGTTTGCACGCACATAGTTGTGATTTCTCACAGGTTGCAGCGGCTCGCCATCTATCCATCCCTCTGTTGCAGCTTGACTAAACTGTTGCCCAGCTGGGAAGTCAGGACCCCCCTCAGTTGGATGTAACCCGTCACACTGTTGTTATACACCTGACGATTAACGCAACAGCCAGTGCCTTCTTTCCGAGTTTCTGACCTTGTTCTGCTCTGTTGAAGGCAAAATAACAACAATGAAACACTTGAATGTGGGATTGAAGAGGCCGGCTGGTGGGAAGTTGCTGGAATAGAAAGCGGCAGGGGAGGCTGGGTGGGTGGGAGTGTGGGTGTTGAGGTGGGGGTGGGTTTGAGCGGTGAGCTGAGGAGATGGTAGAGAAAGAGGTGGGGTGGATGGAGGTCAGAGGCAGCATGGTATGCGGAGGAGGGGGGGAAGTGGAGGCCCTGTTCACCAGACACCTTTTCTAAATTG
This sequence comes from Eutrigla gurnardus, assembly GCF_963514095.1. Classification (NCBI taxonomy): domain Eukaryota; kingdom Metazoa; phylum Chordata; class Actinopteri; order Perciformes; family Triglidae; genus Eutrigla; species Eutrigla gurnardus. The sequence continues at coordinate 9,273,443 of NC_139923.1, read as the reverse complement.
GTCTTAATTTCAGTGACTCAGCTGGCATAGCTGGGAGTACCGTGTCAGCCCCCCCTTCTTCTCCTTTACATTTAGCGCTGAGGTGAACAGGTGTTCAGGAGATATGGGAGAAGGGCAGCTTGCCCGTCGCTCTTCCAGTGGTACTCTACCTTCTCCGGGGCTCCAGCCAACCCCGCCCCCCGCCCTTGTCATGCCTGCCGTGGTTAAATACAGCTATTTGCTCACCCCTGTCGGACTCTGCTGCCGTTGGCCCTAAAGTGGGGGAGACGTTTCTCGTTTGTGAGGATTCTGCAGAGCCGGCCCTCCTTCGTCCAGAGAGGGGTCAGAGGTCGAGGAAAGGCACTTTACTCTAATACACCTGCAAGCTTTATATGTAGATTTGAGTTGTTGTTTTGTAGTGAAGATGAGGTCAGAGGATGCGCCCGTTCTTTCAATGGTTGCAAATTACCATCGGCTTATATCGTTGAGCCAATAACCTGTAACTCAAGGCTGAATGATCACCTGTGATTGGCTAAGACCTCGTTCACAGCCTCGTCCTATATCCTGCAAATCAACCAGCAAAAATGTATTGAACATTCATTGTAATGCGTCTGAAACGTCTAGGTGACAGCTGTAGGAACAACCAGATCCAGAAGGTCCTGCTTCAGATGTTGAGATTAAAATGTTAATCCGATTATATGAGTCAAAGTTTAAAGATTTTCAAATCGACGTGAGGTGATCAGCTGATCCAGAGAGAGAGAGAGTCCGCTGCTCGGTCGGCCCCGGTTGAACTGCAGGAAACGGGTCCATTCACGGCATTTTACGGAACGATTCGTCTTTGTGTGAACGCAGACTCCAGCTGCAGAGTGGACAGTCCAACTTTTCATCTCCGCCGTTACACAAGTAAAGTTGATTATCTTCAGCTGATCTAATCTGCCACGGCCGATCCGTCATCTTCACCAGCAACGCTTACAAATGAGTTCGTCCAGCAGCTGCAGTGCAAAGTGGGAAGGTTGAAAATGTAAGACATCAAAATATATTCAAAGCTCTTCGTGTTTACCTTCCAAATGAGTTTGGTAGAACTGACTGCTTGTGTTCCTTGTCCTGTTAGACTCAGAAACGGCGTTCATCAGTAAAATATTACCCTGACAGGTGGGAATGGAGGCCAAAAAATGTCACCCAGCCAGTCGTTCGGGACTGTTGTGTTAGTGAAGCCTGCGAGTAACCGTTGGTTACGTGGGACGTGCTGCCACGTTGGAGAAGCGCCATCAACACGAGATTCAAACGACTCTGGAAACAAGTCAGAAATGTCATCGGAGGAGATTAAATATATATTTATACAAGCTATGAGAGGTCTCATAATTCCAACAAATGTATATGGCATTTTAAAATAATGTCACTGATATAATGATATTATAACATAACTTTTTTCTAGCTTTTTTATACGCTCTTCATTTAATTATTTGCATTCATTGTAATTGGGGTGTAAAACAGAGTAAGATTTTCCAAATGAATAAAAAATAAATACAAATAAATCCACACAACCAAAACAGTAAGTCATATGGACTCCGCTCCTGTTAACAAAAACTGTGCAGTGTCCAGGTCTTCTGCTGTCTATTGCTGCATCGTGACATTCTTAGGGAAACAAAATCATTGGACGATGTCCAGGTCGCATATCGTACAATGAAAATGAAAATTGATCAAGTTCATGGCCATGTATCGTACAAAAAATGAATCGTATAAAAACATCGAGGGCATGTTCATATGTCGTATGATGAGTTGATAACTGATAAATATCATACGATAAATCAATCATGTAATAAATATATATATATATATATATATATATAGTGGAGCACCTTATTTACAGTGGTATTATTTGATAATTGATTGATCACAAGCTCTTACCCAATCATACATTCACTCTCAGTCAGCTTCAGTCACGTTCTTCACCAGAGATCGAACTGTTTGCCAGCATCGATGCAAAAGTAATCTGCAAATGTTGAAGCAAGTAATGAAAACGTTTTTGTATTTTGGACTGTTTAATCGACTGATCAATAGATAAAATATTAATAATTTATTTCAAGTTAATTGCAGCCTTAAAAAGCTGAACTTCATTAGAAATATTTCATAAAAAAAACTCAGTATCTCAGAATCTGAACATTGTTAAATGGCACAAAATATAATCTAAGAAAATAGCTTTTGTGGTAATTTAACAACCCTTTTAATTCGGTGTGAAGGACCCTCTTCTAAACCGGCGGTCACATCACACTGCTTCGTGCTCGCAGCAACAGGACGCGGCGGAGGAAGTTGCCCTGACACAACTCTGATTAAGTGGACCGCGGCTAACCTCGAGCCTCCGAGCACTGGCCGAGCTGCTTGTGGAGCAGCTCGGCCCCCCACTCGCTGTGCAGAAACACCAGAGAGACGCAGCCCTCCACCTGTGACATCAGCATCGAGCTCAGCATCGTCGTCCAATTCCCTGAGTGGTGAATGCTGCTGGGAAAGAACCTGGAGGGGGGGGGGAGGGGGTCAATTGGAAAAGGCCCGATGTGAATGAATCAATCCCTTAGGAATCTCTTGGTTTTATTTCCAGGCTCGCAGTACAATGGCATTGGAGTGAAAAAACGCGGTTCGGCTAAACTAAAACATGTGATTGACGCAAAACTTTCCAGCTCCTCGTCCTGCTCTGAAGAGAAGAACGGTTCATATTAGAGTGAGCAGACACGAAAAAAAAAACTAGTTTCCAGCACCTGTCCTCAGAAGGCTTTTAAAGGAGAGGCCTGTTTATTCATATGGATTTATTACCACTGAACTTTTCAACCCTAACAGTGAAATAAACATAACGGACACGTAGAAGGCAGCTGATCCAAGGGCTCTCCGGAGACGGGATGAAACAGAATCATGTCGGCCGAGGCTTCAATGTAGGTTTGTAAATCAGGCCGTCTTCAGAACGAGCCGGTAGCGATGTGCACCAGAGGCCTCCTCGCTTCCTCCGTTTCCCGGCGGTCGCCAACACGGTAACTTCAAATTCTCCTGTCAGCGGGCGTCAGCATATCATCTGGCCCAGGTACGGCATTTTTTTAGGGGCTCGCCAGCCAAGAATTTGACTCAATTCCTCACTTAGGTTTTGCTTAGAATTAACAAAATGCCTCCCAAGGTCCCTGAACACAACAATTTGACGCTGTGCCCATTTAGAATGTTTTTTTTTAGACGCTGCCATGATGCTCAGGGTCGCGACCCAGGAAACTTGGAGACTCGGAGACAGGATTCTATGTATTGTCCCAAAAAGCTTCACGTCTTCAGAAGAATTGCCTCTCGGCTTGTTGTTTAATTTTTCTCTGGAAAGATGAAGCTTCTGTCACATTTCTGACATTCTGAGTTGAGTCACTAAACGTCTCCTGGTCTTTTCTTAGACCTATTAGCTCTAACTTTATTCTTCCAACAAAAACAACTAAACACCTAAACAAACAACCCAGTGATGGAAGAAGCCCTCAAAGATTATTCATTAAAAAAAACACAAATATCAACAGAGGCCGCGTTTCCCAGATTCGATCGTTCTCAAGGACTTAAGAAGGCTCTTAAGAAGGGTTCGGCTAAGAAGGAGCGCTAAGATACGGGTGTTTCCCAGACGCGTTCTTAACTGCCTTCTCAGGAGAACCTTAAGATCAAGCCAAAGAAGCTTATTAAGAAGCTCTTAGTGGGAGCTGTCCACCACGGTGGTGCTGAAACTGAATCAATCGATGTCAGGCAAATCGATTACCCACCTCTTTTTCAGTGCATAAGTCACACACAGCGCCCCCCCCCCCCCCCCCACACAGGTGCAATTAGGTGTGTGTGCGTGCGTGCGTGCTCGCCAGCCAGCCAACAGGTATATCCAAGTAGTAATCAAGCCCCTTAGCGCATATATCCCCCCGTGAATATAGGCACACACATGTGAGAATGGAATGAGGGTGCCGTCCACCGATCACCCGGGGGATCCCAGCCACTGCGTGGAACCCTTGGTGGACCTGGCAGACCTTGTCTCGTGTGGTGGGCATCTTTATGTGGGTCCGGGCATGGCGCTGGAGAATCGGTGTCGCAGCTGCCGTGACACCGATGCCTTGCTGAGGCCAGTGCCGTCCTCCACCACCTCCGGGAAGCTCCCCACTTCGTAAAAACGCAGCGCAGCCAGGAGCTGCACCTCCGGGCTGAGGGCAAAATTGCAGCGGGTTGCTCTCTGGATGTTTGGAGACACCAGAGTGATCAGCCGTTGGATCTCCGCACGGGGCAGTCGGTACTTTGCCTGGACAGCCCGGTCTGACAGCACGTCCAGTCCAGTCCAGTCTTTCGTTCTACTATTAGCATGTTTCTTGCGCCAGTGGTCCGCAGCTTTGAGCGCATTTCAACATTGAGCATTGTTTTATAATTTCAAAAAGTGGAGGACATAAATTTCCCTGACGCGGCTTGATCACTGAGCATTTGGTCGCTAAGAAGGCTGTTAAGAGTGGGTCAGCTCGATCTTACGTTTCCTTCTTAGTGAAAGATCTTCTTAAGCTAAGAGCAACTCTGGGAAACGCATCCTTCTTTCACAGCGTTCTTAAGAACATACAATAACAATAATAAGTTTATTTGAAAACGGGGACAGTGCACATTAATAACATTGCTGTAAATGCGCCAGAATTAGCCAAGACCTAGACAGATGTTGAATTCACCTAAAAACAGAACAGAATATGAAATATGAAAAATAATAATAATAAATTAAAATGACAAAGTTACTGGCCAAGGCAATCTCTATCAACATGACAAAATAACATATAACATCAATCAGAAAACATCATTCAAGACATCCCTAAACCATACAGCACAAAAACCCATGACGCAAGACACATCACACTACAGCATGCGAAGCAGAAGCACAGACACAAAATGCACGCATACACAATAAAAACAAGACCACAATAATGCATGCATGCCGACTAGGGATGCTCCGATCGATCGGCCGTCGATCGTTATCGGCCGATATGGACCCTAAACAGGTTGATCGGCGATCGGTCAAAGTGCCAATTAGAAAAGCCGATCGCATATTTATATATTTTTGTTACCCGAGACTGTTTTTCTGCGCCTGACGCAGGGTGGGAATTTCGTGGCCGATGGCCTGTCAAAGTTCCAGTGTAAACAACGCTAGTGACGTGTGGTGGGCTTTTATCAGCCACCCTCCTGCGCACAGTCGGCTCGTCCCGTGTCTGTTGATCAGAGCGCAGCTCCGCTGGGATTGTTCCAAAATACAACGTGCGCAACTTCGCGAGCCGCGCAGGTGAAGTATCAACATCACATGCGAGAACGTCAGCCGTTCTTCAGCTTAATTACAGCCAACCGAGTGGAGCTGAGCGAGCGGGCAGTGGAAGCACAGCGGCATTTTTATTATTAAAGTACGCTCCGGTTCCCGTCCCTTTCCGCTCCGGTTCCCGTCCCGTCCCGTTCCGCTCCGGTGTGCGCACATGTTTGTAGTCAAAACGAGCGTAGCTGAACGAGCAAGTGGCCACGAGCGCGCAGCGGATTTTGCAGAGAGCGGAGCGAAGTACTGGTCCGGTTCCGCTCCGGTCCGCTCACACCGCGAGTCTGAAGCCCAAGCCCGACCCAGAATCCTGCTGTGTCCTACACAGTCATGGACAGTATGTTCAGTCATAAAACGGCTCTATTATTATTATTATTATTATTATTCTCCCATCCATTCTGTGATTGGTGATCGGTATCGGCCCCCAAAAATGCAGATTTTTTTTTCTTAATGCATTGCCAAAATGTATATGATCGGGAAAAATTATCGGGAATGATCGGAATTGTATCGGGAGAAAAAAAAAGTGATCGGATCGGGAAATATCGGGATCGGCAGATACTCAAACTCAAACTCAAACGATCGGGATCGGATCGGGAGCAAAAAAACGTGATCGGGACAACCCTAATGCCGACACATTAAGGCAGACAGACAACAGCAAGATGGCTACAGGTTCAGCACAGATGGACCGAGGACAGGAAGGTGTAATCAAGTGTTAGTGCTGACAGAGCAAGAAGATCTTAGCACTTAAGAGCTTCTTCACAAATCTGGGAAACGCGGCCAGAATGTGTAAAAATTAAGTAGTGACCATGTAGACTGGGCCCTAAAGTATTTCATGTCACTATACCGCAACTAACAATTATTTTTCTTGGATAATTATGCAAAGCAGTCACAAACACCACAAACCTACATTTACACTACAAGTACACAACATTTGTATAAGCTCATGAATGCTTGTTATATAATACATTTTGTGGAAGTAAAATAAAGATTTAAAGACTGATGAGTTGGCCGTTCTGCTTTCCCCAAGAAGACCGCTTTAATTGACATGAAGGGAAGCGTGAGAGTTTCCGGTCACTCCCAATTACAGTCGTCTGCACCCGTTAGCCCTGCGGCCGCCGCTGACCAAGTAGGTGCTTAATGAGCTAGCTAAATGTAATTAGACTGTAATAGCTTCGAGGCTAGGACTAGACATGGATCCTGATCTGAGGTCTGCTCCTAATGAGTCCAGGTGGAGTACGTGGTGCATGGAAGCAACTTTTAGTTTATCACCAAGCAGCTGCGCTGTTTGATGAGTTGGCAAACCTTCATAACGTGTGATTTTAGGTGGTTTTGCAGCTCTACGCCTCCGACTCAGTTAGCAGTTTGATGGCGGTCAACAGTTGGTTTTAGGGCTGGTTATAGCCACTGATTTCCAGAATCAATTCGATTCCAATTCACAAAGTCCGGATTCGATTTAATCTCTGATTCAATTCAATATCAATTCGGGTAGGGATATTTCAGTTACAATACCAATTTTGCTTGGATATGAAATAGATTCTCATAGAACTAATGATGTAAATTGTACAAAGAACCCTCTTACCTGGTGCATTATTAAAAATTGTAATGTTTAAATTAAGAATTGACCCCAAAGCTGTAACATGAATGTACTTTTTTATTAAACATGACCAACAGAATTTTTCTAAATTCTGTGTTTTACAATTTTATTGCATTCTTTCCATCAAATAGTGTTTAGTCTTGTGGTTGATGGATCAAAATTAAGACATTTACTGAAGAAACATTCTAGTAGTTCTAATTCTAATTCCTTGTCATTCAGAGACAAATGTGCATAAATAAGTGTGTGTGCAATCATTTATGGAGGACTCACAGTATACGACCCAAATCAGCGCATCTGTCGATCCACTCGCCGCTGTTCAAGTTTCACTTTCAGTTATGATGAGAGCGATTGATTGTTTTTAGCTGCTCATCATGGATTCTTGTGCGAGTCATTCTTGTTGAAGTTGTATGTAGAAAAGTTAGAATAAACATCTTCAACATGACTATCAATCTGTGTGTGGGTGTGTGTCTAAGCCCCGCCCCTCTGTGAAACAGACAGAGAGGAGAGACGCTGGATGAAGCCGTGTGCCCGTTAATTACACTATATTAAAAGATTGATCCTGGGATTTTATTAATCAACATGCGAACATTCAAATGAAAATTGAATTTAATCCCTAGTTAGTTTGACTGTATGCAGATGAGCTACGAATCTGTCACATGGGTTGTGGTCCACATTCATTTAGAGCCACCAACAGGTGAAGAATATCCACCTCACAGGACACATTTCTTCAATCTGAGCCATGATAAAAAATAAATGCTAACATGCTAATGCTAACATGCTGCGTTATCAAATTAGCATGTTGTTCTTGTGGGATAGACTGGCGACCTGTCCAGGGTGTACCCTGCCCCCCCCCCCCCCCACCCTGAATACAAGATAAGACGATGGATGGATGAATGTATTAATAATCTAGACATGTACAGTACATACATTGATCATATATACTGTATTCATATACTAGATACATTCTCAATGTATCTATTGCACATAATCACCCATTCAGTATTTACTACTTTGCAATATTTATATTGTTAACAACTTTCAGAAATACTTGTCTATAGGTATTTTATTAATATATTTGCCTTAAACTTGAGGTCATGATTTTAGTTACATTGAACTTAATTTTGCTATTGCTATTTTATTTATTGTCTGAGAGATGAGGTCTTTGAGAAGTTTCGTTTTCTGTCGGGTCTGTGTTTCAGTACCTGGGACAGCACCATCCCGACACATAACAAATCCATCCAGGAATAATAACAACAGCTGATGCATGATGAATCATTTATGGGGGCATTCATAGCCTCTATTAACAAGACAACAAACAAAACAAACAAACAATCAACCAATAAAAGATGCATTCGGATGCCGTTTTGGATGCTGGTTACCGTGGCAACGGCCACAGCTTTGAAGCATTCAGGTCAGCTGTCTCTTCCTGACCTTTATGTGTTCGGCTCTCCTGTCCTCATTTTTAGGGGTTTGTCTGTTTCTGCTCACAGAAGTCAAAGAATCATTTAAATAAAACCGTTTTTTTTTTAAGATGAACTGTTGGTATTGTAATGATTGTGACGTTTGTTTTCCGCCTGTGTTGCAGAAATGTGAGTTCAACATGGATAACCTGAGCAAGCCCGAGCTGCTCACCCTGCTGAGCATCATGGAGGGCGAGCTGGAGGCCCGCGACCTGGTCATCGAGGCCCTGAGGGTGAGTCCAGAACCGCTAGCACACTAGCACGGTCCCGTTCTCGCTGTCTCAGCTGCTGTCGGCTTGAATCAAACACAGTTGGAGTTGTGTTGAAGCGGGGCTGCCTTTTGTGAGTGACTTGAGATGAGATTAAGTTGCGATGGTGACCCAGAATTGAGTCGGTATCACTTTGGTTTAATGAGGGATGAATGGCCCACGAACGCTGAATGAATGCAGTATCACACAAATCTGAGTCGGTGGCTTTTCCTCCCAGAAATGTGCACAATTACGCCGGTGTGATCACGATGAAAGACTCTTCTCCTGGCTTTGTAATTACCCGCCGATAAGCAGATCTCTCTAATTGTCCTTCTTGAACGGGAGCTGGCAGAGAGACCGGGTCGCACTTCCTGCCAGGAAGGCCAGTGTGATCAAATCCTGGTGTCCGTCTGCTGGACTTTCGGTGATAAACAGATGGTTGAAGTTGCTGGTTCTGGCTCCCGTTGTTCCTGGTGATTATTGATGTTTGTATGTGGATGTAAGAGTTTATTAAGCCAGGTATATTGGTATATTGGCTGGTACAACGGTAGTTTTACCACAAACAAAGTTTTTCTTTTTAAATGTTTTGACCAAACAGAATCATTTCAGCTGTCCTGAAGTCAGTGGCAACCGTCAAATATTAAAAATTGCTATCCCTTTTTTCTAACTTTTCTAACTTAATCATCATCTATAGTTTTTTGCACAAAAACACAAATTATTAAGTAATAAATGATTATATTCTATTTAAATATGTGTTTTGATTCAAACAAATCTTTGTAATAGAAGTTTAAATTCTGTATAATCAGCTGCTTAGAGTCCATCTCTAATATCTTGTTTATTATTGTTGTGAAAACATCTCCGTCTGTCTTTATACTTTATAAGACTACATTGAACACATCATGATAATTGATCATTATTTTTACTGAGTAGAGGTTGAATACCCATCATCATGTTCCTCTGTGACAACTCTCTCATGGGAATGAGTGATGATATAATTACGTTAGTTGTTGCTGATGTTTAAGGGGGTTTCTCAGCGGTTTATTTTGGGCTTGTAGTCGTGCTGCTGTGTGCGGATGTGTAACTATCATGCGAGAAATTGGAAATGAGAGCGATCAACGCTTATCAGCTGGAAAAACGTCCAGTTTCGATCGGCTGCATTGGTGCATCTCTAAAAGTGTGAGTGCTGCACTAAAGTCTGCAGGTGGACGAGCTGCCGTAAAACTATAATACTACTATAATATTACTGTAAGAATACTATAATACTACTGTGATAATATAATAATACTATATTATACTTTAGTCTGGTGGGTTCTGCACTTAAATAACCCATAAGCTGTTAAACTGTATGTTTACTCTCCCTGGTGATTGTATATTTTAAATGGATAATGCATCGATCCGTCGTCATCGACTACTGATGCTGCACAGATGATGACTCGTCTGGAGTTCGAGGTCGCTCGTCTTTCACAGGGGAAGACATGTCGAGTTATTTCAGAACAAACACTTGCATGCCCTCTCTCTCGCTCTCTCTCGCTCTCTCTCTGCTGTGCTGTATTTAGGTCAGAATCGTTTGCCTACGCTCTACTTTAAGGCTGTCCACTTCTTTTCAATGATGTCAACTTGAAACTCATTCACAGTGTTTTTTGTAAAAAAAAACTAAACAAAACCATCAAATCTGTTTAATATAAAGGGACCGGACCGCTATTCTGTATTTTACCACCTCAACTCATTAAATTGCTCTCGGCCAAACACACATCTTACATTAATCACGTTGTCATATTCTTGTCTTCATTGCTGGCTGGATTCAGTGGCGGTGGCGCTTTCGGCCTAGGCTGCCAATGGAGGCTACTTTTAAATTTCCCTGAACGTGACAAATGGCGACGTCGCACCATCGACTTCAGATAATAATCGGAACGTGTCACTTGCTCGTCGTGTTCTTCGTCACCTCTTTTCATTCAGCTTCATCTCTCCTGCTTTGTCTGCCATCTTTCCTTAAATTCAGGACGGTCGGGCCCCGACTGTCACCTTGTCTCTCTCTTTGTGTTTCTGGTTGTTTTTGTGTTCCCCTTCGTCGCCACTCCAGCCGTGTTTTCCTCTGGCGTTGAGAATCCCCGTGGCCTCCTGCTCCCCCGTGGATGGATATCCTATCCAGGTTTCAATGGAATAAGCCTCCTCTCTCGCCAAACACAATGAGCCTGTTTGTCTTGTGGTTGATAAGCCTCGTCCGAGAGGGACGGAGGGGGAGGAGGAGGACGGAGGAGGGGGGAGGGAGAGAGATAGAAAAGAGAGTTAAGAATGATATCCAGAGTTATATCGTCTGTTTGAATGCAGTGAAGGCTATGGAGGATGGGGGAGACGCAGAGAGAGAAGGCCGATGTGGTCTCTGACAAAGGGGGGTGGTGTGACTGAGAGGATTAAGTCCCCCCCCCCAGAAAGGCATCATCTGGCCTCCAGCTGCAGGGCCACCGATGTGGCAGTACAGAGCAAAGCTCCAACCCGTTATTAGTGATTAGCCACCGTTACAGAGCTGCACCAGGAACCTTCAGCCCCTGTACTTTAGGTGCTTCAGTACGTCACAACCCCCCCCCCCCCTACCACCAGCGAACTTCCGCGGCTCGACACGACTCCCCGCCATTGTTTGTGGTGTTCGGGTGTCATTAAGGGGCTTTGATGCCACAGATTAATTGGCGTGTGGCTAAAGCTGGCTGAGCTGCCGTATCGGGTTTCATCCTGGAGAAAAATAAAAAAGAGGCTGCAGGCAGATTTAGCCAGAAACTATGTCACATGATCAGCATGGCAGGCGGCGACACAAGTCAGCCGTTGTTCTGGAGGCGGCGTCTTTCCCCCGAACGGAGCGGGAAGCAGAGCGTCTGTGTTCGTATCGACAGGTCGCAGGTGGAACCTTTCCAAAAATGATGTAGATGCTTTTGTGATTTTAAAAACGAGTGGTGGCTGAGTGGAGGCATCAGCTTCTACAAACTGGAACTACAATGATGGTGCCACTTTTATTCACCTTTTATATTAAAACAAATGTAGATACTACAGTTACACATAGTATGTAAGCTGCAACGCCAATATTTAAACATCAAGAATGCAAAATAAGTATTTATTATTTTTGGGTGCACACTTTGCTGTTTGCTGTTTAAAAGCCAAGAATTCCCAAATGTTTGCCAACAAAGTGATGAGCACGAGATGTCTACTAAGAGTTGTTTCTCTAAAAGTCTTCTTCTTTTTAGTTTCACTATGTTCTCTATCAGGCAGCTCTTTGGCCGCTGGATGTTTAAATGTCCTCCCCAGTTAGTTCTTTACTCCGTCTGCTTTGTCTTTTTGTGCCGTTTGACCTGGCACGCTTGAAACGACTCCTTTATAATTCAAGTGGGAAGATTTGAGAGCTTTGGGATTTATCCATATGGTCTTTGTGCAGCTGGTTAGTTCCCATTGAGGTTTGGCTATTATTATTTAATACATTTAACACTTAGTGTGGCCTGACATCAGCAGAACAAGCTTCCAATAGCTGCTTCATTTTTAAAGGGCCAGAGACAAAATGTTCTCGGATGCCCTGGCCGTTTGGACGGTTGTGTTCTTCGGCCTCGGTGGGAGAGAACGATCGTACAGACGGAGACGTCCAGATTGGGCAGTCTGTGCTTTTGTGAAAATGTCTTGTCGGGATGATTTTGCTGGCAAGGAACGATCAGTGGATGGCCAATGAAATCGTCAGTATGATGCCAGCTTAGTTGGTTAACTTCACATTTCAGATACCAGGAAGCTTGAAGTGTTGAACTCAGAATTGAAATACTCGGCACCAGTTAATTAGTGTAATGGTACACATGATTTACAGTTCGGTATGTTTTGTGTAAATTTTTTTGCTGCTGATTGGCCATAATTCTTACTTTAAGTAACTCAAAAACTGGCATCTTGTCAATAGAAAGTAAATAAATATCAAAACCTGACCTGTGGGTTAACACCTGTCTCATTTAAAACGTCAGCAGTGAACTAACTAGTTAACTGCCGTCAGCTGCAACAGTTGGAAAAACTCAACTTGGCTGAGTTCAGAAAAGTGTTGCACAGTTTCACGCAACTAAGTTTCTTAGTAACTTAGTTTCAAGCAACTAAAGTTGCATGAAAGGTTCAGTGTGTAAAGCCTGAGGGGAGAGAAGAGAAGTGTTATGTTGGCGGATTAACAAAATTATACCTGACAATTTGTATTTGTCATGTAATACGTCTCACGTACAACAAACCCCACTACATTCAGGAGAGGCTGTCGTCAATGAAATGTCTGCAGTTTATCCTCAGATGGAGCAGACTTCAGTTTAACAGCATTGTCATGTAGTTTGACACAAATCTTCACTGAGCTTCATTGACCCGGCTGGTTGAGCTAAACCAGCTAGCATGCTGCAGGCGACAGAAGCCGCTGTAATGCCAACTGTTCGGCCGTGCTGTGGCAAAAATGTCTGGCACAAATATATATACTTTCTTAACTTCCTTTCTTTTGAGGTATGGTAAGCGGCGCCGCCATGATTTTACTCTAGGTACAATGAATGGCGTCCAGCAGCGGTCCTCTTCCGCGTGATAAGTAGTTGGCTGCTAGGCAACGTTCCTTGAACAGCTTCAGTGTTGGAAACATTCTGCGCTGAAGCGTAAACAGATGGTTTATCTCCGTTACGGCGACTAAGCGCTGCTCTCGAGGTGGATTGGGGTAACATCCCCGCAGACCGCCGTGTTTGGGAATCCAGATGGGAGGTCGGCTATTCTGCCCACCAACTTCCTCGGGGGGAGGAGGAGGAGGGGGTCGTCATGTGATACGCCATATGACTAGGACAGCCAACGGTGCTGCTGTCAGCGCTGGGGCTGTACACGCTTAGCACAACACAACACATGCCCTGAGTCATCAGGCTTTCTCCAGCGTCATGCTATCTCCCAGTATCTAGCTATTTAAGGCATGCTCTGTTGCTGGGCTTCCCATGCACACGCACGCACACACACCACACACCACACGCACACACTCACTCACTCAGAAATGTCTCTCTGTTCATCTCCTTTCTGTTCCTGTACATCTTTATTTTTTCTCTTAGTTTTTCTCTTCGGGCAGAAAGAGCTCACTACAATCCGTTACTGTCTAACTCTGCTTCCACAGGGCCCTCCCTGAGCCACGAGATAGAGAGGGATGCTTTAGAGGGTTTCCACTTCAATCATGTGCTGTGACCCAACGTATTAAGGAGAAATATTGTATATAGTATTCTGAGCGATATCCTCATCATGTGCGTGCGTGTACGATTTTCAGGCGAAGGCCAACCACAAAGATGACCTCGTTATATTTAGTGTCTGATTATGAAAATGTAATGCATTGCAATAAAATTCAATTTTAAATTCAGTTTGAGCTTTAAAGACGACCCTTTGTTTGGTTTCTCTCCTACACGGTCCCAAAGCACAGCTACACTTCTTGGGTTAACACACACACACAAGCCAATCAGCATCCGGCTCTGATCGCGCGGCTGCCTAGCAACCAGACCCCCCAACCCGGACTCTCGTTCACAAGCTCTCAGGCTCGTGTTTCACTGACATGACACTGAGGAATGGGCGTAAAAAAGGCTCAGTGAATCCCCCCCCCCCCACCCCACGGAAAGTGGTACGACCCATTTGTGGACGTCTCTGGAGAGCCTGTTTATTATGACAGTTTTTTTTTGTGGGTGGTTTTTGAAGTACTGTCAGTCAATGGAGAAGATAAGACCATTCCCATGGGGGGATGCACTGTCTCATAGTTGAAAGAGCATGTCTGAGTGTGTGTGTGTGTGTGTGTGTGTGTGTGTGTGTGCGTGCATATGTAATACATGTGAGGCTGCAACTACAGGATTATTCTCATAGTTAGTCTTTTTTTTCTTTCAATGAAATAATCAAAATAATGAATAATATTATTTTCATAGTTGTTGCTTGGGTCGTGAGTAAATTGACCTTTTGCTAAGCCCCGCCCCTCTAATGCACTGGCCAATCGCAGCGTGGTGTCGGTTGGCTCCGACCAGGGTCCGATTCCTGTTTTGCTCCATAAACTCAAATTTGATTAATGTTCAGCTTTTGTTTGTGGGGCCACTAAATTTACGTGTTTAAGCTGTCTCTTGGTGCCTTCGTGGTATGTTCAGCAGTATGTGTGTGTTGATGGTGTGTTTTAGCGGTGTGTGTTCGTTGATGGTGTGTGTGCATGTGTTCGCAGTGTGTGTTGACGGTGTGTGTGTGTGTGCGTGTGTCCTGTACTTGCAACGAGAATATTCACTGTGAAACGAAGCGAGTGGTGAAGTGCTCAGGAAGTAGGTCAAAGCAGCTATCTCTCTCTCTCTCTCTCTCTCTCTCTCTCTCGTTTTCTCTTAATCCCCCCCCCCCCCCCTTTATACAGGCCTATATTTCACTCCTCAACCTTCCTTCTCTCCCCTCATTCTTTACATAATTATATAACACCGTGCCGTCCGGGGGAGGCTTTTATCTTAAGTGCCGCTGCGAGTGCTTGTAACATGGGTGCAGCCCCGGTGGGGAAGTGAACCCTGACAGTGATCGGACCCGTTTTACCCCCCCAACACGTGGGAATGCGGGATGTTCCTGTGAAGTCGGACACCTAACTGTGTATCTGGGTCAGAAATAACAACGAGCTTGCAAGGATTGAAGTGTCAGATTTGGGGGGGGAAAACACCCACAGAGCTGTGAGTTATTAAGTGTATGTGGGAGGGAAGCAGGCAATCATGTGATCTACCGATAATTAGGATATATGAATGAATTGATTGATTGCTTTGGCCAAACAGGTTCTCACAATACTAGAATTTGAAACTGATACCCAAGAAAATATTTGATACCATTTTCGATACTACAGGGAGAAAAGATTAGAACAATACAAACATCAATAACATTTTTTAAAAAGTCCTCATGCATGTAAAAAAAAAAAGGAAACACATTAACATAACTTGGGGTGTGTTTCATTTATATTATATGTATTCAGCTACTGTCTGTTTATTTCCTGTGTTTCTGGTGACTTGGCACCATATTATCGTTGCTGGCATTATGAAAACTCAACAGACCTGGGGCCCGAAAGCAGGCTTAGTGAAAACCCTGAGTTAGTTAACCCTGAGACGAGAGAAACTCTGGTTTTTCGGTTTAACAAAGCCAGTTCAACATAACTCTGAGTCAGTTACCCGGGTAACATACTCTACTGATTTCTCCTAGATGACAGTTTCTCCATACATGTCTGCGCCTTTTTCGGGAATCTGAACCAACTCTGAAAAAATTGCTGTCCTTTCCTCGTCACCCTAATCGATATGGAAACAAAGTGATTCTAGCGGCTTTACCTCGGGACAGGATTTTGATTACCGATCGTATATCTGAACAATATTCTCCAACATTTTCAAAATTTCATATTGCGGACATAATGCGTGAACAGATTCTTTGCAGAGCTCTTTAGATCGTTTGCGAAGGGGAGTCACTGAAATGTTTGAGGATATTTCTGTGTTGAAATGGGTTGTGTGAAATATGATTAAAACCATATGCCTTAGTCTACGTATTTGTGCAATATTCTTATACATAATTTTCTGCTGCACCCACTTTATTTTTGTGCCTGTGGGATTACACCTACATGGAAATTATTATTTCTACAGTCCGCTACTTCATGAACCACAGGAGTTGAAACCCTGTTGCATGCACCATTGGTAGCGTTGCTAACCGTTACACCACAGAGTCACTCTGCAGACCTGAAAATAAAACATCACCTTTAGATCAATCGACCGTTTCATTCAGTTATACTCATTAAGTCAGGCGGTAAATGTCTCCTATGCCAACTGTCTCTACTTAGATGCAGTTACGTTGCTCCGCTTTCTAAGGATGAGCTCGTTTTCTACGTAAACAGTAATATCTAATAACTCTCCTGGTTGAAAAGCAGCAAATCAGCTTTGCTTGAGAATCATAATTTTGCGGTTGAAAGTTGGTCTTAGCAGCTTCTCTTATTTTTGAAAGGTACATAAAGGAAGATGCCATTGTGTTGGAAAATCTTGTGCTTTCTTTGGTTAGTTTTCAGATCTGTGGTGTCTTAATTAGTGTGGGCGACGTGTTTTAATCAGGTGACTGATGAAGTTTCTTTTGTTCATCATCTTCACATCAGTATGAGCAGTTTGTTGTTGCTGTATCTCTCTCTCTCTCTCTCTCTCTCTCTCTCTCTCTCTCTCTCTCTCTCTCTCTCTCTCTCTCTCTCTCTCTCTCTCTCTGTCAGGGTCTCGGCCTGTTGATCTGATGACATGGTTGCTGTTTGATGTCGGCCACACACACACACACACACACACACACACACACACACACACACACACACACACACACACTCTCTCTCCACATGATGAGTTGCCAAGTGAAATGAGAGACGATGATGCAAACACAGAACTGGTTTACTGTGTTTCTCTTCTCTTATCTGGTGTGTGTGTGTGTGTGTGTGTGTGTGTGAAGCCGTCACCCACGGTTAGTCAAATTAATAAAATAAATAAAAAAATATTTATCATTGTCATAATAATGATCATTTCTTAAATGACTAATCTTGAGAAGGAGCAGCGATGCTGACCACAGACGGTCGGGTTGCAGTTCCAGCATTGGTTGGTTGAAGCCCATCCCATGAAAAGACGACGGTAGAACTTCCTGTAAGTCCGATAATTGCCATCATGTCGACCTGCTCTTCAATCGCAACAGAGGAGATATTTAAGGGATTTGTGCTGCGGTGATTAATTCAAATAGAAACAACATCTATAACTTTATCCCAGAATCAAGTTATTTATCAAACAAAGGTGATCATTTGCTGATTTTCTCCCTTTTTGTATGATGATCGATCTAATAGTTGGGTTTTGGACTCCGTTCAGACAAAAGACATTTGAAGATGTCACCATGGGAAAATGTGAAATTTTTACTCTTTTTCTGAGATATTATAGACTAAACATCAAATTGATGAATCCAAAAAATCATAGTGAAGTTAATCCTTAGTGATACCGGATCACTATATAGACTCTCAGGATGCTTATTTTTATTCCTGAACGATAGCAGACCCCCGTTAACTATTAAGCGTTAACCTATAAGATTAGTGACTTCAGGCTGCTAACAAACAGGTTAAATCCAACATTTACTGCCGTGGGAGCGTTGTCATGGATACAGGCAGCCACTTATCCCAGCGAGTGTGCGCTGCATCGGTTCGTTCAGCTGCAAGGTCGTCGGCTGCGTGTCTGTCTGCTACGGCGGCACCATGTTGTGATGATGATGAGCATGAAGGCAGCAACGTTGGAGCTGTGAACTTAGCGCTTCAGTGTGTCCACAGTCGGGATGTGAATGCTCTCCATAAGTGATAAGTGGTGAATTTCCATCATCGGATCGGGATAATCGGAATTAATGTCATGAGTGACAAAATTGAAGCAGCGATTTTGATTTATGCTGGGAGACCTTCAGATTTACAATCATATTATTTATTTGATTGTTTTTCAACTAAACAGGATGTTTTGTAAACAGGTGCGTCTAATACGTTTAATTGCTGTTTTCTAAGTTTTAAGCATGTTTTATTGATTATCTGGATAACATCGTAAATCGTGAATTATTTTGGCTGGGATAAGCGTGACATGAAATGTTCATATGGTCCTGTGCCTAGTGGCTTGTTTGTTCTAAATAAATGCTAACGTCTCGCTTACCATCTGCTGATTTGAAGTGAAGAGGGTTAGCCTCCAAGTTGGCGACATCTCCGGCTCAGGCCCACTTAAGGTGGGCTGACCTTTTCAAGGTGGACCGGCTATTCTCTCTTCAGCTTCTTTTAACAGTGTTCAGGAATGATTATCATCATTTAAACGATAAATTATAACAGACGATACCAGTATCTACCAAAACCCCCGCCCCCCCTTGCATTTCAGTTAACTGCCATTTTGTTTCACTCGTGTTCACAACGCCAACTGTGTAAGTATAATATGACGATAACACTCATACTGTGTGTGTGTGTGTGTGTGTGTGTGTGTGTCACCATGTAACAGTGTGGGTGTTCAGCTGGAGAAGAATGAGAGCAGCAGCTGTGAGTGGCCGACTTCAGGTTGAGAGAGAGATTTCATTTCATTTCTATTTTGCTCTTCATCTTCTCCTTGCCGGTTCCCTCGCTTTGTATGTTCCGGATGCAGCCGAGCGGCGAGGGGCGGCCTCGGAGAGCAACACAGGATGATTCAATGTAACCGCTGGTAGCCGCGGCAGAAATGAGACATGGTGCAATTAATATGTAATGACTTAATCACACCGCGGTGACGGCGTCTTTGTGGCGCTGTCGCCGGCTCTGGAGGAGGAAGAAAGGTGCTGAGATGCACTCTGGGAGTCTAATTGAATCCTTTTAAGATGTTCGACAGTTAAACATAACATTTTACAAGTAAATGTATTTACAAACGAGGGCTGCAGCATGTATCATATCAGCCTTGACGTTGCGAGGACGTGCACGTCACGGAAAAAACCTCCCATGATTCTCCTTTTGCATGACAAATGCACGATGAACTTTTTAGACCATCGTCTCTGGGGGAGGAGCCTCTCCCCGTGGAGGGCGTTGCCCCGTAGCGGTGTGCTGTGGCAGTGTAGATGAGGTCGTCTTGGAGAACCCGGGTTGAAGGTGGATCGTGGATCCGGTCGTGAGCTTTACGACCTCGCGGTTTCCCTCCCGTTTTTTATCATAACACGCAAAAGTGTTTTTTTACGTTTTTGTCATTCGTTTCCATGACAATGACGTTTTCTTGGGGGGGAGGCTGCAAATGAAAACTTTTGAAAGTTATAATATTAAAAAAATATTTAAATAAAATCTTTGTTAGTATCTGTTATCGGACTTTTTTGAAACAATTAAATGTTCGAAGGCTTTTTCATCATCTACTTTCCTCTCAGGAAGTCTTTGGGGTGCAAAATCCACGATATCACAACATGCTCATCGTTTACTCCTCCAGTCCTCATGCAAGATACTGATCCCCAACGGTCCCCCTGTGCCATCAGTGTGTGAGCGAGTGTCGATGCATGAATGTAGACATGTGGTGTAAAATCGCCTCGAGGGATCGGACAGCTATAGACATGCAGATCCATCTTTCATGATGGGATCATGGTAAATGTAGTCTTCATGTACTGCAGTGTGATTTATAGATCACAACTAATGTGTTCATTTTTTTAACCTTAAATCTTGATCTCCTTCTAATCCTTCTCTGCTGACAAATATTCATCTTTTAATGTTCAGTCATGTTTTATGTTCTCGGCAGAACCTTTAAAAATAGACAGGAAGAGGAAGAGCGAGTCCTGTTAAAGGTGCTCTTCAGGGTCTCTCAGCTTGCAGCTGTTGAAGTGCCCTTGAGCAAAATGAACTGAACCACCCACCTGCTCTCCGTGTGTGTGTGTGTGTGTGTGTGTGTGTGTGTGTGTGTGTGTGTGTGTGTGTGTGTGTGTGTGTGTGTGTGTGTGTGTGTGTGTGTGTGTGTGTGTGTGTGTGTGTGTGTGTGTGTGTGTGTGTGTGTGTGTGTGTGTGTGTGTGTGTGTGTGTGTGTGTGTGTGTGTGTGTGTGTGTGTGTGTGTGTGTGTGTGTGTGTGTGTGTGTGTGTGTGTGTGTGTGTGTGTGTGTGTGCGGCCAAGAAGCAGATTGTGTGAGTCTCAGCATGTGTGAAAGGATGGAAGGAGGTTTTTTTGCGAGCGGAGGAGACGAGCTCGTCTAAATGTCAAAGAACGGCTATGAGTCATTACAAGATGGAGGCTGAGGCGTCTACAGCGGGGGATTGTGGGGTGATCACAGGATGTTGGAGAGACGGTGCCAGCGAAGGTTTTTCGGCCTTCAGTTCTAACTGATTTGTGGGGAGTTTAGTTTTTTAGTGGTTAAACCCTGAGAGCCGTGTGACTCCTTGAAATGTCTGTAGAAAATCTAAGTTTAGACATTAAATAGCTGTAGATCTTGTTGGTGTTGAAAGTATGAAAAACCTCCAAACAGCTGTTATCGGATGTAAACATAGAATTTAAGGGATTTGTCATCAATGCTCCAGATCACAGGTTTGGTAGCGGTCCCCCAAAAATACTTTCGGCAAACTTCAAAAACAAGTCGATCCCTATAGAATATATTCATAATAGAGGGCTGTCTCCTCAGCTGCATCATCTGGGTCCACCGCAGACCCATTCTGAGGAAATGTATTTTTAATGAAAAGTAAAGCGACACCAGGATGATCTAGTGACGTTTTGAAGAGTTTTAACCATATTTTGATTATCGGGATAATATCTTGAATCTGTATTATTTTAGCCGGAATAATCGTGACATGAACTTCTTGTATCGGCCCTTGAGATGGAGACTGCTGTTGTCAGATCGCAACCAAAAATATATTTGTTACAATCCCATTTGTTGTAGTGAAGCCTG
The DNA here is from genome assembly GCF_963514095.1 of Eutrigla gurnardus. Lineage (NCBI taxonomy): Eukaryota > Metazoa > Chordata > Actinopteri > Perciformes > Triglidae > Eutrigla > Eutrigla gurnardus. Next base: position 9,252,457 of record NC_139923.1, on the reverse strand, counting down.
GTACTTTGCCTCCACAATGGATTTTTGATGCAAAAAACAAAAAAGTTGTACTCCAACCATAGATGTTATCGCTCATTCATCCCACTCTTGTGTGATATTTCTGCTTGTATGATCCAGTGAAGCCGTGTGAATGTGAAACGGGATGCAGTTAGAAATCTACTACATAAATGAAGGCAGGGCTCAGGCTCCCTGTTGTTTTTAGGCTTCTGAGCAGGAGAACACGGGGCCTCCACCTCCCATTAATCGATCACACCTCCCGACAGCACCACCCTCCACGTTGGCTTCGCAGTAATGCGTTCTAGCGTAAGCATTTCACTTCATGTCATTCATTTGCTGTCATCGTCGGCCCGTTCCTCTCCGAGGTGACGCTGCTGTGTTCGGGTGAGGCCGAGTGTTCGGCCCTGGGGGGAGGTGGCTGATATGGGTGAAGGAAGTGCTGTCGGGGGGGGGGAGTCCTGAGTTCGACTTCCACACAGCTCCTGCTTTGTCGACGCTGCGGTCGTGAGAAACACTGGCTCCTCTGTTCTTGACCCCTGACAGCCCGTCAAATCGGCAGAAAACATCCGTGTGGAGGAAATGGACTCTTCCATGTCGTCATTGCAGACACGGGGGGCGTGGCCAGGGCACAGCTCTTGGATGATACAGACCAGGGTGGTAGCATCTGAACAAATGATGTAGAAAATATGGGAGGCTGAAGCCAGCAGCTTTCTCCAGGAACTAGGAACCTCTGCAGGAACCCTGCAGGGACCACAGTCTAGATTTAATTCTGGGGACATAGAACGTTCAGGGTGGAGTTTGCAGACTAGTTGATTGGTTGAACACGCACAGCAGTGCTGCTTCAACTTGCGTACAGCTTCATTCGTAAAACAAGGAAGTACGTTAGCAGCAGTTTAGGACTAGAGGATATCCGTCCTCTTGTTTGATGAATTATTCTGACACAAATCAATAACCATCAAACACTGGACAGACGCTTAGTTTAATTTAATTCTTTACATCCCACATCAGTAGATAGACAGCAGTAAATGTCTTTTTTAACATGTTATTTTAGATGAGATGAGCTGCAGAGCCTCATGGTTCTGCAGGTCTTTAGACCTAAGACAACAATGAGTAGGAGGAACCTTCTAGCTCCTTGAAAACTTATCCAAGGACTTAAAGTACCAGGAACTTCTTGGATATTTGATATGTAGCTCTTAATCTAAAGACGTACGCAGCTTTTGGTTCTTTCAACAGTTGATGAATTAAAGACAACCTCCGTGTTTAGATGACTTTGAGAAACGAAGCAGGCTTTGCATGCTGCTCTTCAGAATCAGAAAGAAGTTTATTGTTATTGTATTGTCTGGGTTGGTTGTCGTCATTGTTGTGAATTCAACTAGTTATCTGCAATAAATGTCTTGTTTTTCTTTCGTCCAAACCTCCAAGACATTCAGCCTAAGAAGATAAGAGACGGAGAAGAAAAGCAGCAAAACCTCATGTTTAGATAGCTGGAATCAGTGAATGTTAAACGAATGTAAATTGACGAATCAGCTGGTATGCTGATATTCTGTTGATCGAATGTATTTTGTGGTCTAAAGATTGCCTGTAAAAGTGGATCAACACATTTAATTTCCTATAAAGTCTTTATTATTTTTGTTGCTTACTGGCTGCAGCGTCAGTAGCCTTGTTTTATTGAAGAATAGCTGCTAACAAAATCTCTGCTAATTTTGTGATAAACACAATTTCCTATAAATCTTCACAATAAAAGCCCCTCTGTTATTTTGTCATTTCAAGGCAAGCAACATGTTTTCATCAGCAGTAACTCAACACGACCAGATTTACCGCCTCTCTTCCCTTTCCTCTGGGACAGGAACACCGTGTACATTTGATAAATTGTACAAATAGTTCCCACACGCCGTCCACACCTCACTGAGATCCCCAACTAGTGTCCAGCTTGACAAATACAGAAGTTACCTTTCATTCTGGTTCCCTTTTCTGTCATTTAGGTCAAATGCTGGTTGCAGAGGGTCTGACTGTGCAGCACGCAGGCTTCTGGTCCATCCAGCTCATTTCACTAATTAGTTCGTCCTCCTAATCAGAGTCGGCCACCGTGGTTTGTTGGAACGAGAAACTGCAGACCCGAGTGCCAGCTCTCCTCTGTACGACGGACCTTGATTAGAGGTCCCTGCTGCTCCGGTCCCGCCGGTCTGCCAGTGACCCTCTAGTTTCACACCGGAGCTGGTTCTTGCCCCGCCAGCTGGCCGCGTGGCGGCGCCAGGCTCTGCCAGACGCCGATTCGGACGCCGATTCGGACACTGATTCGAATGCCGTGTTCCTGGCAGAGCAGGGAGTAAAGCTCCATCCTGCAGAAATGATCATTCTAATGTGGTGTTATGTGCTGGACTACTTCTGCTCATAAACACAACCGGTCAAACTGGAAAGTGAAAAGCATGAAAGCCTTTGAGCTTCATCCCAAAGTTAGATAACAGAAATAAATGTATAAATATCTTTTAAGATGGTTGTTGGCAGAAGAAAAGGACAGAAAGTGCTTGTTATGGGTCAGAAGTCACCTCAGGATCTTCTACTTACATTTTTGGGGGATAAAATTAAATAAAATGACAATCCTGTTTGAATTAAAGCCATTATTTCTACTGGAGCAGCTGGCATCAGTAAGTACATCACTGGGAATTAAAATGGTACAACCATCAACCTGGAGCTGAAATGATAAAAAATATAAAATGTTTCCATCGCTGATGTGAGGTTTTGCTGTTAATATCAGGTTTTCTTTGTACATTTAATTAACATAATGTAGAAGGTGCAATGTAAAGATTAGTAGCCTAACGTCTGCCTGCGTAGGCTCGTTGCACGTTACTTTTAGTGCATGTGAGCGTGCCCCGCTGGAGAACTCCCATCTGATAACGCTCTCCTGAAGCGTAGTACCCACCGTTCTGTCCTCCCCCCCCCACTGTTCGTACTAACAATACAAATAACAGCAACAGTGTTATCTGCAAGCCGCTGGCTCAGCTGTCACCATATTAAGAGCCATAGGGAGGCAATGGATCTGTATGTCGAATTAAGCACCTTTTAATTCCTAATTGCGCAATAAAAAATACATTTGACGCAGGAATATAAGATGTTCTGCCAAAAAATGTCAATATAAAACCGTCATGATTCCACAAACCCAGTTTTAATGAAATACTTTTGTGAGGTTATTGTTTTCCACCCTGCTGACGACTGGAGGAGACGTTGGGACCGGTTTACGGTCCAGGCCAACGCCCGTTTCCTTCCCGTTTCTCACCACAGGCCTTCAGCGCTGGGCCGGTTCCCGCTCCGCCTTCCTCGGCTTAATTCGCCGTTGTGCGATGTTGTTTTTAGCCGTGCCAGGAGGCGCTGCTTCATTACAGCGTGGTTGCTCTATGGGAAACCCTGGTATGTACATTCAAGGGTTTTTTCTGGGGACGGGATGGAGGAGGTTTGGGGGGGGCGGGGTTGTCTTCTGCATGTATGCGTTCTTCAGTGTCGCCGGAGAAACCCCACTAAGGCGTTAACGTCGGACTTTAGTCTTCAGAGTGACGGGGACGCATTGGCGGCCGTTAATCAGCTCCCATCGGCAGTGACGGTTAGATACCGGCTAAGGGTAAATCCTGAAATGGGATTTCTTGTGTTGAAATATACGTGTTCAGACTCTTACACGCTCATTTTTGGCCCGTTTGCTATGTGAATATGAAATAAATATCAACATGGGTTGGGACATAACATGCAAGTCACATGACCTCTTCAAAGGCTCCAGACCTCAGATGGCAGTTTGGTTGAAATAAACCCTTGACAGAAACAGTTGTTTGTTAGTCTTTAATTAGATCAAATGTAACGGCAGCTCTGTAATGGAAAATGGAGATCTTCACCATAGTTTGTGTTTTTATATACTGTATATGCACAATATATATATATATATATATATAGCTAGGAGGTGATTTTGCTCTCTAACAATCGTGCAGCGGTATGTAGGAGTGATGACGGAGATGATGCACCAACCAGCACACTTCACAGTCAGACGGCGTTTCCATATCGGAGAGCGCGTGGGCCAACATCTCCTTCGAATATCTTTACGTGTGTTATTTAAAAACTGAAGCGCCACACTTGATTTATCTGAGTGGGTGGCCGGGATTAAAGACTCATTATCTTTGTCTTCTGCCCACGAAACGCTGCCGCCGTTTGTTTCTCTAACGTGTAACTCATTGACGACGATCGCCGGGCTGTTTAATGATCCGTCTTCATTCCTGAAGCACCAGAAAGCTTCTCTCAGCCAACCGTGTGAATTCCTTCCCTCCTCCTTTTTCCCCTCACGAGTCACTTTGAATTAAATGTTGCCGGTAGATAATCCCGTCAGTCAGCGTGAGAGCAGGCGGATGTTCATAGAGTTTGTTGGTTGTTCCACCGCCGTCGCTTCAGACCCGTCATGGCCGACTGCGAGGGACAGATCTCTCACTGCGAAGTTCCTCGGTGAGCCTGGGTTTCCTTCCACGCACTATTGAGCAGCGATGTGAGATCAGTGACAGTTGTGATGGTCACAGTTGATTAAATCCTGGCCGGCCTTCCTGTCTGCAAGAAACACAAAGAACAGACGTGAAAACAAATGATTTCCTATTTTGATGATTTTCTTAAGAAATTCTTTCCCTTTCTGTAACAGATCCTCCAGGTATTAGTCCGTCTCATGCAGGTGCTAATGAATCCCTTCATTGTGTGATTGAATGAATACATCCTACAAGGCAAGCCATCCACACTGTGAGTGTATTGTTACTGTCTGAAATCCATCTCATGAGTTTGGACTTGTAGCTTTTATTTCGGTTTCAAGTCTATATAGATGAGAATAAAAAGGCACAGAAAACCTGCACTGAGCCGCGGGCCGGTTAAGAGCAATGAGTGAGCAGTCGGCAGGCGGGTGATGGCGGCATCAAACGGACAATAAAATATATTTTGAGAAAGTGCAGAGATGTACTCACTCACACACTACTGATTGAGAATTCTGTTTCCTGCACCACGGTGGTGTTTTTTTCCCTTCCGTTTCGTGTTTGTCCGGGTGGTCGGGTGTCCGGAACTGCTGAGCTCTGTGCCTTCTTCTGTCGCCTCTGCTCGCCAAGCTGGCGGAGAGTTTACATGTACTTACACTTTTTAGACTTTTGGGCTTTCTGTGTGTGTCCACACTAGCAGGGTTGTGTTGCTTGAAGTGCGTGCGTGTGCATGTCTATGCTTGCAGGTTTTGTTTTAGTTTTTTCAGCATAAGGTTAAATCAGCCAGATATAAAATGCTGACACACAGTTAATCAGAAAAATAGATATGCATGCACATGACTGCGCCACATACTCTGAGACACACACACACACACACGCACACACACACTTGCAGCCCTATCAGATGTTGGGGGGCTTTTCGTGCTTCTGCCCATGGGGACTATGAGGTTTAATCAAGCAGCATGCCTGTGTTGGTTTACTGTGGCATTAAGGATAAAAATAGGCTGCAAGGAGCTGACTCTACTGGGCAGCATCACCCCTCCCCCTCCACACAGCTGCAAGTCATACTGTGTGTGTGTGTGTGTGTGTGTGTGTGTGTGTGTGTGTGTGTGTGTGTGTGTGTGTGTGTGTGTGTGTGTGTGTGTATGAGTGTGTTAATGAGTGTACACGCAACTAAAATATATTTGTGTGCTTGCGTTAAAGCGGTTGCCTCAGTATGTTTTGTTTGAAGTTTTCGTTTCTGCATTATATTTTTATAAATAACATTTGCATATAGCTCAGGGATAGAAAAGTTTATGTGCTTTAAGTGTGTGTGTGTGTGTGTGTGTGTGTGTGTGTGTGTGTGTGTGTGTGTGTGTGTGTGTGTGTGTGTGTGTGTGTGTGTGTGTGTGTGTGTGTGTGTGTGTGTGTGTGTGTGTGTGTGTGTGTGTGTGTGTGTGTGTGTGTGTGTGTGTGAGAGAGAGAGAGAGAGAGAGAGAGAGGGAGAGAGAGAGGGAGAGAGAGAGAGAGGGAGAGAGAGAGAGGGAGAGAGAGAGAGGGAGAGAGAGAGAGAGAGAGAGAGAGAGAGAGAGAGAGAGAGAGAGAGAGAGAGAGAGAGAGAGAGTGACATGCATAACAAGATTTATAGGCTTCACTTGACTTCGGTATTCCTTTGTTTTTGTTGTCGTTGTGCTTTTATTTAATTACACGTTTCAATCACGTTGTGCTGAACAGACACATTCAAAACAACAGGGAAGCTCCACAGTCCGCTCCAGGATGGGAAACTTTATTATTCCCATCGACCTTGACAAAGGCAGCGCAGAGCAAATCCACTCCTTACTGTTCTTACCTTTAACAATAAAAGCCTCTAGACAGATACGCTGTGTGATCAGAGGGAACTCTGCTCCGGGTCAGTGGACAAAGCAATGGTGTGTTGTGCGGTGCTGTTGCATGTGGGCAGAATATTGATCTTGATTGATTAATTTTTGATTGATTAATCTTTTGGTAATCGATTAATCTACTGATTATTCCATCAAGTTAGCGAGCATTGTATATAGTTCCCATATCCACTGTTAATTTCTTATTTCTGTCTTGCTCTGACCACCACGCACCTGTCCCGGTACCGGTTGTGTTTCAGGTGATTTTTTTTAACGATTCTGAACAATGACGATCCGACAGTAAAGGCAGCGTTCCCAGCCTGGCTCTGACCGTACTGCATAATGTAAAACCGGATAATCAGACAACTAGTTTTTAAAAGTCCCATATTATGAAAACAGGTTTTCTCTGGTCTCTACACCTATAAACTGGTCTCCCTGAGCAGAGTAGTACAAAGCTGGCTTTGCCTCGACACTGACCCTCGTAAAAGGATCTGTCCCAACCATATGGGCCCAGCAACTTCACCTGAGATACATAGGCAAGCCATAGCGATACATCCACGTAAACATTGGAGCATGCTGCCGCTAACGTAAGCGGCACTTGAGCAACTCGAGGAATCGTTTCAGCCTTATCTGGAAGTTGTCTCTGATTATTTGACTGGTTTTCCAGCAGAAGCTGTCTGACATTAATAAGCTGACAGTTAGCAGTGTGGTGAGTTCACTGACCTTTACTCACCGTACAGAAGCACACACTTCAATTTGTTTCCACTGTAACCATGATGTCCGCTCCAAATTCATATATATGATCCCACTAGTTGGTCCTCCACCTCCGTCAATCTATTCACACGTTTTATTAGAAAAGTGTAAATGCATCAATGCCATTATGATTATTTGTAAAGGGCTTTTATTTTGCAGCCTGCTGATTATCGTTGAGACCGCCACGGGACACTTGCACTCTCTTAAAAAAACAGACACATTGTATTATTTTAAGGCTGGAAGAAGAAGCCCGTAGAAGAAAAAAAAATTCCTCTTAAGCTGTGGCGAAGGAGCTCTGTCGGCGGCGGCGGTTGATTGGCTGATATCCAGCGTCTGGCCGGAGCACCACTTTACGGCGGCTGCTATGCATTGTGTGTGTTGCTTTGTTGAGTGAGATTTAGGATGGGAGGGTTAGGAAGTCCTGGGAATGTTTGGATCTGGATTCTCATTGGTGAGAGAGTGAGAGACAGAGAGAGACTGTGCTCGTTCACGTGAGGATTATTTAACATCAGATATTAAACTACTCTTTCACGCTGCAGATAACTCGGCTGCACGCTGCGAGAATAATAGTGTGTGTGTGTGTGTGTGTGTGTGTGTGTGTGTGTGTGTGTGTGTGTGTGTGTGTGTGTGTGTGTGTGTGTGTGTGTGTGTGTGTGTGTGTGTGTGTGTGTGTGTGTGTGTGTGTGTGTGTGTGTGTGTGTGTACAGTATCTGGGGCTTCATGAAACTTTCATCGGGGCTGTCAGCTGAGCTCATTAAACATGAGTGGATAAAGCTGCCGGGGTGTGGGATTCTGGGTAAAAATTTCACCGCGTTGGGCCTCCCTCTGCCTCTAGTCTGCATAGTGACACATTAACTGTGTGTGTGTGTGTGTGTGTGTGTGTGTGTGTTTGTGTGTGTGTGTGTGTGTTTGCACTTGTCTTCAGCAAATGTCGGCACAAACAGAAACTCTTAAAGCTTGTGATCTGATTGGTTATTCAGAGTTATTTAAACGTCGAGTGCAGCCGATCCCAAACCTTTCAGCCCGCGACCCCCAAATGAACGGTGCCAGAGACTGCGACCCCCACTTTGCCTGGAGGTGACTGAAACATAAGAAAGCTTGCATACAGGATGCATGGGCTAATAGGCGTATCCAAACATGGACATAACGACAACACAAAAGAACAGAACAGACTGATAACCATGATATGATATTGATATGATATGATATTTTATGGACTGATGTATCAATTAAAGAAAATCAGATGGAGCCTCGAGATTCACTCACTTGTTAAACTTGATGTAGAGCCACTGAAGCGCTGGAAATAAAGATTATTTTCATGATCAGTTGATGAGTCAGTCAAATGTATTTATTGATTGATTGATACTCGAGGGCGATGCACACTGATTGGTTGAGTGCTGAGGGTAAATGTCAAATGTAAAATTAAAGAAAGTCTGTTATCAGATTGGAAGTGGCGAAGCCTCACATCTGAGAAACTGGAACTCTTCTCAGCCAGACTCATTATTTCTGCTCTGTGAGGAGATTTGGCTGCTTCTCGCTTTGTGAAAGGGATCAAATCACATTTCCTCTAACTATTAAATATCAAGGAGCATCTGATAAAGGTTGCTCTGTGAAACTATCAGTAATTGGTGTCTTCATTCTGCTTCTAAAGTGCTTTTTATTTATTTATTTTTTTTATTATTTTGCGTCAAAGATCACGTTTCTTTTGTAGCTGAAGCTGAATTGCAGTTTTCCAACAGCAGCGAATCATTTCTGTCCTGTCGTTGGGTCGGTTATATAAGAGCAGCTGATGTCACAGTGATGTCAGCTGTGTACTGACAGCATCGATGCCCCGG
>NC_139923.1:8738532-9241032 GCF_963514095.1 Eutrigla gurnardus | reverse complement strand
ATTTTTAAAAAGTTGTCTGACGGGTGTTAGAGCGCATGCCATGTATGAACATACATACGCCGCAGACCCCGTTCGAATCCCGGCCGGAGGTCCTTTCCTGCATGTCACACCGCCCTCTCTCTCCTACGTTTCCTATCTGTCCACTGCTAATAAAGGTGTCTATGCCTAAAAAAATCCTTAAAAAAAGTAAAACATAGTAACATAGCTGTAGGGTTTATAAACTGAATGGCAACTATTTTCAGATAGTTTGTTTTATTCTGTGTATATCAGCTCAGTGTTAAAATGTGAACTGGCGTTAATGTGTTCAGCTGCTAGTGAGAGACGGGGCTGTGTAGCTGTCTGTCTGCGGCGCTGCTTTGGGAAGTTACGCCAATTGGAGTAGGGGGAGGCTGCAAACGTATCGATACTTTTGCAAGTTAGTATCGAATCCGATACTAATTTTAGTATTATTTAGTATACATTTTTGACAACCCTAAGGGGGACTCCCTTCAAGCATATCTGGAGTATTTTTACTATTAACATACTAACATACTAACGTCACGAAAATGGATCTTTTAGTGACCATAATTACTTATTTTTTGTATGCTGCAGCTCATGATTTTTTTGCATTATCAATCTTATCTAATCTTATTTTATGTAATCAAAAATTATTACTTTTTTTGTATTTATTTATATAATCTATTCTCTCTTGTCCAAAGAACTATTTGATTTACTAGGATATGAAGCCGAAACAATTCATCAACAATTGAGAAGCTGGAACCAGAACATTTTTGATAGTTTTTTTTTTCTTCTATTTTTTAATTTTTTAATTTGAATTGAGAAAACAATAAATCAATGATTAAACTGCTGATGATGTCCTCACACTCAAATCAACGAAGCATCGAGAGGTATAGATATCTGGACTTTAGATGACCTGTAGGACATTAATCTGTACATTGATTTCTCAGACTGTGATTTAAAAAGACAAGTCAGTCAAGCTGGCAGAGAGAAGCGGGGTGCTGCTGATGATGATGATGATGTCCGTTTGGAAGGAGACACCTATTAGACTGAGTGCATCTCAGATTACGAGCGTCCGCTTCCTGCGGGACATTTTTAAAAACCCCGACATCGAGAGGACCTTTCTTTTTTTCTCATCTCTTAATTAGGTGTCGGACTCGTTCTCGTTTCCAGCTCCCGTTGGACTCTGAACCCTAAACCGTGGATCCAGCGCCCCCAAGCACTTCCTCCTCTTGTGATCTAATGTGTGCTGGTGTATTGAACAGCTCCCTTTGTTTGACCCCATGGTTTGGGTTTTTGGCAGACGTTCGTTCACACACTCATGAATGGAGTTAAAACGAGACGCTTGAGTACACGCTGCTCTTTTCTCTGCCTTGTAAAGTTCCTCCGGCCCTCCGCTTCCTTTTTGACTGCTCTTACTGCTTTTTTAACACATTTAATTTTTCTGTCTTTGTGCCGTTTGTCTTCCATCCTCCGTCTCGTCTTGACTCCGCCCGTCTCCGTCGCTCCGCTAAGACAAACTGTCTCTCTGGCCGAGTTCCCTGAACCCTCCTCCCCCGCTCGGAGCTGCATGCCTGTAAAGGTTGATGCTAATAATACTGAGGTCTCACTCCGAGCCGACCGCAGCACTAGTAAATAATCTAGTATTACTGTAAATACATAACCCCCAACCAGCAGGTAAACATCTTACCTTGTGAAATCCGAGTGCTGGAGGTAAAAACCACACCACAGAAAGCTGCAAAGGTCTTAATGAAAATAATAATTATAATAATAATGGGTGTTTGAAACATCACATAGGCACGGGACAATATGCAAATGTCATGTCACGATTATCCTGCCAAAATAATTCAGTGATTCACAATATTATCATAATTATAATAGAAATGTGCTTAAAACCGTTAAAATGGCAAATAAACACACTGGGATCACTTTATATTTTGTCACAAAAATGTTATTGCATCACAGATAAATCACAACTTTTTGTCAAATACAGTCAAATAATGTTTGATTCATGTTTGATTCCTGCAGGTCTCCCTGCATGAATAAATGACTAATACAGAATTTTTGTATCCTGCATCCAATAATGTTTTCTATTTGCATCAATGATATTGGGGGTCATTGTTTACTCAATTGATGTATTGCTCCAGATTGATGTAACCATGGTAACACCGCTAGAACTTACATGAATATCCTTTTCATTCATGAAAATTGTTATTGAATATAAAGTGCATTCTTGACTTTGGAAACAGTGATTTTCCAGTAAGCTAACTGTCTCCATGACAACTGGATGGTTATGAGTATGAGTCTTACATCCTTCACTCATGTCAATACGACTCTCTGAAATGATGATGTAACAAAATATATACGTCTAGAAGCCTCACCAGAAAACCGCGTGGCGGTGAAATGTGTCCCCTCCCCGCTGTAGCTCCGCCCTAATGACGACCGGTGGATCTGAGGGATCAGCGGAGCCTCTGGGGAAACGAGTGTTCGACAGCTGATGAGATCTCAAAGGATTTTGCTCTGAACCCGAACGCCGTAATGGGATGACCCTTGACCCTGAGCCTCACAGCCAGGAAATATTGACTAACCTTTCCACAGCTGCAAACAGGAAGTGCTGAATGAGAGGACCACTCATGCATTCGTCACAAAGGGATCCTTTCATAAACGATCCCAAAATATCGACACTTATGATCTCAAAATGTCCCAAACTGGGGCCGCGCAATTCTGAGATTTTGTGCAATTTTACTTCCATAACAATTATTTCTTTCCTTCTTTGTTCATAAATAATTCATAGCAGACATTTTATTTCTAAAAACACAGAGAAAACTGACTTTATTGGCTGTTGACAGTATTTTTTGATGTATGGTGTGTGTGTGTGCGTGTGCGTGTGTGTGTGTGTGTGTGTGTGTGTGTGGAGAGAGTTGAAGCATCTGCCTCTTCTTGCTTCAGTCTTTCTCACATTGGTGTCTTTTTTTCTCGCCTCCATGTTTCATTTAAATATCTCGTCTGCTTCATTAAGTATTCCTCCCTCGACCGTCTTCTGCTGCCGATGGATAAGAATCATGACTCCTTTTTTAATCAAATCTTCGGTGGCTTTGTGAAGCAGAAAGCTGCTCAGGTTTATTCTTCACTATTGAATGAAATATGTTCTAGATTTTAAAACCTGTGTTTCCTGATGTTGTTGTTGTGACGGACCGTAGGTGATCAGTGATCCGTACAGATACCGCCGATCGGCCAATAAAACGATGTGATCGGTAGGAGTAGAGCTAGTTAACCGGAGCTAATGGTTAACGTTAGTGGAGGTTCATTGGGTTACATTGTGATGCGTTCAGGTTCTCTTCAGTAAAAAATGAGTAGCTTATATATACAATTAAAATTTAGTTTGGGAATTCCCACAGGCCCCATAATAGAATACTATCATGATACTTAAGTAAAGACACATAGATATATATTTGTATTGTTTTATTTATTGTGCATTACAAGTGCCCAACATTAAAATAGTTTGCTTTCATTTCTTTCTGCTGATCTGATCCGTGACTCAAAACCAGGAGACTTTATGATGGTAGCTAACCTCCATTAAACATCTATACGACGTGTTGTCATTACAGTATATTTCCCTCTCAGCCTCTCATCCTCTGTTTGTGTGAATTAACTTCTGGATGTTTCCGTGATTCTCTCTCTCACCAACTCTTAAGGTCCTGAGGGTTCTGGTTTCGATGCAGCTGCTGGTCCGTCGGCAGCCAAGTGGGTTTTGTTTGACCTTTCGGATTACTGCAAGTGGTCATCTGGTTGTGGTTTGAGAGATTTAAGAGCAGGTTCCAACGGGGCTAACATTACTGAGCCGTACTCTGGGGGGCCAACTCAGCTTTGGCTCGGAGCAGCAGTTTGGACAACACTGGACTTTCAGAGATGTTTACTCATAGTCTCTCCTGGTGCTCAGGACCAGGATCTGGTAACCTGTCTGGCAGCGATGGGGAGTCGGAGACTGGACGATGTTGTGGTGTCTGTTGGGGGTTTGGTTAGGCTGAGTGGATCATATATTAATGGTAGAAGGGACAATCGCCGATATATTCAGGCTACTTTAACTTTGTATCAGAACTAAAGGTGTTATAAAAATAATCTCCAGAATGTGTTAATCAGCATGGATTTATGACATGGCTCCATAAGAGTTAATATGGTTATTGATATGGTTTGGACTGTACATTAAAGATAATAATGTTAAAGGGACCATGATGCTGTGACACCAAGCACAGACACACGGATTTAAATATTCACATTACTTTGTGTTTTTTGTAACAAGAACAGTATTTCCTGCAGAAAGCTTTAAGTTTCTAGTTCTAAGCTCCGTCAGACTGGAGTGCTGTGATGGTGTAACTCTCCCCACACCTCCTCCTGGCCATTTGATCGGCCATCGGCGACCTTGAGTCACCACGATATGAGATATGAAAAGAAAAATTATCACACAACTCATTCAGATCACCGTCCAGCAGCAAAGATAATTGACATATTTCAACGTCTTTCACAATATACTTTAATGTTGTAAAACAGACTTTCAGACGAGTGTTGTTGAAAGAAAAACAAAATCTTGTTTTAGTATAAATCAAAGGAAGTTTAGTGTTGACAAGGTCCATTTGGCTAAAAATCTATCCATTGCCGATAATGGCATCGGCAACGTATAAGCCTGTGTAGTGTCGTTAATATTAATAATAGGCTGAACTTGAGCATTAAATATTCAAATTTTATTTGAATATTGAAAAAATATGGAATGGAATTTGAATAGTTTTATAGAGGAAAATTGACAGCTCTAGTTCAGTGTGAACGGGAAAAAACAGAGTCTAAAGCTGCAAGTTTGCCATTCTTGTTATTTTGGTCGTTCCCGTCACGCTGCCGTATTTAGGTCCCATTCAGAAAGCTCGCCATCTTGGGCTCGTCTGCTCGGCTTCACTCTGTTTACGTTTGTCCTGGAAGTGAGAGCCACAAGACGGATGGTAAACATGAGAAGCTGCAGCTGAGGAATATTTCAGCCGCGGTGGCAGTTTGTGGTTCACGTGGAATCATCCAGAAAAGCTTTATTGTTTTGGTGTTTGGCAGGTTCTCAGGTTAGGCCTTGTATGACAACTGTGAAACCTGGTCTGGTTGCCAGTTTTCTGTGATTGAACTAGAGTTTCGTGCTTGGATGACTCCGTCTCCTTCTGTAATCTGAGAGCAGCGGTCTCACAGCGCTCAGCTGGGGGGTTCAGGGTCCACAGTGTGGTCCGGTGGACCGGACTTCCTCCTGAACCACAAGGCTGGGGAGAGAGTAGAGGATAAGGATGCCGGTTGCTGTAATTGGATCTCAGCGGAGCACATATACAGCTAGAAGGATATAAAAACACACATTTATCCCTCATATTTGTGTGCATTAGATACCATAATTTCCTTCTTCATACTTTACTATACTGCTATCTGAACAAGTACACCTTGAGTATATTTGGCCCAAACATTTCAGGCTCCTTCAGGTCCTGAAAACCCATTTTCTTAATCGCCTCTCCGACTACGAGCAAATGGCGTCCAACGCGGACACTCATCAACTTTTAAAGTTTAAATATATTTGGTTATTTTACACGAGAGGCATCTGTGTTAAACTCTTAATGAGGAATACTTAAAGCGAGCCAGCGTTCATGATACCAACAGTCCTTCCATTCCTCCCTTCCAAGGCTGCTGTAACCGTGGTAACGCCGTTAGCCTCGCTCCAAGGTCATCCTCTTACCATAACAACTTTAGGAGTAACAGAAGTCTGTTGACGTGCTCAATGAGAACATAGTCATGAATATAATATTACTGTTCTGCTAACAGATGCCCCAAAATGCTACACACTGGCCCTTTAATTTCCCACCCTGATTTTTGTTTCTTACAGTCATGAATATTTAAATAGCAAAAACAAGTTTCCAGGGGCTTTTAAAACACAGCAGTGTCTGCTCCTCTTCCTCCTCCTCCTCCTCCTCATCACAACCTGGATCTCTTAATTAGTTGTGAAGAGTTTTCTTGTCTCGTTTGAATGATTTCAAAGTCCTGAAAGGATTAAAAAAAGAGAGTCCACAACAGGAATGCTTTTTTGTAGTTCCGTTAATCATCTCACGCTCGTTAAGATAGATAGAGATAGAGACTCCTTGGCGGGAGTCATAAATACGCTGCAGCATCCCAATTTAATGAGGCGATTTTGAAGATTTGTGATCCAAACGGTGTGAAAGTCAACAAGTTAAACAGCATTTCCTCCCCTCTCTTGTCTCCAGGCTCAGAGGAAGGAGGTGTTCCTCCAGGAGCGATACGGCCACTACAGCCTGACAGACCCCTTCCTGGCCCTGCAGAGGGACTTTGAGTGTGGGGGCCCCGGGGCCGACAAGGAGCGGCGGCCCCTGGGCTCCAGCCCCATCTCCGTCCTGGAGGCCGTCATGGCGCACTGCAGGAAGATGCAGGAACGCATGTCGGCCCAGCTGGCTGCCGCCGAGAGCCGCCAGAAGAGGGTAAGAACCCCGGGAGGAGTTTCTGTTGCCATTTCTATCTGCATCTTTCCATTATTTTCACGTTGATAAATCTGTTTGTTAGTTTCTCAATTTAACGATAAATCTATAAAATGTGGAAATGGTGAAACATGAGATAGCGTCAAATGTCATAACTCAAAGATATCCAGCTTACTGTCACAGAGGAGTAAATAAACCGGAATATATTAACATTTAAGAAACTGGAAAATAATAACTCAAGTAAATCAAGTGAAATTAATATTAAACCATTTACGAATACATTTAATAAAAATCGATGAATCGTACCAGCTCAAACTAGTGGTCCACTGATTAATCGGTTGGCTTGGCTCACGAGGCACACGGCTCGCGGGGCAGGGGCGGCTCTCGTGGGGGCTGGCAGCGCAGCGAGTGGAGCAGACGCCATTTTTGTTATAAAGGACCGGTCCAGTTCTGCTCACACCCCGAGTCTGAAGTGAGGTCCCACCACTGATCTGTAATGGTCTGTAGCGTTGGGGGATCCTGCCCGGTATTTTGTGTCTCATTAGTTATTTTTATTAATTATGAATTAATTAATTATTATTTCAAGGTTCTTTATTTATCAAATGCACAGATGAGATGCAACTTAAAACATGATATCGGCATTATAGATCGGCCATCGGCCGCCCTGCTCTCTAAATATCGGCATCGGCCATTGAAAAACCCATATCGGTCGAACCCTAATCTCCAACTCCGTTCCCGATTTAAGAAGAAAGAAAGTCTGACGATGAGATAAATGTTTTTAATGTGTTTTTAATGGTTTTTAATTTGATTGTATTATTATATTTACATCACATTTAAAAACAAAACAGCCTTTTGAATTAGACTCGTGTATTCATTGATCATAGCACATGAAGGTGCCGATGGCGACCTCCAAACCCATCCATAATTTGCCGGTATATATGTAACCTCACACTGGTTTGTATGATATGTATGAATCTTTAGGTGCACGCGATGCTGACAGGAAGTATCCTGTTATGAACTGCAGTGTTCAACATGAGTCCATGTAGTGGATGTTTCTCTCTCCGTACCGGACCGACGGATGAACCGACGTCACCGTCTTCAGTGTCGCTCCGCCGGCGGCACAATGAGGTTTTACAAAGTGCCTCTTTGTCGCCGCGTGTTTCTATGAGTTCTGTTTAATTGAGTGGATGAAGCCGTGTTTACAGCAGCGTGTGCGTGTGCGTGTGCGTGTGTGTGTGTGTGTGTGTGTGTGTGTGTGATGGTCTGTGTATACGAGTTGTGGGTCTCTTCAGGATTAACTGGGCAGCCAGATGTCTTCCCTCCTCCCTAACTCCCTGTGTGTGTTGAGGAATATGGATGCGATGGATGGATACATGTTATTGTCCCTGATGGGAGATCTGTCTTGGCACAGTGCAACAGTTGCTATAAAAATAAGTGCAGATCTCCACCAGGTGCGTTTCACCGGAAACAAAAGGTGTTTTTACACAGAGATCCCTCCACAGAAAGTAGACCCCTCAACATGCAGCTATTGCACCGTTTATACTGAACTTTGGTTTCCAGTGTAACCACCCCTACTGTGTCTGTTAACAGAAGCATCCCGGCTTTGAGGAACCAGAGAGAACCACATCGGCGTCGGTGGTAGTGTGATTATTGTGTATTACATAACCGTCAGAAATATGATTCCCTCTAGCAACCAACACAACAATGGAAAGTCGAGGTTGTTTTGCTCAACGTGCACATTTACACGATTCTTCAAGCACAAGAGAAGAATGGCGGCCTCATGCAAGCAGCTACTGGCTTTCTATCTTCTGTAGATCAATGTTCTGAGCTTGTTAAATCCCCGGTGACGGCCAATTAAAGGAAACCCAAAATATGATGCAGGTTTTTGGAGCAGTATGCAAGTTGAGCTGCAGACGCAGAGATGCACACGACTAATCAGAAAACAACTTGCATGTAAATGACTGCAGATGCAAAAAGGCTACAAAATTATAAATCAATAATAATAAATGAAATAAACATTAATGACTGTTAAAAATAAAAAAATAAAATAAAATGTTGTCTTAAAACATAAGGCAAGAGACGTTTGACAGCAGATTAAAGTGCTTGTTTATTTATCGCTGGATTGTTCTGGATCGCTCAAAGTGTTTGGATGAAACTGGCAGAATGAAAATGGGTGGGTTCCAAAGTAAATCCTGTGTGACAGATATGATGAAGTTTAAATGGAAATGTTAACCGCACACACACGCGCACACACACACACGCACACACACGCACACACACACACACACGAGGAGGAAGAAGGAGTGAGTGGAAGGAAGGAAGGGAGAGGTGTGCGTGGTATGTTTTGACAGGGAAGCTGGTTAAATAGCTTTTGTGGTTTAGTGTGTGTGTGTGTGTGTGTGTGTGTGTGTGTGTGTGTGTGTGTGTGTGTGTGTGTGTGTGTGTGTGTGTGTGTGTGTGTGTGTGTGTGTGTGTGTGTGTGTGTGTGTGTGTGTGTGTGTGTGTGTGTGTGTGTTTGATTCCTTCCATCTAATGTGAACGTTAAGTATTTCAGTGTGTACTTCAGTGAGTTGAGTTATGATCCCTCTTCTCGGCTCTCCCTCTGATGTTTCTGTTACTGACGTTTGGCCAGTAAAACACTTCCTTAATACATCGTTATCAAAGCCGCTTGCATAAATATTCAAAGAAAATGTTTCTGTATAAATGTAAAGAAAGAAGGCCAGTCATGTGACGCCATATTTTTTCAAAAAAGTGAAAGTAATCCAAAATGTTAAACCATCAAGAAAGGAAATATTAAAAAAGCCTTTATTGTGGTTACGTGAGATTGCACTAACATGGAAACCTAATACTTCTGAATGGATTAAAGAGATGTCTTGCAGTCTAGGATTAGAAATCTGACCACTTTTTTTTATATAAACGACCGATTTTCTATTATAATTATTGACTCATTATTATTTTAAAAAAGGTCAACGTCACAAGAATGGGTATGGCAATCATGCCAATTTCAGGATAAAATGATGTGACGGTCTGTGACCGTGTTTAAAATGAAACCATTCCCAGCTGTAAATCCCAATGATTGGTATGATTCAGACGCTGTAATACATCCTTGGATGTGTAGAGATCCAGACTCCGACTGTTATATCTTGATGAAGCCGGGCTGATGGATGAAGATGAGCTTCATCTGCATCAGTTTGTGACGGAGGTCGGAAGCAACGCGAGGACATATTTTAACAGACAGTATGAATGGCTTCACGTGAGGGAGTCGATGCATCACGGTGACATTTAAGAACACGATAAAGTAGGAAGATCACATCTTTTACCCTCGTATCTCGTATCTTGTATCCAGAAACTTTAAAAAAACGTTAAGTCATACACCAGATCTTTTATACTATATTTTATAAGGTGCAGGGAGTCGTGACATTTACCCAAAACCCGATATAATCCTCTCCACCAACGGTACTCACCTCAACTATTGATCCTCGCTTACACTTTAATGTTGATGCGATTGGGAAAATGTCTTCTCTTTGATTGCCAAGCAAAAGCAAGCGATCACAGAGAGAGTCTGAGGTTAATGTTAAGAGTTTGTTGTTTAAAAGTGCATTTCTCTCTTTACATGAGACCACTGTATTTGAGTGCCATTTCAGCTTCTGGTTGCACCGTTGTGACTTCTTCAGTCCCGGTGAGATACCTGGTCTCTGGTGTTAGTCCTACAGAGTTCTGATCCCAATGTGAACAACGAATCCATGTTGAAATCGGCAGGCAGGGAAGTTGTTAGCACTGGAGCTAAATGCTAACATACGGAGGTTCCATCGAGTTACATTATGATGCGTTCAGGTCTAGTCAGTAAAAATGAGCATTTGGCGAAGGTAGATGATAACATTATAATGATATGTTCAAATGTAATCCTGTAAAAATAATATTTTTGCAAGACACAAAACTGACACAATAAATCTAAAATAGATGTTTAACTTCCTAACGCCGGCTCTAAGCAGCTTACAATACTTAATTAAAATGTACGAATGCCAAGATGTGTAATCAATAAAAGTATTTTTTGTATTTCCTAATCATTTGGATTGTGTGTATTTATGCATATAAGTAAGTAGGAAAACATAGAGTCGGTTTACGTTATACGGTTTGATTTGAACAGGAATGTCTGTTTTGTTTCCATGATGGGAAACCTGTCTCACATACGAGCAGGTTGTCCTTCTCGGTTCTTTGGTTCGGTTGACAAACGCTCCGACAAAACAACCACCGAAGACACTTTGACCTTGAGAGGTTGTTGTTTCATTTGACCCTGAAAATGTGCCTAAAAGGAGACAAGACCGCGGCTGACCCTCTTTAATAAATCATCGTGTCACCGCGGTGAAGGCGGTACAGTTGTACCCAACTTGTCATCTAGAGGCTCCGAGCCATCACGAGGGATAAGCGGCATCGTTGGACCTGTTACATCATCGTCAACAAACCGGCTCCTGAACGACACATGCTCCGAGTGCTCAGAGGGATCTTCTAGTTGCCGGGTAGAATGAACTTCCCTCGGATCGTCGGCTATCTTTATCCCCTCGCTGCGTTTCCAAACCTCTGAATTATCCATGAGGCCGTTATACGTAACACACGCTGACAAAGACGACCTCGTCTCCTCCTCCAGCAATCGGGCATGAAGTCGGAGGAAGCTCCCGCTCTGTTTGGAGACTCGCTGTGTTTGTGGGGCTTTGTGGGTAAACACGCTGCCAAAGTGTTGAAGGGCTGAATCTGGAAGGAAGGTCACAACCACCAGTGATGAAATTCCTTTTTTTCTTAAAATAGTCCTAGGCCTCCGCCACCTTCACCTCCGTCTTCTCTCATCTCATCTCAACGGACCGATATTTAATAGAAGACGGGTAATGTGCAACAGGAAGGCAGGGAATAAAGTAAAACGTAAAAGAATCAATGCAGACAGCTAAGTTGGAGATGAAGCTTCAAAACATTCATACAGAAACTAGAAAATGAAAGAGATTTAAAAATAATAAACTGCCGACGAGGGCAAAGTAAGAGACGTTGAAGGTTAGACATATTATGTTCAGTCTATTAGACTTTCTATTCATTTCTATTCATTTTTAACATCCATTTTCCTTCCAGCAATTAAACCTTCAGAAAATGATTATCAAAATGGTTGCTTCAGGTACTTCATGTTTTTTCCTTGACAACCTAAATAACCCATTAAATAAAACATAACCCCCCTCTCACCCCTTTATACATCCAGAATACAGATTATGTGGCTTTGGAAATGTGTGTACAGGACATTGAAAAGGTATCATCATGTCGATTTTATGTTTATTAAATTAGGAAAAATCACTGAATCTCATGCAAAGAAAATTATGTTAACCTTCTTTTTCGAGACGTTAAACATGAATGAGGTCAAATAGACCCTGAGTTTAACGGGAGGGTTCAAGAAGTTGGGAAATTAAATACATGGACCCAGTGAAAGAGTAGTGTTACTTACAAGTATGAATATGATATTTGCCAAAAAATAATCCCAGATTATTATATCAGTAATACCGTCATCCAAGTTGTCCATAAAATACTTGACATCGACGTAAATAAATGACGGATTGTTATCAGTGTTTAATGACGGCCAGTTGTGGAACGATTACATGCAAAGTGAAACTGTTTTTAAAACATGTTTCTTTGACTTCAGGAGTGAGATGATCGGGAAACATTCCACTTCTGAGCTTTATTTAAATGTTTCGTTCAGCAGTGGAGGAGCTCAAGTGTCACCTAAGGGTGCCTCTGGGGTACTTCACAATAATGAGTTTATAAATGTCGTTATTATTCTGTAGACGACGGCAGAATGACCCATAATATTCACATTACATTGCACGAGTGTAAGCAAAGGTTTTACACACTTTATCGTGTTATACAACGAGGCGCTTCATTGAGCTGCATTCATTCATCTCTGAATGCAAAGTGGGATTTCAACTCTGCATTCTAAACCAGGTTAGAGTCTGGACCTGGTCTGATGGGGAGCCTAGTGGACCCTGGTTGACTCCTGTGCTGTAGTTGGAAGATGTGTAGAAGTCATGCATGATATACTGTTTGAAAACTTCAGCTTTCAGAGCAACAAAAACATGGAGACCGCCCGAGTACATCTTCATAAATTGTATCATAAATCTAGTTTTACTAAATAATAGAGCATCATTATTACTTGGTTCTATTGGTAGTATTGCCTGTAATATTTATTTATTTATTTCATTTATTTATTTATTTCATATGCACAATGATAAAAAACAAAAAAATCATATTTAATAATACAAAGGAAAGTATTTGTGCAGGAGAGGAAAAGAAGCCCAAAGGGCTTATATAAAATCCTCCCCTCAATACAAAATCACTAAAACAGATATATTATATGTAATATATTATAGATCATTGATCATTGAGCAAATGCACTTCTGTTGGAGCAGACTGGACCCTTTAGGGATTAATTAATTAATAAATGAATACTTTTCCAGCTGCATCCGAGCTCGTAGTGCCGTCGGTGGGGGCGTCTGCTATACTTCGGAATTATATCTAAATCGCAAAACTGCAATTTTCAAACCGCAGAAGGAACAAAATATTTATTAAAGGCAAAATACATACACACAGACGTGAGAAACCATCTGGTTTGGGACAGATCATTTTAATGTGATGTAAAAGTGATATTTTCTCTCATATCCCAATGGAATCACATCACAATTACATATTTTTTCAACACTGCCATCCATGTTTTAGACTTGAGTTCCGGGCTGCCTGACTCCTCTGCAGCATGCCGACTCCCTACATTTATTCTGGCTTAAGGCCAATTTATGGGAGTAATCCTCCCCCAATTATAGCACCTCCTTCTGAGGAGCGACTCCCTCAGCATCAGCTGGTGGGGAGATGTGCTTCCTCATGGTTTGGAACGGGGGGCACCAGGGAGGGGGGGGGTCTCGTTTGGGACCAGGGCGACGGGGTGCCGACTCTATTGTGTGAGGCTTGTTAGAGCACCGGGGTCTTGGCGGTTGGGTGGAGAGCCACGGTTAAGCCTCGTTAGCCTCTGTGAAGCCGGCGCTGTGCTAACAATAGCAGCCGCTCTCCGGATATAGAGACCCACGCTCCGACGAGTCATCGAAATTCAACCGTACGCTGGGATGCAGCGTCTCTCCGAATAGATAAATGAGTCCCCGAACCACCCCGTGGATTAAGAGTGCATCTATTTGTGTAAATATCTGCTCATCCTGTCTGTTAATTAAAATTTTTGCTGCAGAATGCAAGCAGGTTATTATCCGTCCAACGTTTGAACTGGAGGTCGGCTGACGGGACATAACTTTTTTCATCATGAGGGCCACTTTTACTAATAATGTGCACGTGATCATCTCCTGATTAATAATCTAAATGAAGTTATTGGCTGGCACTCCATTGGGCTGCAGCCATAAATGCATGACATGCTTTAAAAATCATGTTTCAGATATTTATTATTGAGATAGTTGGAGATATTTTAGTAAGTTTCCACTCCACGAAGAAACTTTCAGTTCATTATTATTTTCAGTAAATTTCTCCCCTAAAGTTCTCCTTGAATAAAAGAATAATCATCATTCAGCCGTTGACATCATTGCCATTCAGCCTTACTTACAGCTTTAGTGTTCACTCTTTAAAATAATCTGGCCAGTTCATGACATGAAATCCCACTTCCTTGTCCTCCTTGCACGGGAATACGCACCAACTTTAACGGTTTGTAAAAGTTTGCTGATTCATCTGCGTTTTCCTGCTTGAAACGATATCGGCGATGAGCAACGGCCAAAAACAATAAACTAAACAAAATAAAATGTCAATCAAACAGAAAACATTTGCCTACCTATATTTAAAAAAAAAAAAACAGGAGAAAAGAGGTTGAAAAAAAAATAAAAAAAGGCTTCTCCCTCCTACCTACACTGCTCAGTGCTTAAATATAAATACATTTAATTTTACTCAAATTGAACTACAAACAAAGTAACCACCTCTGGGTTTTCAACAAACACACAAAAAATAGACAATTCTAACAATAACAATGACTCAACACCTGCTCACAGGACACATTACCTCCCTACACAAGGTTCACAGAGGAAGAGGAAGGTTTGATGGGGATGTGTAGTGGTGGAGAGGCGATGGAGTCCAACTGCATTCTTTACACTCACACACACACACACACAGTCACACACACACACACACACGCACACAGCAACAGGCTCATAACATCGGCCTTTTAAACGTCCACTCCTGGCGTCGTCTGGCTCCTAGCCAGCGTTTCCTGTCGGTCGAGCGATGGCTGATATTTCCAGGATGCACATGACGCTCCGCGTGCTGACGAAGGCGGCGTGTCACAGACAGCTGACAGCTGGCGTGAGCGTGACGTCTGTGAAATATGTCAGAGGGAGATATTGGATGTTTGACATACGTGTGAGGCTCCTGCAGCTCGTACAGTCTGCGTGGCTTCAGGTGATTTGTGTTTAACAAAGATTTCGGTCAGCGTGACAATTTATTATAAATTGATGTTGCAATCAATCAGTCAAAGCTGTCAAAGGGAGGAAAGCAACAAGCCATTGGAACGAGCTTCTGTTTGTTGTTTTTGCCCAGAAATGTCTTAAACGATGAATTACAAAAATCGTTGACCTTCGGTTGCATAATTGATTAATTGAGTTATGATTTCAGTGCTTAATGAAGGCTGTGTATTTTGGTGAGAGATACCAAGCCCCAATTTCAATTCAATTTCAATTTTATTTATTTATAAGGCACCTTTCATACAGGGAATGCAACACAAAGTGCTGTACAGAAAATACAAATTTAGAAAATAAAAACAACGCAACAACAACAATAAAAACAACAACAACAGAAAGAAAGACCCGACCCCCCCACCCGGAACACACTCGCACACTCACACTAACATGCACACAACTCCGGTATGGACACCACGCACACACACGCACACACACACACACCCCCACGCACTGCATTGGCTAAAACTGTAGAGACATGGCTCGGCACTGAGACATCGGTGAGTGAAAGGCCATCCACACCATGAGGGACTCTGGTTCCCGTCAGTCGACGGTAAAAGAGATAAAATAATGTAAAATAGAACAAGATAGCAGTAATAAAATAAATAGCTAAAAACTAGATAAAAAGCTAAATAGGATAGAATAAAATCAGTATAAACTACTAAAATAAGCAAACTTAAAATAATAGATTAAAACTTGGGGAATAAAATAGCAGACTTAAAATAATAGAAGGCTAATTAAAAGCCAGACTAAAAAGATGAGTCTTGAGCCGTTTTTTAAAAACATCAACATTCTCTGCGGCCCTGAGGTTCTGTGGCAGGCTGTTCCACAGTCGGGGACCATAATAACTAAAAGCCGCCTCCCCGTGTGTTTTCAATCTGACTTGTGGAAAGGTTAAAAGGCCGGTGCCAGAGGACCTCAGGGTCCGTGAGGGTTGATATAATAGGAGTAGGTCAGATAAATAAGAGGGCCCAAGACCATTAAGACATTTAAAAACAAGTAAAAGAATCTTAAAATCGATCCTGAAACGGACAGGGAGCCACTCAAATATCTTTGTTTTTGTGAAATATAGCATTGATCTTCAGGCAAAAAAAAAAAAAAAATGTATTGTAATTCTAATTCTAAGGTTTCAAATCGATTCATAACTTCCAAAAGTCTTTAAAATTTAAATGTTTTAAGCTAAATTACATGTTTTTTTGCAAGTTGAGCATGAATAAATGTAATCTTTGGTCTTAGATTTGTGTATTTACATTATTAAGATGATATAATCTTATGCTCTCATGCCATAATTTGCCACACAGCTCACTGAGGACTGGAGTAGATCCAGCATGTACTCATTCAAAAATCCATTTTGAATCCTGAATCGACACACCCAAAGACTCCCACGCCTAATTGTGTTGACCTCCGATTGCTTAATTGATTAATTTACTTTCAGTATTAAAAAAAAGTCTTTAACTAGATCTACCAAACCCCACTCACATATCTTTGTTAGTTAAATATGGCATTGATCTTCTTTCCTTTCCTGCAGCTGGAGATGGAGAAGCTGCAGCTGCAGAGTTTGGAGCAGGAGCACCGCAAGCTGACGGCGCAGCTGAAGGACGAGCGCGAGAAGAACAAGCACATCGTCATGATGCTGGTGCGCGAGTGCAAGCAGCTCGCCACGCGCGTGGTGGAGGAATCGCAGCGCTTCGACGAGCTCCAGGCCCGTCTGGACGAGGAGGGCCGCACCGCCGGCCGGCTGCAGGACGAGCTGGGCGGCGAGCGGCAGCGCAGCCAGCAGATGGAGGCCAAGATGGAGAAGCAGCTGTCGGAGTTCGACACGGAGCGGGAGCAGCTGCGCGCCAGGCTGGGCCGCGAGGAGGTCGAGAGCCAGAGTCTACGGCAGCAGGTGGAGCAGCTCAGGACTGAACGGGGCGACGAGAAGGACAAGGATGCTGCCGCCACCGCTGCCAGAGCAGAACACGCCGCCGCCAGGCCGCCGCCCAAACCTAAAGCCCTGACGTCTGTTTCCGTAGCCACGGAGCCCATCAGCTCTCGGACAGCGTCTTGCCAAACGGACCTCCCCCCCACCGAATTGGAGGGTCCCAAGAAGAACCCCCTCACTATCCCGGTCAAACCAACCCCCGCCAACTATGTGGGCCTGAGTCTGCCAAAGACCAGCGGGCGGGGGATCGTCCACAGCAACTCGGGAGGTCTGGTACAGACGGAGAACGGCTCGGAGGGCCAAGCCCCCCACGGCGTTCCCAGCGGGGTCAGCCCCCGCGTCCAGGCGGCCCGCTACAAGTTCCAGGAACAGGACCAAAACGGCACGGCGTCCCAGAGTCCTCCGGCCCGCGACCTCTCTCCCACCAACCGTGACAACTTTGCCGCCAAGCAGCAAGCACGCCACACCGTCACGCAGGTCCTCTCGCGCTTCACCAGCCCCCCGGCAGGAGGTAGTGGACCCCTGCGTCCGGTCCTGCCCCACTCCGCCTCAGAGGGGGGCCCGTTTCCAGGCCGCCTGAGCCATCCCATCGGCCTCAAGTCGCCCACGGTGGCAAGGATCGACCGGGGGAACCCTCCCCCTATCCCTCCCAAAAAGCCAGGGCTGTCCCAGACCCCCTCTCCTCCTCATCCACCCATCAAGGGGGTGGGGGACAGCGGCCGCTCCCCTGGGGCTGGGCTCAAACCAGCCACGCCCCAGCTACCGCCCAAACCCGCACTGGAACTGGTCCCAGCCCTGACCGCCTCTCAGGTGGGTTCCTGTCCCTCCTCCCGCTCCCCGGGGCCCGGTCGGGGCCCTCAGCGCCAGCCGGCAGCAGCATGTGCAGAGTGCCCCGCCGTCATCAGCCCCGCCGCCACTGTCAGTAGCCCCTCCTCCATAACCCCCCCCTCCACCTCCTCCTCCATTAGTGCTTCATCCTCCCGTAGCCCCCGAGCCCCAGCAGGCAGCCCCCTGGCAACAGCATCAGGTAAAGGGGCTCCTCCGTGCTCCATCACCCTCCAGTTCTGCCTCTTCTCTTCCACTGTCTTTCTACGGTGATTAGCGTAGCGTAGCCTAGCAGGCAAACTGGCCTCACCACAGGAATGCAAAGGCACATGGGTAAATTCAGTTTACTCCCTCAACCCTCTCTCTCCTGTCTCCTCTTCTGCCCTGAATGTGCTCTCCCTCTGGGCGTCTCCCACGTTAGCCCCGTCGCTATCAACGTGGCGCTAACGCATTCTCAGAGAGTTAGAGGTTAGCCGTTAGCAGAACTGCGTCTCTCTCCCGTGTGGTCGGATTAACGTTAGGCCTTCCCACCGGTAACCCCCCTGTCCTCTCTGAAGCTGATGCCAGAGGCTGCTCTCTCCTTCTCCTCCTCCCCCCTCCGTCCACCCCCCCCCCCCCCCCCATCCTCCAGTTAGCATGCCATCACCACCCCTCCACTTCCTGCACCCTTTCCTGTTTCAGCTTCCAAACTGTGTCGTAGTTTGATATAAATGTAAGCTTTTTTTATTTACCTCGCCATGTGCTGCACTTGATTGTCCTTTTGTAGAATGTTTAAATATGAATTCCAGTTTATTACAACTTTGACCATCATTTCACCTGTGATAATAGCTCACTGTGATCTCCCACAAGTCAGCTGGTCGGTTCCTGAGATCAGTCAGGTGGGGAAAGAAACACGATCGGTCTGACGGTCGGACAGAGGGATTTACGGGATATTTAGCTGATGCTAACTCAATTAGCTGGATTAGGTATCCGTGACAATGGGTCGAGTTTCAGGTCGAGCTTTATGTTGTACACGTGGGTCAGCCTCCGGCTTCTTAATTAAACGCTGGTATCAGATCAGTGCTGGTTCAAAGCCCAGGTGTCGGTATCAGGACTGGGAAAAGTCCCTCCATCCATCCCAGTTCATCTAACTGGTTAATCTAAACCCACTAACTTGTAGCAGCAGTGTCACCACCTACATCTAGAATGATGTTGCATTCGTGGCCTCGGAAAGTTCAATCAATATTTGTGAACCGGAGCTACTCTCTCTCTCTCTGAAAGCCAGAAACCAGAGAAGTAAGTCTCCTACTTCTGATGTCATCATGTAGAAAGGGTGGAGCTGCTCCATAGATAATGAATGGGAGACCGATTGTGTTTTCTCTTCATATCCAAATGAGCTTCATTCTGTTGTGTCGAGAAAACAGATACCAGAACATTCAGCTTGGTGCTCTCAATGTCATCAACATCTTCAATTCATGGCCACACCTTAATAACATTAACATACTTAATTTAATCGTACATTTTTGTTTTTGCGCTGTAGTTTGAGTATTTGGGAGCAAGTCTTGGATCGTAGGAATAATGTGCAAATGTTTAAAAAGAGCACATCAATCCCCTTTAATACGACGGCTGGGACCGAGTTGTAATGAACTGGGAAATGTGCATTTTTGAAAGTTGAGTTGTTTTGCATGCAGATGTGTCCCGATGTGACAAACATATAGTTCTGTGTGTTTAGTCACGCAGTCTAAATGTGCTTTGAATGAAAGAGTCATTAGTAATGTCTTCATCATGGCTCCTCTGATGTTTGCTGTCCTTCGATTGCTTTTGTCTGACTGGTGCAGAATCTCACCGTCAGCATCCAGATGTGTTTTTGTGGTTTTTATTTCCCATCCACACCAGCAGCATAATGACGGACAGGAAGAACGGCTGCTGTTATCTACGTCCTCGAGATCTTCTGCTGCTTTTTATTTCATTCTCCATTAATACTCCATTCTGCCTTTTTCTCACATTTAACCTCAACATCCACATGAACCCTGTTCATGCGTAGCATCTCTAGCCGTTAGCATGTTAGACGTTTTAGCAAAGTCATTGGTTTTGGTAATTAGGTCTTTTTTTCTGCTCTTCACTTCATCTGTTTGTCTGTTTTGTTGTTTCTTATCATGTAAAAATGAATGCTGTGTAATTGCAATGTTCTCCTACGATGTAATATGTTTCCATGTGTCTGTGTCGTGGGCGAATGATTGTAATGAGAGATGAAAGCTCCGCCGCCTCGCTGTTAATCTGACGTGATGACAGAATCTCGTGTCCCGGCTGCAGAGTGCCACACGTTGATTAAATTAATAACCACGATTCATCAGAGGGATCCTGTGTCGTGAGAGGGCTCGGAAATACCAATTTGCATAATCCCAAATTAAAGAATATGTAGAGAGTGAATACAAACATGATTTATCGGATTACCTCGCTGGATGCTGGAAGACGGTTAGCATCAGCGCTGGTCAGACGTCCACATAAAAGGTGGAGAATTTAACTTTTTTTTTAACTCATCTACACGCTCGTGTTGTTCGGCAAAATATGTATTTTATTTTTTATTCTAGTGCTGATCCCAAACACATGAATTTCACAGAAATGTGTTCACAATAATGGCATACATCCTGTTTAGTAATCGGCCATAAAAATCATGGAATTATGAGTTTGAATTTTAAGGTCAATCAAGGCAGAATTTTATTTCAATTAAACGGCAAACGCAGTGATGCAGTGTGAAAAAGAATTCAACATTTAAAGGGTATTTACGGAGGAAATTAGTAGTTTAAAGAGGTTTAATAAGAAAGTAGAAGGAGATTATCTTTGAAGCAGCAGATCTGAAGTGAGAGATAATCTCGTGGCGCTTCAACCTCAGTGTTGCTGGATGATTTCCAGACTGAACAAAACCTCAGCATGTCACTTTACCTGTCTGGATGGTTTTTCCCACAATCCCCCTGTAATCCTTCAGATATGTTCATATTAACACAACTAGCCACCACATGGGATTTTAAAAGCTTCGGGCTGTGGTCGGCATCTTTCAGAGGTTTGATGTTTGATTTCTGTGACTAAGTGAATGAAGTGTCTCGCTTCGTTAGCGAAGACGTTAACACGCTGTTCTACGTGACGAGCTGATGTTGCACATAGCCTAGCTATCCTGCTGCCCTTCAAAATAAAAGGTCCATCTTTTCCAGTTTGCTAACTGTTTTGAGATTCTGACAATTTTATACTCCATGCAGTACATGCTTCATCATCTTGTACCAGCTATTAATGTAAGCCATATTATATTGAAGATATTTGGTTTGTGACTTTTTTTCTTTCCCTGCGATCAGAATTCGATGTTTTCACATACAAGAAATTTTCTTTGGTGCAGAAATTGAAATAAATGAATGTGTTGCAAAAATAAAAGAAACATAGAGAGATAGAATAGAAGGATATACTAAAATAATAAATGAATAAGTCTAAATACATTATACAATACAATGTACAAGAAAAATACGTAAATTTAATTATTGTTATATTGTTCACTTTAATAAACACAAATATGTACATTAAACAAAGAAATATATGCAAACAAATAAATAAGTAATAAAATGTAGAATAGAAGAAAAATACAATAATAATACGAAAAAATCAATGGGATGTGTGTGTGTGTCTGTGTGTGTGTGTCTGTGTGTGTGTGTTGTGTGTAGAAGGAAGGAGCTGAAGTGTGCTCTCCACCTCTTTTCCCCGTTGCTCTCCTGTGCTTGTGTCCCTTTGCTCAGCACTTCTGAAAGCCTCCTCTTCCTCGTCTAACCTGTCCTGCCCCCCCCCCCCCCCCCCCCCCTGCAGGCTGGTGTCCCTCCGTAGTCTCCTCTCTCAGCGGCGGAGGGCCTGCTGCCCTGGACGGCGGGCGCCCCCTCTTCCCCCAAGCTGCTTCCCAGGGAAATGTCACTTTATTGTCAATGCTGCTTAACCAACCAGACCCGACCACTATCACCCCCACCTCTACCACCACCACCACCCCCACCATCGCCATGGACAACAAGCTTGATCATCATGACCAAGACCACCACCTCTACCACAACCACAACCAAACTTCTGCCTTGTTTGCTGCTGCTCAGAATGGACACACAGGTAACGCACATTTCATCATCACACATCAACATTCAGCCGGTCAAATTAAGTGAGTAATGTAATGTCTGTAGTCTGTAGTATGTCTGTAGTCTGTAGTATGTAGAGTCTTTAGTTTATGTCCTGTGACATAATCCACTGTGAAATGAAACGCTCGAGTGGTGCAAAGTTGGAGGCGATTTATTGATTTATTATATTAAACCTGTCCCGTCCGACAATTCAGGCAAATAGTATGAAAATGCTACATGCTTTGTTGTGTTGTATGGATTTTGCTCTGCAATGGAGGAGTCTAAATTACTTCTCCTGTTGCATACTTCAAACTTTATTTATTGTATTTATTATTGTGTGAGGCAACCGGACCGGTCAAGGAGGGTAAAGTGAAGAGAGAAAGGGATTGTGGGGACCAGAGAGGAAAGAAAAACAAAAACAGCGATGACAGCAATCACAACAACAAGGAAAACATTAAATATGTCTGCAGAACCAACACCAGTAGATAGCTTCAGCTGTGGGAGCAAATAACCAAACACACAAAAACAGCACAAAAATATACAGTACACACATACTGTATATACATACAAATATACTATATACACATACTGATCAATCACCACTCATCCTGATCAGGGTCATCGGGGATGTTGAGCTGCACCGATGTGTCGATGTCAAAGTGCAGGTGGAATTGAATCCTGATCTGTGGTTTTGGTCAGCGGTCGGCTGGATGATTGATTTTGAAGAGCCTTCAGGGAACGGCTTGTATTGATTGGTACTGATTGATTATAGAGAGGGTGATACAGTAAAATACAAACAAAAGGTTTCACACAGGATAGATTTATTTGAGCTTATATTGCTTATACAAATACAATATATGCATTTTCTTCCTTCTTATTGCACATGAAAGGAAAACATAAAAGGAAACATTCAATAAGTATATATATCTGCTCGTGTAGATACTAGTTATCACATTCGCCAGGAGATAATGAGATCTGTCTTGTGTGTGAGTGAGTGCATCTCTGTGTCTGTCCATGGCTAATCTCACATACTGCTGCACCAATCACAAACAAAACATAATTTTTTTTGGGCACAAAACATTTCTTGGGTGCTTGCTTGTGGCTGCATGCTGAAGGATCTTCTCGTGGTTGACTCACACTTCCTTAAAGGTGCTATAGGTTGGTTTCACGTGACGTCACAGTGCTGCATCGCGAACGCGCTAAATCCAGATGGATGGCAGGAAGTGAAGTCTGCCCATAGAACTGCCATGTGAAAAAGTCAAGATGCCCATGTTTTGTGTAGTTTACGGCTGCTCCAATCGTTCTACCCGTGAAAAGGAAACATTTTTTTAGAGTACCAAAGGTTGTCATCCATAAAGGTGAGAATTGTAAAAAGCTCACAGAACAACACCGTAAAAAGTGGATTTTAAACCTACGTCTGCGGGTCTGAGAGTCGTTTTACTATCAATCGGGAACGCTTGCGTTCTCCGCTGCTGGGGCAGTCGCAGGCACCAGTTGCCTTCGTCCCCCTAAGTTCAGACTTAGGGATGCCCGGTGCGGTGCTTGGGCCCGTCTCGGGCTCGCCTGCCTCTCCGTTCGGGGTTACGCGTATGCAAGTCCGACAGTGCCGCTCTAGCGGGGGAAACTAGGGCAGCGTCGACGGTCGGGGTTCGGCGGGTCGCGTTGGTGGACCCTCCTCCTCCGCCTCGGGGTACCCGATGCCTCAGTCCGTGAACCTCCCCCCACCGGGAGCCACGTCCCTCGCTCCAGAAAACTCACTCATCTTCATGAGGTACGGGTCACGCCCAACATATTTACTAACTAATTGTTTGTATCGTATTCTAGAAACTGGCTCTAAATCCCTACAATACGGACTCTCTGGAACGGTTTCCTCCATAGACGTAGTCGGCATTTTTACTTCCGGACAGCCATTTGGAAATCATGTCATCACAATCACGTGACTGAAACCAAGCTATTGACAACGACATCCAGCCACTAGATGTCGCACTCGCACGCCCCCATCATCTGTTGCTCGAAGCGCATGCGCCCTCAATGGGTTGCCAGTTCGTTGCACAACCTGCGTTTTCATGGTCGTGTGGAGTGACACTCAGACAGACTCAGTCATGTCAAGTGATGAATCTTTCGTGGTATGAATTCATTTTGCAACATGTAGCTATACATTTGGCTCCTCCTTCTGTCACTTAAGACTGTTACCAAAATGCCGCCCAGTAGTGTGACAACCCCAAAGACTCTTGACCCCTGATACCAACGTCGTTATTCTATTGGCTCACAAGCCTCGCTAGAAGCAGCGTCACACATCCACACAGAGGTAAAGAAAACATTAATTTTGGACCGGTCAACTTTTTTTATTAAATGATAATTCACAATCAAAACTCAAAGTCATACTTTGATTCTGCACCTTTCTAAAAGCTCTGTGGATGTATTATTATTTTTTAATTATTAGTTTATTTGATAGTGCCGTTGATTGAATCCTGACTCAGTGGGGGGGGGAACAGTTGGCTCACTTTTATTGTTTTGGATGGTGTTTTGGCTAACAGCTAATGGAGCTACACACACAGCTGCTTGCATCTTTTTATTAGGCAGCAGCCTCACATCTACATGCCCATTGTCGAAGAAATAGACTTGAAGTGGCAGTTAGTAAATCGGCGCCTGCATGGAGCCGCTAGATTACAATAATGGTGCATCTATTGTGTGAGACGTGTGAGTGAAAACACATCTAATCCCTTTTCAGTCCAGATGGGGGTCGCCAGCCGACTGTGGGTTGTTTTATTTATCAAACATTACAGCAGCGGCTGTTGCAGACACAGCTGGTCTTTACTGAGAGTTTCTAGATGAATAAAACCTTGTTTCTCTCTGTTAACGTTCCAAATAATAATGAGTTTCCTTCACGGTTGTGTTTACAACCTGAAGACAATCTTTCTAGTATCATTTGCTTCAGATATGTGCATTTCCACAAACACACAGTTCTCCTGGAGGACTTAAATGATGCGTGATATTCTTTTAGATTGTTCTTTAACTCTGATAGAGGAGAAGAGACTGGACACAATACGCCTCCACAAAGGAGATTTCTCTCTTTTAGTCGTTTAGTTACTGACTCTTTTCCAGATTTAGGGTTAAATATCTTGTGAGACATCAAACCTCCGTGTCGTCTGCTTTCTAACCCAACTAATAACCCCGGCTGATAGCTTCTGCAGAAACACGGTCTGAGATCGTCGTTTCAGCGAAATGAAACATGATGTTGAGCGTCTGTTGGCCTTTAGTGGGAAGACAATTAGATGCTAATGTTCAGTTTGGTGTTGCTTTGAATAAAAGATGTTGCAGTTTGACTTGCAGTGCATACTTTAGTGGAGAAACTAATAATATGATTTATGTGGCGTTAGGAAGAAGATACCCACAATGCACTGGTATTATAAAGAGGCATATTTGTTACGGGAAAGGAAGCAACTGGACAGTGTATAACTGTTTTTTTATTTTTTTTATTGTATCATTGGAACGTATTTACCATAATGAATTACCTTTATTCAACAAATATTAGACCAAAGTGGCTCCGCAGTGTGTCATCATGTCACTGTATTGTGCATTTAAAGAGGGAAAAGTGTGTAAGTTGTAAAATACGCCCAGAACTGAAACTTTCGTAAGTCAAAAGTGTGGGATCGCAGCACATGGAATATAAAGATTGGAAGCTGGGTGCTGAACCGTGTCGGGTCAGGGCTGTAACCTCCATGTTTGACACACATCAACACATGCAGTCACACACACACAGGATAATGAATGCATGTAGACTAATTTACACTGCAGGTCCATCAGGATCCGGTTCCCTGCTGATGTTTAGAAACACTGTCAGTCGAGGAGCGCTGATCCAGGAATATGACTAATGCCGTACTGAGGGATTATGGGTAGATCACAGGGAGAGGAAACACACAGACTTTAAATTTCTCCCATCAACATTCACAGAAATGAGTTTTCCTGCCCGTCTGATCCCCCTTTACGTCTCTTCCTTCCAAATGGACAGACTCAACCTGTCAAACCGAACGTAGCCGTCGAGCTTCGATGTGAGAACTCGTTTAAAGTTCTGACGATAAAGAACAACAGGAACATGAAACATACGTTGATGCGCAGCAGGAAGCCGAGAAACAGACGGGCCAATGTTCATAAGGAGCAGTTTGAGAATGAAGTCTTACATTTACATTCTGTTCAGGTCCATCGTACCTGACATTTCATTCCTGTCATTTTGAAAAGCATTTTTTTCTGTTAATTCCTGGTGTCGTTCCAACGTGTTGGCACCAAATGCAAAGCTAATTTTTGCATCCAAATTTGAAGCAAAGATGGAAAATATTTCCACTCGAGTAAGAAATTCAGGGGACGCTGTGATGCAAAAACCAATCAGTGTTGAGGTTCTCGTCCTCCATCTGCATTCATATTACTATTTAGTTATAAATAGGTAGTGTACTACTGTACGATTAAACACAAAGATGAAAGACCACATCTCAAGTCATATTAGAAAATGAAGACATTGAATGCCAAGACACTTATTGTTGATTTATCTGTGTGATAAATGATAAAATGATTGTACGTTGTTCTCTCTGAAGGCGACAACATAACCACGTTTGTGTCTCCGTCAGAGTGTGTGACGCTGCTGCTGTCTTCGGGATCGCCTGCTGACGTCTTAGATGAAGATGGATTCACACCTTTACACGTAGCCGCCGCCCACGGCCACAGCAGGTGAGCTCCTATTGGTTCTTCCTCTGGAACCAAAACTGAAAGCTGAATTTATGAATCAATGTAGCTCTAGCATGCGATGCATGTGACAAAAGAAATATGTTCGCTGATAATGTATGTTCCACAGCAACCTGCCCTCCATAGCAACCGTCTCTATATGTGGGGTTGTCATTCCCCCGCTTCACAGCCCTTCGCTGCGATATAATAAGACACTTCCTGTCCTCAGCTACACCGTGTTTACGTATATGAATCTGTAAGTCGCTGTAAAAGCTTGAAAATGCACCCTGAGATGCTTGAAAGTGTCATCATTATGTTTCTGTCACATTGGGAGAAATGTCCCTCCAGGGCTTTCTGTCATAAATCTCCTGAGGTTTAGGCAACAAACGGACTTGTTGAAGGAAAAGGTCCTGTTTTGGGTTAAAATGAAGCCTCCCTGGCAGGAAGTCCTGCAGGAAGATGTTCTCCTGTGTCAGCGTTTACACCGTTCCTTTAAATGACAGCAGTTGTTGGCGGTTCTGCTGTTGTCCCAGTGTTTTCACGATGACTCGTGGCACATAGTTTAGGGGAGCAATAGAAATGGTAACCACGGTAACAGTGTTGGGTTTTGGGGGGCCAGCGTGTCTGCTGGGTACCCGATCAGGGTCAGCTGGTGGCTTTGTGGCACTTAGTCCGCTCGGTCCACTTCAGGTGTGTGTGTGTGTGTGTGTGTGTGTGTGTGTGTGTGTGTGTGTGTGTGTGTGTGTGTGTGTGTGTGTGTGTGTGTGTGTGTGTGTGTGTGTGTGTGTGTGTGTGTGTGTGTGTGTGTGTGTGTGTGTGTGTGTGTGTGTGTGTGTGTGTGTGTGATGCCCAGGACCAGCTGGGGAATGTGCAATGTTGTAATATCTGATCACCTTGTTATTTATAGAGCGGGGATGTCCAGAAGGCACACACACAGTTTATTTTTTATGAATTTTTATGATAACTTTTTTCAGTGGTTGTGAGTCAGCGTAAACATATCAACATTACATTAAAGCATAAAATATACTGTATGTACCAAACTAGTACAACTTCATTATAAAATATAAAATATAAACATAGCATAACATAGCATCCTTAGCAAAGGACAAAGTGTTATTATATGGTATCTATGTTGCAGGTATCATATTTAATGTGTTTCTTAGCCTGAACTTTACAATAGATTTTTCTTTTTTTTATTCCAAAGATAATATTGATATCTAAGAATGCTATAAAGTTGATCACAGCACTATTTATGAGTTGAGAGAACAAATTGACATTATGGGATGGATGAACTATTATAAGACACCAATGATCATTATAATGATAATACAACAATTTTTGGTGTACATTTTCACATCCACAACATGTGCAGTAATAATGTTTATTATGGCCATGAATGATGAAACATTATCGGTGTAAACAACTCGCACCTGTGTTTGGTGCACATGCGTGTACAGCAGAGACTCAGCACATACATTAGACAGATCTATTAAGCCCCTCCTCCATATCTGTGTACGTTTCTGTTGGTCATCATGCTTCTCGCCTGCTTGCAGCTGCGTGGAGGTGCTGCTGTCTGCAGGAGCTGCTGTGGACTCGGAGGCGGCGGGGGGGCGGACCGCCCTTTTCCTCGCCTGCCAGGCAGGAAGGCTTGACTGTGTTCGGCTGCTGCTGATCGCCGGGGCCGACCGCTCGCTCACCACCGCGGTGAGTCTGCATCTACACACATCTACACACACATCTACGTACATCTACACACACATCTACACACATCTACACACATCTACACACATCTACACACATCTACACACATCTACACTCATCTACACACATCTACACACATCGACGTACATCTGTGTATAAATATACAGTGTGTATATATATATATATATATATATGGGCTTCCTGTGTCTCCATGGTAACCATAGGGGCCTGTTAGTTTCCATGGAAGTTTGTGATGAGACCCTATATTCAGTTAATGTAACGACTCTTGTTTTATATAAAAGTGTTTCTCTAACTTTTGCGTTATGCTTTAAAAATGGAAATTCTGGCTGGTTTGAGTAGAATCCTATTATTATAGGTATTATGTTCACACAAAACAAAATATTTAAATATGTTGATTCTTCAAAAATAATTGTCATACTAATGGATAATGTAAATGAATCTTGTGTGAGCCTGTATGTGACATTAGAGGACAGATCTTCACCTTATTTGCCTTTTAATCAGGACGATATGAACATAATTTAATATCATCGTACTTTTGAGCAAATACCTATATCGTTGTTAAAACCATGTTGTAGGGTTAAACCATTATTGCTCTTACAAAATATAGATTTGTATAATCATCAGTAATGTGGATATAATGAATAAATGGGTAAATAATAAAAGAACAGTCTGTTTCACTTTATTGTAAGCTTTAAAACCAGGAAAAGCAACACTTGGTCCATATTGTAATACGACACTGTCCATAATGTGAGATGTTATCTTGTATTACCATATAATACTGATATCTTGCCCAGCCCTACTTGTAATCAGATAACTGTGACATTCTTCCCAGAAAGGCAGCAGAAAAAGCAAAATAACATTAGTTATTATCTCTTTGTCCAGTGATGCTAAAGCTTCTATCATTTGTCCCCTCACGTCTCTGCAGGACGGCTGTACGGCTCTCCACGCCACCGTGCGCTCCGGACACGTGGACGTGCTGCGTCTCCTCCTCTGCCACCTGAGTCGGGGTGACCCCGCCGTGACCTCTGGGTCCCCCGCCCCCCCGCCACTGCCTGCCACCCTGCTTAACAAGGCCAACAGCGACGGCTGGACGGCTGCACACATGGCCGCCGCGCTAGGCCTCAAGGTGAGACGGAGCCGCCGAAATAACATGCTCACGATACATTAACTTGACGTTAGCTCGTTGTTTTGACCTTAATTACTCTGTGGTCTGATCATCCTGCTGGACTGACCAAAAGGAGCGAAACCTGACTCTAAATGAATGCTAATGATGCGCCGTTTAAACCCGAAATTAGTGAACATGTTTAGTGATAACTATGAAGTGATGATGAATCTGGCTCTATTTGACAACACTGTCCCTAGTGGCCAAAACGGGCTTTGCAGCTTTAATCTGAAGTTTTAGCTGTGAGTTTATTTAACGGGGCAGGTCCCATCGTTCTCCACGGCGGCGGGACGATGGGACAGCCGACCTTGCAGCTCCGGCGCCGGCTCGACTCAAACAGACGAGACGACACCGACTAGATGCTGAGAGTCTGACTGGAATATAAATGTAGGCCGCTGCTACTGTTCACATAACCCTAACCCTCCGACATGGTCTGTGTGTGTGTGTGTGTGTGTGTGTGTGTGTGTGTGTGTGTGTGTGTGTGTGTGTGTGTGTGTGTGTGTGTGTGTGTGTGTGTGTAGGAGTGTCTGGAGGTGCTCTGCAGCCACAGTGAACAGGACATCGAGAGGAGGGACACGTGTAACCGCACTATTCATGACGTGGCAACTGATGACTGCAAAGATCTACTTGAAAACCTCTGTGAGTCTGTCTCTGTGTGTGTGTGTGTGTGTGTGTGTGCGTGTGTGCGTGTGTGCGTGTGATTTTGAGAGAAGAAAATTGGAATTTTATTTTATTTATTTATTTATTTATTTATTTATTTATTTATTTATTTATTTTATTTTTTTGATCAAACAGCCCTAGTGTCCGGGTGTTATGCCTGAAAGAATGAAGAATGAATTCTGCTTCTTAGCCTCTTGGGTTTATTTGATCATTTATGGTTCTAATTTGTTGCAATATGGCAATGATGACATGCTGAATATAGTGGTTGGAGATCCACAGTTTGAGTTATCAAAGAATCTAGGTTCAGGTTTATTGCTAAGTTATGAACCGTACAATATATATAAACAATATGACCGGCGACGTGATGTAAAAGGGTAAAAAATAAATAAAATGTAATAGTTTATAGAATAAATAAATAAATTACTTGTTGTATGTATTCAGGCACCAAATAATGTGCCCTTCACTGCCTGAGAGGACTTCAGGGACACACTAGTTTAGTAGCAGTCTCCACTGCAGGGAGATTATATGTGTGAAAATAAATGGAGGAAAATGTCTTTTAAACTCAGTTATTTCCAAATGTATAACTTTACAATGTGTTATTGGTACACTTGATATTCGGAGAACCAGAGTTATCAACATAACCTAAACTGCCACGCACTCGCTAGCAGTAATATTAAGAAAACACACACGTTAACAGGAAGTAAACCTGCTTTACAGCTGCAGCAGCACAAACATCTAGAGACAAAATTCCACACTAAACCTCTCCGTCCTGTCCCCCAGTCTTGTACCGGGTCCTGGTGTGTCTCCGGTGTCCGGGCGGAGGAGGATCCGGCTTCATGTGTCCCCTGGAGGCCCTGGAGGAGGAGGCGAGGGGCGTTGCCGGCAGCCGAGCGGTGCTGGGCAGAGTGTCGGTGGACCGGTCGACCCGCTGGTGTCAGCTGGGCGCCGCCCTCCGCTGCGCCTTGGCCTCCTTCCTGCAGACGGTCTGTGGGGACCCGGGGACGGCGAGGGAGGCGGGGAAGCGGCCGCCGCTGGGCCTCGGTCCCGCCAGCATCGCCTCCGTCCTCATAGGTGGGGTTTCTTTTCTCTCGTTTCCTCCTCTTTCATCCTTTCTCCTCTTCCTCATACAACACCGCCTTCTGATGAGCCTCGCCACCTTTTTGCTTCCCTCCTCGTTTACCTCGCTGCCGTCAGCGACACAAGAACACACACACAGTGTCTTTGTGCCTCCAGAGGCTTCGGTTGTCATAAAGTGAGCGTGTAGTGATGCAATAAGTCAGAGCCGTTATGAAATCTGGTTTCCTTCTTTGTTGGACATCGCAGACCGGGTGCAGGCGCCGTCCTCTGATTGGTTGTTGTGCTTTTAGTCTGGAAAGATTCATTTAGTAGATTAGTTATTTTTTCATGTTGAATGACTAAATACACATCTTTGGTAAACACAAGATTCAAACTGGTGCTTTTATGTGAATCTTTGTGGAGAATCTCGGTTTTATAGATCGGTCGATTAAATCAACTAATCGATTCAATCAGAGATCTTCAGCAGGATCCGGGATCCTTCAGGGGTCCAGAGTGTTACTGCAGGGGCTCCCAAAAATGATTTGATCACAAACTTTTTTTATTCCAAAAATGTTAATGATAAATAGACATTAATATGAATACAGCCTATTCCACGCAGATATAAAACTCCCTATTTGTTTAATCCTTGATGTAGAAATATGTGATGTACCAATATAGAATTAAAATATGTTCTATAATATATTAATCTGTCAACAATTATTATTTTAATGGTTTACCATTGTATACAAATGTCATTACAAAGGACATCCATACATGGCACGACATGCTTACACATTATTATTGGCCCGGTTTAATATGCAACACACAAAAATAATAATAAGCAACATAATTTTATACCATATGTAATAGGGGACCTCTGGATTAAATCAACTAATTGATGAGCCCACCTCCTCGTGTTTTAACAGTTTAATCTAAAGTCTCCGGCTGGAATGTGAGATCGTATTTGTTTGGCCGATGGGCGGAGCTTCACACATCTTCCTGTCACTCCCTCGTTTGGATGAATAATTAACGTGTTGGAGCGAACGGTGGTTCTGGTGATCGAGTGTCATCAGTGTGAGGTCGGTTCCCGTCTCTACCGGTTTAGGGTTACGTGTGTGTGTGTGTGTGTGTGTGTGTGTGTGTGTGTGTGTGTGTGTGTGTGTGTGTGTGTGTGTGTGTGTGTGTGTGTGTGTGTGTGTGTGTGGGTGTGTGTGTGTGTGTGTGTGTGTGTGTGTGTGTGTGTGTGAGATGCAGTAGCGTCGTGTCTGAGAGCCGGACTGGTTTAAAAAAGGAAATCTATGTCCTCCCTCTCTCCCCCTCTCTCTCTCCACCCCCCTCTCTCTCTTTCTATCTCTCTGCCTCTGTCTGTCCTAGTTGTCACGCCTCCATATCAGGTTCACACACATGTGTGTGTGTGTGTGTGTTTCTTTTTGGGTTGATGATGAAAGAAAGCGCTCGCAGAGGAGGGATGCATAATGGATGAGAGGGGGGGAGAGGGGGGGGGGGTAAGGTGCCAATTTAGGGGGAAACGTCTGTCTTGTGTGTCAACAGGGATCAAACTCCCGACATCAAGACCCTCTTTGGTGTCTGGCTTCCTGTCTGCACGCCTGTCTCGTCTGCATATATGTTTCTCATTCCTCATCTCCCGCCGTCTGTTTGATTCCTGCGGTTTGGTGGAGACACCTTCACCGTACACTAACACCCGAAGTCCATCAGTCAGTCAGACAGTCAGTCAGACAGACAGACAGTCAGTCAGTCAGACAGTCAGTCAGACAGACAGACAGTCAGTCAGTCAGACAGTCAGTCAGACAGACAGACAGTCAGTCAGTCCATCAGTCAGTCAGACAGTCAGTCAGTCAGACAGTCAGTCAGTCCATCAGTCAGTCCATCAGTCAGACAATCAGTCAGATAGACAATCAGTTAGACAATCAGTTAGACAATCAGTCCATCAGTCAGACAATCAGTCAGTCACATTGGAAGAAAACCAACCAGCGAGTTTCATTAATAGATTGAATTTAGTAGAAAACTCCTTAATTTGAGGGCTTGTTTGGATAACTCGGGTTGTATGAGCTTCTTCCAGACCGGAGCAAAGAGCGGTCGGCCAGCGGGTCTGAAGGGTTTTTTCTGTAAGACGAGAAAAAAAAAAGCATTTGACATTTTAATTGTTAAACTCTGTCATCCCGGGAGAGAAGCCGTCCTGCTGTTTCTACTGTTTCAGGAAGAAGGAGAATATTCTGTGTAGTAATGTTGCATCTCTTTCCTGCAGAAAAGTACATTCTGTGCTTTATGTTATAACGCTGCAGCACAAACGCTATACAGAACATGTGAATAAATGATTCATTTGGGTTCACATAACTTATGCATGCATCATATTTTATGCATAATATGGCCACTATTTTCTGTTTGTAAGTCAACATTCTTTTACATTTCATAGTATTTGTTATTATGTGTTTGTTTTGCACTGTCTGTGTAACTGTCCTAATGTGTGTGTGTCTGTGTAACTGTCCTAATGTGTGTGTGTGTGTGTCTCTCTGCTCTCCAGGAGACACCGAGTGGTTGCCAGATCAGGAGCTGCCTTCATCCCCCTGGGACCTGGTCAGAAAGCCTCTCAGCCAGTGCATCACCATCCGCCTCAAAGGTACAAACCTGGCAACCCCAGTCTGTCTGCGCTTTCTGAGCCAAAACCTGAATCAGAGCTGAGAACAAACGCCGTTTGGTGGATGAAGGGACCTTACAAATGAGTTTGGATGCGTTTGCAGCGTGGGCAGCGCTGTTCCAGGATCTGAGTCACACGGCCTGAAAGCCAGAACGTTGTTCAACAACCAGTATTTAATCAGCCAAAATCAGAATGAATAATTCATTTTATCTCGTAAATGTTTTGGATTGTCCAACAGTAAGTTGGAGCATAGAGCAGATCCGGCAGATCAGGCTCTACAACCAGCAGTGTGCTGCTCTTCCATTAAGTGCAACATGAGACTTGTGGTGGCACATCTCTGGCGTCCTCGTGGCTCTGACATGAGGACGTGATGCAGCAGGAAATGGGCTTCGGACTGCAACGTGTTCCTAAGCTCTAAACGGCACGACGGCACTTTGATGAAAACGTTACGCATCTAAACGTAAATCCTCTTGGTCTCTGAGGCCGTGACCAATAGAGAGTCCACCGGTTCCTCAGACGCCACGGTTAGAGATGAAGATGAGTCACAGCAGCAGACTGTCTCACTCTGCAGATATTACTGTCTGCTCTGCTGCTTGTTTTGCTGCCTCGCCTCCTTAAAATGCTCCATCTAGAGTGTTTCTCATCTCAGTGAGTCAGGGATAAAAAGAGAGCCTGGCACCATGAAGATGTGTCTGAGCAGCCAAACTCTGTCTCTCCATCAATCCACTTTCCCTTTTTCTGCCTATCGGCTTCTTTCTCCATCTCCTTCCTCTGTTTAATGGAGATGAATGGTGAGATGGATGGTGCGGTCCTGACTCAGAGGTCAGTATTGATCTGCCTGTCCGTTCGCCCACCGCCTCGATGCTGAGCCAGGAAACGTCCGACGCCTTGCATCCGCAGCCTTCAGCAGAATTATGTCTTATTACTGAACGCTATAACAGCTGTGACACATTGATCAAAAGTTTATTGAGATTTGATTAAGAGACACTGAGATAAAAAAAAGTAGAGTTCTGTTACCCACACCCATGAAATCTAAGAATATAAGATTAATTCCTAACAAGAAAATTTGTCCTTGAAAACTGACTGCAAATAACACAGCCTTTGAGTTTTGTCTCCATTTTCCCAAAAAATGTTGAAGAAAATAGAAACTAGGAAACTGCAGACTAGTAAAATGAAACATCAATAAATCAGTGAGGACACAGCTGATTGGATAAAGACAGTCGATTCAAAAACAATTTAGGAAAACTGAACAATTGCTGGTGTGTACTGTGCTTTTAAACTGTGAGAAAATGTTATTTAAATGTAAGTAGAGGTCCCCACGGGGGGAAGGTCTGGAATATCAGGGAATGTCTGGAATATCAGGGAATTTTAAAAAGTATTTTCCGGACAGGGAAAGTCAGCGGGTTTGATAATTTTTTGG
This sequence comes from Eutrigla gurnardus, assembly GCF_963514095.1. NCBI lineage: Eukaryota > Metazoa > Chordata > Actinopteri > Perciformes > Triglidae > Eutrigla > Eutrigla gurnardus. Next base: position 9,205,757 of record NC_139923.1, on the reverse strand, counting down.
GTCGAGTCCTGGAATATCAGGGAATTTATTTTGTAGCAAATTTGAGTTGCCATTTATCATAGTGTAATATGCACTGAGGCCTGTTGTTACCTTCATTATAGGTGATGGAGATTCTGCTTTTTAGTCGGTGAAAGTCAGGAAACAGTCTGAGAATCTGACTGTGTGGAGGTAATGGATGCATTGAGCAACTTTAAATGGCACCCTTGTATTATGCAATGTGGGTGAATCCCCCGATATCATCATCATCACATCTAATGTAGTGGAAGGTTTGAAGTGAGATCGTCAACAGAAGCAGATTAACCGCCGTCACAAACGGATGTTTGTGGAACGTCATTTAACAAAGCGAGCGTTCAGGAACGATGCTGTGAGAAGCTGTTTAATCCTGGAGGAGGATGAGGGAGTGTTTCTGATCTCCTCAGGAAGCAGATTGAATCGTCTCATTAAGAGCTGCTAATGAGCGACACTGACGCTCCTTCTGTTCAAATTAGTTCATTTTATTATCACAAAAAAACACCTGCTGTTGGACGGTACGGGCATCGAACCTGTGGCGTTTGATGTTCCAGGCAGTGCAACCACAAGGGCACCTTGAGGTTTTGCGTCTGTGTGATGTCACCGAGTCGTTCGCCAGACTCTGAACACGTAAACCGCCGCAGAGTCGCCGGATTCATCGCGTGAATGTTTTTGTTATTTGACAGGTTTGTCTGAGTCGAGTCTCGATGAGTCGGCGCTGGAATCCCTCGTCGCCCTGCCGCTGCTGCACAACTACGTCCGCCTGGTAGACACACACACACACACACACACACACACACACACACACACACACACACACACACACACACAAAGACACACACACACACACACACACACACACACACACACACACACACACAAAGACACACACACACACACAGACGGACGGTTAGAGATTAGATGAGTAAGACGTCAAAGACGAGGCAGGAAGCTGGAAGACTGCAGCAGGAGGATGTTAAAGAGACGGAGGGATGAAAAGGACGGGGGATTGAGAGGATTAAAGTGCCACGGCTGCAGCGCCCCCTGCTGGCTGTGCTGAGAAAGGAATGAAGATATCACATTAACACATTTACATATGACAGGAGCGAATGAGATGATGGAAGGATGAGAGAAACGACGGCACACAAAGACACAAAGCGCCTCGCGGCTGAGATTTCACCCAGCGCCGTCCGTTAATGTTGGAATCCCACTTCATGAGAGATTTATTTATATATATTTATATTCTTGACAGCCGATGCTTTAATCCGCGGTGACAAATGTGTTTCACAGATTAGATCGTTGCTGTGGTTGCAACGGAGCTATTATCGTACCATTAATCATCATATCTCACATTTAATCAAATGGAATGTAATGAGAACATTATTTTCTTTGTGAAGGTGGAACCAACCTTTTTCTATGTGTAATATTGAACTAATAGATTCATTATTAAATTAGAGATCATCAACACATCCAGAAACCAACTCATTATTCCCTTAATAAGACGGCTCTTGTATTCATTTAGTTCGTAGTGATGACATGTTTTGAGCCACCAGCATCGCCTGCATTATTCTCAATATTAACACTTTTTTGTCTGTCTGTCTGTTGATGACCTCGCTCACCCACCTGTCTCCCTCCCCGTCTCCCTGTCCAGGTGGAACAGTACGGGAACCTCATCTTTCACGGGCTCGAGGGCAGCTGTCAGGAGTACCTGGCCAGTCTGGTCGCCCGCTGCATCAAGGTGAGTCCGCCGTGACGTTAAGATTAACCTTGAACTAATGGGGCCGATGCTCCGGTAGAGACATAACAGATCAGATCAGAATACATTTGCGAGGAGATCATTTTTACCGCCATCCCTGCATAACCTTTATTTTATCTTGAATAGTAACCCAGCCATTTAGATATCATGTTATGCATGTTATTGAAAATGTGTTAATTACTTCATAAATGCTTTCAGGTGGAGTTAAGAGGTTCTTGTCTGTACACTTTTATATTAGGTTCAATGTTATTAGCGGCTTATAATTATCAGAACAATACGACCGTTCTGGCTCCCTCGTGTGGCTCAAATGTGTACTGCAGATTTAAATGTTAAAAATACAAGTCGTTGAAAGAAGATTTATGGGGGACCGGAATAAAACCTCCTGCGACCCACCTGAGGGTCCCCACCCGGTCCGCTGCACAGTCACAGTACCGCTATGATAATTCACCACAATGATGACTCATGCTGCAGGTCGGCCACGGGGCCGGTGGAGGCCATAAATCAATACTGAGCTGTAACGACCAGAGCACGTTTGCAAGTGTTTCCATGACATGCTGTTAGAATCAGTCTGAGGTTTTACATTTCTTAAGGCATCATGAAGCACAGACGTCTGATACGAGCAGAACATGTGATTCAACAAGGTTATGAGGTTAAATTTGTATTTACACTGACTACAGCTTGTTGGCTCGATACATATGTTTTCCATTTCTCTTGGTCTTTATGCCACCTGTTTTTCCAGTTTATTACCGTATACCTCTGCATTAGTCATACATTTAGTTTCATATAAGTGTCTTTTACCGATATACTACAAGATTAATTCAGAAATCGAGGAAAGATGGAGGGCAGCAGCTGCATATTGACTGCACTCAGCCTGGAAAAGCCCTCTCATTCAAATTCTCCTCTCGCTGTATTTCTCTCGGTGCATTGTAGTAGTAGATTTCCTTTGTTTCCATGACAACGTGCTCCCTTCTTACCTCTGTTTCTTGCCTGGTCTCCCCTCTCCCTCTCTCTCCCCCCCTCTCTCCCCCTCTCTCCCCCCGCCCCTCTGCCTCTGTCTCCACCAGTCCAAGCAGGAGATGGGGGGGCTTGGCTGTGACGTGGTGAGGGTGGAGGTGGAGGAGAGCCTGACCAAAGAGCAGCTGCTGGAGGCTTTCATCACCTGTGGTAGGGACACAGATGCAAACAGCACATATGTGCACGTGCACGTGCACAGCAGGGTTCACATGACAAAATAAAAAAGTTCCTTCTCGCTTCTACATTAAACCGTCGTCCCCTGAATCACTAACGCTAACTTTAACGGCACGAGCACCGATGACAGGACACAGTTCATCCGTGAGGCGCCATTGATTATATTCACTTTCACTATGTGTGTTTTATATGACACCAGATAATAATTACTTTTTTTCAACATACTATACTATGATAGATAATAGATGATGAAATGATTTAAATCTTATCTTAAAAGATATTCAGGTAACTTCAGGATTATCGTGTTTCTATTAAAACAAGGAATGCTTAGCTTTCCTGGACCTTAACCTCAGTCACACTTTGTGTATGAACATAATCATAATCAAATCAAATATTTGTCAAATATATGACTATATGTCATAAAAGACAAATTAGTTTAGGAAAGAAACAACTAGAGTATGGCAAATAGACTACAACATATTTTTCAAAATAAACAATAAAACAAGTTTCAGAGGAAATGAAACATTGATTCATAACCATGAATGCATTTGAGAAAATGTAAACAAAATTACCAGCACATATATAATATGCAAATCATAAGGATGAGTGGATGAGTTATAATGGTGGATAAAGAATGTTTGTGGGCTGAGAGTCAATAATGGATGGTGTGTTCAGTTGACAGCAGCACCCTCTGCAGGGCCAGGTAGTCTCTATAAAGTAGGGTTATTAATATAAAATCAAAGCTGACAATGCAGAATCATCAAGAGGTTTCTTGAGGTGACATCTTTAACACCAGAACAGTCAGAAAACGTCCTTGCATCTGATTTGTTGTTATCACTACAATTAACAATATAACATACACATTTGCCTCAGGTTTCCTGGTGCCGGCGGCAGGGTCAGGGGTCAGGTCGCCGGGCGATCACTCCCCTCACTGTGTGGTGGTTCTACTGGAGGGACTGGAGAAGGCTTCGTCCCTTACAGGCTTGCTGGGAGACCTCTGCCACAGTCTGGACAACAGGGGCGCTGCCTCACCGCTGGCTCTCAACACGGGTACACTCAGCATCGAACCATCGGATATTTAAATTCTAAAATGATACCCAGCAAACTTGTATGTAACAATAACTGTACAAGAATTGGGCGGATGTGTGAATGTCACCTTATAAACCAGATAACCATCAAATAATTGTTTGACGAACTGAATCCTGGAGAAGGAGCTGACTATCTGACCCTCCTATTTATTCGTCCCCCAGGTCCCCACTACTTCCGCGAAGGCAGTTTCCTGATAGCGACGCTCTCCAAGTCCCGCCTGCAGGGGTCCGAGCTCCGCCTGCAGCAGCATTTCCGCTGGGTGACGCTGCGCTGGGATCAGGAGCCGCTGCACGGCCTGCTGGGAAGACACCTCCGCAGGAAGCTGCTTCATAAGGTCTGTAGAGGTTTGGTTCCAGCTGGTAACCAGGCAGTGATATGCAGTATCACATCTGGAAAATTGTAGTTTTGTTTATTTTAATTCTGTGACAAATAAATTCAAAGGTTCAAATGATCAGATAATAGATGTTTGGTACATCCATTTATTGGCTGGAGTCTAAGCTTGTTATGACATTTTTAATTCCAGTTTAGTCAGCATGTAATTCTGCATCAGAGTTTTGCTTCTTTGAAACAAAACAAAGGATAATCACATGAAGAAATTCTCTGAATAGATCACAACAGTTGAAACAATGTAAACAGTTTGCTGGTGTGTTTCATCTGCTCCAGACGGGGACCGGAGTCTGGTCACCCGACGGCCTCATGGAGCGCTGTGTGTTGTGGGTGAGCCAGGTTTGGCAGCAGCTCAACGCCTGTCTGTCCCGTCTGGGGACCCATGAGGCTTTGCTGGGCCCGCAGCACTTCCTGTCCTGCCCTCTGGTCCCAGACAACACCCAGGCAGTTGTCAGGTGTGTAGGTGTGTTCATGATACATCATGTTGCAAGTTACCACATTAAAAAAAACTCATTATAAACATTCTTTCAGATATAGTTCAGAAAGAAGTATTAGTAGACAGGCTAGGGAACACAACATTTATTACTTTTGTAATGACATCCTATGGCATTTCCTTTATTGTCTTCTTACATTTTAATGGCATACTGGAGTTTTTTCTTTGATGCTTTAGACATTTATCAAAATACTACAACTTTTTGGATTAACTTTACGATTAATTTTTATTTACTTTTCCTACATGCTAAACTATGACTTTTCTTGACATACTATACTGTGACATTTTATGGTATGGTTTAATGACATATTCAACTCTGTATACGCTGACACTGTGCGTGTGTGTGCGTGTGCGTGTGTTCAGGTGGTTGGCTCGGCTGTGGAACGCCGTGGTCGTCCCCCGGGTGGAAGAAGCCATCATCTCGCGGGTAACGGCCAAGCGCATCTCCTCTTCATCGCCGATGTTGCACCGGTCGTCTCCTAGCAACTGTGGGCTGAGTGCCGGGCAGCAGGCTGTGGTGAAAGCCGCCCTCAGCATCCTGGTGAACAAGGCCGTGCTGCAGGGCTGCCCTCTGCCTCGCCACGGTGCGTCGTTGTTGTCGTCGTTGTTGTTGTCGTCGTGGCCTCACAGATGATGAAGAGGCTTCATGTACGTCTTCCACTGTTGGAACATCATGACATAAAACCATACTTTCTTTCCTGCAGAGATCAACAGGTACCTGCTGGAGTTTCAGGGCGGGACCTTCCCCCTGTCAGCCATCGGCTCCTATAAAGGAAGTGGCAGTGGAGGCGGCAGGAAAGGACGCGACAGCTGCAAGCTCCGGCGGTCCAACACCAGCCCTCGGAAGAAGGGAAGCCCGGCGTTGAGCTGGAGCTCTGGAGGTTCCTTCAGAGAGGGTGAGAGGGAGGGCCGTGATGCTCCACAGACCAAAACTAGAAGTAAAGAGGAAGTTTACCTCCAATCTCTAAGTGTTAGAAGCATCACTTTAATACATGATGAATAACAAACAACCCACCAGGTAAAGGAACATATACCCACAAACCTCAGCGTGGGTCACTTTTTAAACTCTGCCTCCACCTCGATACAATGAACGTGAGCAGACATCTAATAAAGGATTTGCTGGGTCTGATTCCAGCAGTGTTAGAATATATAACACATAAACTGACCCATGAATTCATGATTTCTTGTGGTTGCAGGTTCGCTCTCCAGCACCGACGTCAGCCTCATCGCCAACGGCAACGTCCAGAGGTTTGTATCGTGATGACGGTCGGCGTGTTGTGATGTCACACATCGGCGTATTAAGTGACGAGCGCTTGTTGTGTTTGCAGGGAGCCGGCAGGTCTGTCCGTGTTCTCTGACGACGAGACGGATCTGATCAGAGAGCTGCAGACCATGTGCTCCAGCAAGTCGGAGCCCGACATCAGCAAGGTGCCGCCAGCCGCTCGGAGCTTCATGATCCTTCATTAAAGTTTCCATTTATTTAGAACCGGACGACACAAATGTCCATAAACACAGCGTTAACTGATGCAGCTGCACGTCTCATTGTTTTATTGGAATGTAGCAACTTTCAATTAATTTAATTAACTTTCTTTAAAAAAAGCAAAAAATCTTAAATTATACAGTAGATGTTCTAATATTTTTCAATCAGTACCTTTAAATCCAGGTGTATCTACTGTGAGATTAGCTACAGATTGAGCATCAGAGCAGAAATATGACGCTATGATGTAATAAAGCCGTGTAGATTCATCTCTTTAAAGGTGCTAAATTCCAAATTCATAGCATATCTCATGAGTGACGGCCTGCGCGGCTCAACAGAGACTCACGTGCCCTAGTGGCCGGCCCGGCCGTGTAAACAAAGCACAGAGAAGCTGGATTACAACACATTCTCTGCTCAGGGAGATGTTACACTTCTCTACCTTTACTTTAAAGATGGACCTTAGAAATCACTCAGCTCTTAATTACGCTGCCGTTTCTCAACGCTGTGCGGTTAGGTCACATGATTTGACTCATTCCCGGCTCTTTAATTCATCGCTGTCATCCTTCCAAAAGTAGAGACCATGTGTGTGTCTGGGGCACGGAGACGACCTTCACCTTTAGATCCTGTTTGAGACGAGAGATTTAAAAAACATTGAAACAGATCTTATCATTTAGTATTTCATCAGTCTGACAGCTAATGGTTGTTTGAGATATTTCACTACTCCACATCACAGCTTTATTGACTAAGTTTGATCCTACTTTGAAATGTGGCCAAACATTTCCTTCCTGCTGAAGATCCAAGTCGGATGGAAACGTATCAAACCTTCCCGTTTTCTTAAGATGCTGTTCTGATAGTGAAGTTTGTGTAATCGGGTTGAATCTTCTTCAGTTTAGAGAGATTTCCACCCATGGTCTGTTGGAAATGTTTTTGCATTATTAAGAAATAACAATATAATCCCTCAACCACTTTGTTTCTGAATGACTGGTGTCAGACCTTTAAAAAGTAATCCTCTAATTGTAGATCTCAACCTGCATGACGCAGCGTCACAAACCTCTCAGCCGGCTATTTACCTTCAATAATGACGTTCTCCTGCTAACAGAACGTTGAGGCTCAGCTTAAAGCTGCGTGTCGGTTCTACCTGCTGCATAACGTTCGCTCTCCTTCCTCTCCCAAAGATCTTTCAGGCCAAAGATGACTTGATCCTGTTCTCCAGCTCCCCCAGCGAAGCGACGCCGGCCCACAAGGCCGAGCAGGAAACCACCGTCCAGCCGCAACCGCAGACGGTGAGAGGAGGAGGAGGAGGAGGGATAAATGACCGACTGCTCGGTGTGGAAATAAGTAATAGTTACTGTATGGAGACGACACATCGTATCAGTTATCATTATCGCTCCATTAAGAGACTGACTGAGAAACAAGCGGGCATCTTCCATTTAAAATAAATGTGCCTGATTATTTTGTACAACTTTTAGTTATTATTATTATTAGTTATAGGACTGTACTGTTGAATAATATTTCATTACTGCAGGTTTAACTGCAGCCACTATACATTAGCATGTTGTACCTCCTTGTTTTGCCCTTACAGCTAATTGATGGTTAAATACATTATTTAAACATAGGAATTATTTGCATCACAATTCTTTTGCATTTATGCAATTTAAAGTCATGTAATTAAATATTTCAATAAAGTTATAGCATCATTTTTTAAATAATGTCATAGATGAGTCACGGTATAGTCGGTCATAAACATGTTCATTAAAATTCATCCTATAATGCATCATAAAATGTCATGAGAAAAAAATAGCACAGCTTATGTAGAGTATGTCATAAAGCATTTTAAGGGACAGTGCAGTTGTCAAAACATGGCATATTATTGCATAAAACATTGCATCCTGTCATCATGTATAATATAGCCATAAAAATGTCTCACCTGGGCAACGTGGCCAATCTCTGCAGGAAACATCGACAACAAGTTACAATAATGAAAACAAACGTCAGATAACCAGGCTTTGTAATCTCACAGTAATGTGAGAGTGTAGTTTAAGAGATGCTCAGAACCTAAACCAGTTCTGCAACCATGAGTGCAGATATGAAGGGACCAGGTCCAGTCGGGACTGGATTTAAATGACAAGACGTGTGGTAGCTTAGTCAGTCCCAAAGACTGGGTCGGGACCCACAGGTGGGACGCAGGAGATTTTATTAGGCTTGCAATACATTTGCAGAATTTCTTCCAGACTAACGTGTCTGGATACACATTAAAACAAAGTTGTGATTCCTATTCAAGATAATGTAAAAGTTATGTGGAAATGTCACTCAAAATGGTCCAGAACATTAATTTACACAAAAATAAATTCTCCCAATTCATAGATACCACGTGCTGTGGGTCGCGATGGTTTGGCATTTTTACAAAGTGGGTCCCCAGAGAAACATTTTGGGAAACACACACCAACAATGTTTCAACTCACCGACGTCTCCTTGTCTTTGTGCAGACGGTTGTCAGTCAGTGCGGCCGCAGCTCGAACCAAACCGCCGTCCAGACGAGTGACCGGCGCTCCAGCTCTCGCGCCAAATCGCAGCTCCCAGTCCCGAGCAGCAGGGGGCAGCAGACCCGAGCCTCCACCGCTGGATCCAGCGGCAGCAGCAGCAGCAGCAGCAGCAGCAGCCAAACCCAGACGCCCCCCAGCCGCAGCAGATCTACCACCAACACCCCCAACAGCAGCAGCAGCAGCAGAACAAAGCAGGCTACTCCCACCAGCAGCAGCAGCAGCAGCAACAACTACCACAACAACATCAACGAAAACAGCCAATCACACGAGGACATCTGGATCCTCCACAGAGACATGCATGAAAACAACAACAGCAAGTAGACCCCCCCCCCCCCCCATCCTCCTGAATCCGCTGTGAAAATCTCCCTCCATGATGTAAAGACTAGGCAACCTGACGACCTTTGACTTTTAGTATTTGTACTTATTATCCGTACTTGTTACACTGTACTACAGTTGTGTACTTGGGGACCATAGTTTTATTATATCACAGTATTTGAAGTATTTGTTTGGTTTGGGAAGTAAAACAAAAGAAGGTAAAGCAGCAGGTTACGTTACTGTTGCCTTATTCCAGAGTCGACCTGCATATTATGCTAAAGTGTTCAGTAGACCAGTAGATGAGATACAGCGTTTTATTTATAGAATATTTTATATATACCTTTATATATGTGTGTGTATAATATATATATATACACATATATAAAGGTATTTGACTGGTGTAAACTGCCTCAGAACAGTACTGAAGCAGTACTTCCGTGTACTTAAAGTGAACTACTGTACTTGTCCTACTGCTATTAGGCCGTTGAAGAGTAACCGAAGGTACTTACAGGTGTTATCCTTTTAGTAAAAGTGTTTTTGGATCAAAAAGGAAAAAAAGGAAGAAAAAAGCAGGTTTTTCTTTTATTTCATTGTTGATTTTGCTATTGAGATATTCAAGTGTTTTATCTTTAAATAGTTGCAAGGTTGGTTCAAATACTGTTGAAATTTAATCAGGGTTTTACCAAATATATTTGTAAATAAGAATCAGTACGTCTAAATGCTCTATAGATCGGTGTATGTGGTATGACGCTTGTACAGTGACGAAAACTTAAAGCAAAACTGCTGGAAAAAAAACAAAAAACTTGTACATAGTGTTTGTAAGACGCGTTTGGTTCTTAACCCTTCACTTGTTTCAGAGTGAAGTTGCCGTGGCAATAAGTAATAGAACTGTATAAACACAGGATGTCCTATCAACTGTAAGCCATAATAAATATTTTAATTGCCCATCGTTCGAGTCATGTTTCCCCTCAGATGAACCCTCCTGTGTAATTCATACTTCTTTTATTTCTGCTTTCCTTCACCACTGTGTTCTCCATCTGTTTTTACTTTTATGTTTGAGCGGACATTGTTTATATTATAAATAAGTATATCTATATATATGTACAGGAGAGATTTTAGTCAACCTATCATTTGATCTGTACGATAGCTGTTTGAAGTTTAAGAAATTGTCTTTCAAGCACAAACATTAAAATGGCACTGTTAAAAAACCCATCGGTTTTTCTGATTTTTATTCTCTCTTTCTTTTTCTTTTTTTTTGTTGCATTTTTAGTAAAAAACAGGCTTTTAAAGCTTCAATCCAAAACACCAAGTGGATAACGTCAGCTATTTCTTCCACACGTTACCAAGCAACCAACACTAAATCCATGCAGTGTAGCTAACTTGGCTTGTCTGCTCGCTAACTTTATTGCAAGCAAAATACCCAGTAGAAACGCAAATTGGCTAGCTTGAGCAATTACTTCACTAGCTAACGTGCCAATTCAACGCTCTTTGACTTTGTATTGCTGATGATGATGATTTACTACCAACAAGGTAAAGAACCCAGAACTAACTTTAAATAAGCTGCCCAACCAAAACATGAAAGTTTACATATATAAGAAATAAAAGCATCTGCTGAAAGTATAGCTATATTTCTGTCTGTTAAGGCATTTTGACAGAATGCAACTTGGATAAATCAGGAACCAACGCAGTTCTATGTTTGCTAGTGCCTTAGCTAACTAACACATAGCCCGTTAGCTGTTAGCAGCTAAATTGTCCCATCATCATTTTAATGGATGTATATTATATGGTGTAGTCATTTTGGTCATCAGACACGTGCTGTAATCCCATGTTTTTAGCTAGCTACGGGCATTTTCTCAGCGTTTCAGGTGTTGGTTGCATATTGTTTGCAGGTTTTCAGTCTGGCACATCGTGCTCCTTTTTTATAACTTATGACAAACCGGCAAAAAGTGAAAGCCTTTAGGGACACAGTTTCTAATCTTCATTACATCAGAACCGGCTTCCTAATCACCAAGTAAGACTGTTGATTTAAGCAACAAACACCTCACAAACGAGACCCAACAAATACAAGAGAATTGTCCACCAACGTAACGGACGCTCACCTGATTTTATCCACAAACATTCACAAATTCTGTAGTTTTACTGGAAATATAGTTTATTGAACAAATACGTTTGTTTTTTGGACATCTCGTCCCTTTCCTATGAGTAAGAAACAGCTTCGTTCTTAATTAAAAAAAAAAATATATAGGAAATCCAACATCACAGTTCACATATGAAGGTACCTTAATTTTCTGCATTACTGCTTTACAAAACTATTATACAGAATGAAAGGAGCAACACGCTCTTCCCTCAACCAAACACAATGAAGAGATGTTAGACTGGTTTCCAGTTTCCGAGGGAAGTCCAGATATAACTCAGAAAATGATTTAAAGAAATGCTTCATGTTTGTACAGCAGCAACTCTGAAAAATATATAGTTTATTTCAAATGGAAAGAGTTTTTTTAACGAATTACTATATTCTCTCTATAATTAATCAAGTAAGTGTAAGATTAAAGTTAAGCGTAATTTGTTTACAAAATTCTACATTTACACTTCAGTTCAGTTATTGGAGGAATGAAAAAGAAAACAAAAAAACAAAACTGCTCAACATTGATTGATTTGCCCGTTTCCTTGTGGTGGACACTGAGTACCTCAAAGTATCTCTAAAGTGCATACAGATATAGAAAAATAAGTCACCGTCCGTTAGTAGTGTCAGCCAGCGTTGACTGTTTGTGGACGGCAGGGAAGTTACTGCAGAGTGAGACCAAATGAACAAATTGCTGAATAAGGATTTTTTAAGGCGACCAAAATGTTTCATGAACTGAAAACACGCTGTGGAAAAGCTGGAAACACAGACCTTGTTGTTGTTGTTGCTAATTTCGGGGCTAACCCCTTCACTCTAATTATCAGCTGGCAGACAACAAGACAGGAACTTAACTTGTGTTATGTTGTAGCATGTATTCACCAACAATTAAACTGCACCCACAATGCACTGCTACATTCACGGCTGTTTTTTCGTAGAAAGTGAAAGTCCCTTAATTCAAAGCAATGAAAAGGTTTTTTAAAAACCTGACAACTAAGGGACTGTTCGTTATTTATTTTAAGACCTCTGATTACTTTATGCATATCCCCCCCCCCCGGACAATTTATCAACTCAAAATGTCACATCACAAATATTGAGTGACGAATGGTCAGTTGTTAATATTTCACATCAAGAACATGTGTTGAACATCTGCTCCAGATAATAGATCATAAGAGCACTAATAGATTTGACTGATTAAATCAATGTGATAACTGTGCTGATAGCTCCCCCCCCTTCCCCCCCAAAAAAGGCCAAAAATATACCTTTAAAAGATGAATGTGTTGCTGAGATGTATTTTTATACTATATTTGAAATTTTGCTGTTTTCCTGACAAAAGCCCCCCCAGACTTAAAATTGTTGGTTGACCCAACCATCAACAAAGAATATTAAGGCATAACACCCCCTATTTTCCTCCGGTGGTCCATTCCATAAATACTGAACTGTCCCTAACCCACCGATGTGCAGGTGGATTTTTATAAGAGGTTAAAACAATTATGCAAAAGAGAAAAAAGAAACCAAAATGCAATTGATGCTTTTTCAAAGCAAAACATTTTTTGGCATCAGGAGAAACTCCTTGAGGATTTTGCAAAACATCCTAAACCACCTATTACACGATAAACCATCGATAAATTAACTCCATACGTCACCTTCATTATGCAACAGTCAACAGCTGAGCTCGTGTCTCTGCAACATGCTGATTTGTATGTGTACAATACACTGTATGTGCATGAGGGTTAAATCAACATATTGATCAAAAGCTGTTGTTTTGTTAGAAAAAAACTAAATGATTATCCTTTTTTGTGCATTTTTTTATTTTAAGTTAATAATGATTCAGTGTGAATTGAGTTCTCTTAGTGTGACACGGTTTTGTGCCCCATAGGGATTGAGATGTTGTTTCAAAGGTAATTTAGGGGAATAATGGCAGAAAAAGAATCACCCTAAATCAACAGAATCAAACCCTTGTTTTGTCCGACAGCGTTCAGTGTGTGTGTTGGTGTGTTTGTGCGCCTGGCCGCTTAGAGGCGAGTGTCGTGGACTTCGTCCTCAGCTTCCTCTGGCAGGGACGAGATCTTGGCGGTCTGCGGCGGCGCCCTCTTGCTGGAGTTGAGACGGTGCAGCGGCGGGAAGAGGTGGAGCCTGTCGGCGGCGCTCATGGCCTGTTTCAGGTGACTTGTCTCGTTCAGCAGCTTCTGGATGGAGTCGTAGCTCTTCGTGGTGCTGCCCTCGATCATCTGCACGGACGGGACGGAGATTTCAAAATAAATAAAATAAAATGAATAAAAAATAAAATGTGTACAATACTAGACAGTCAGACTTTTGTTGATATCTCTTTTGTTCTCTGGTTTAATTGCGTCTACACTCTATTTATTATTTATGTGTATGTGTAACGTATCATTCATTGCTCCATTGAGCATAAGGTTCCTGGGAGCATTGCTCGTCAAATGGCATTTACTGTATATGGTTGTTCTATAACCAACGCATCTGAACCAAAACTGCGATAACAGTCATTTCCCATTTTTGTAGTAATCTACATGTATATCTCCTTCACATTATATTCTCAATCTCCTCGACCTATCTGCTGCATTCGACACAGTCAACCACCAAATCCTCCTCTCCACCCTGGCTGAACTTGGCATCACTGACTCTGCTCTAACCTGCTTCACATCATACCTGACAAATCGCACCTTTCAGGTCACATGGAATGGCTCTATGTCCCTCAAGGCTCAGTATTAGGACCGCTTCTGTTCTCACTATACACCAGATCACTAGGTTCTGTTATCACATTGCATGGATTCTCCTACCATTGCTACGAAGATGACACCCAGCTGTTCCTCTCTTTTCCCCCGTCCTCTGACACTCACATTGCAACTCGCATCTCAGAATGTCTGGCTGACATCTCTGTCTGGACAACTGCACATCATCTCAAGCTTAACCTAAATAAAACCGAACTCCTCTTCATCCCAGGGAAAGACTGCCCTCGCATGTACCTGTCGGTCACTGTCGAGGGCATCACAGTATTGCCTTCGTCAACTGCGAGGAACCTGGGTGTAATCCTCGATGACCAACTATCCTGCACCCCCAACATCACTGCTGTGGCCCGATCCTGCAGATTTGCCCTCTACAACATCCGCAGGATTCGGACCTTCCTCACAAAGGATGCAACACAACTCCTGGTCCAAGCACTGGTCATCTCCCGCCTTGACTACTGCAACTCTCTCCTGGCCGGACTCCCGGCCTCTGCGATTAAACCATTGCAGCGTATCCAGAACGCTGCAGCACGCCTTATCTTCAATCTACCCAAATTCTCCCGTGTGACCCCCCTCCTCCGTGACCTCCACTGGCTCCCTGTTGCAGCACGCATCCAATTCAAGACGATGACACTGGCCTTCAGGGCCATCAATGGAACGGCACCCATCTACCTTCAAACACTGGTCAAACCACACGCCCCGAAGCGAGCACTTCAATCCTGAGAAAACTGAGACTTAAATCTGAACCGGAAACCCACCAGGAACGACTGACACTCCAGCAGCGGCTCCACTCTGTGTTCTGATAGGATGACGGTGCAGCCGGAAAACACATGCTTCAGCGTCTTCCTCAGGACCTGTAACGTGCTGCTCACACACACACACACACACACACACACACACACACACACACACACACACACACACACACACACAGATAATCATCATCATCATCATCAAAGTCCCCCCTCTACTGCTTACACACACGAGCACACAGCGTTGGCCTGAGGTTAAACTAGATTGCTCATTATAGGCTTCATTTACCATTATGAACCACACACACACACACACACACACACACACACACACACACACACACACACACACACACACACACAGTAGAATTACAGTAAGCTCTAGATTGTCACCATATGCACATGTTGGATTTGGGTGACATCCGCTGCCACAAGCACACACACACACACACACACACACACACACACACACACACACACACACACACACACACACACACACACACACACACACACACACACACGTGTACATCCCTTTGATGTCGCAGCTAGTAGATGTGGAGCTCTATTGAACGTTACAATACAAGGAACAGTATTTAAATGAATTATAATGAATATTTAGTATTAATGATCTGAATCTGGGGCGCTGGATAGCTCAGACGGTAGAGCTGTCCTACAGCCTGTCCCATCTGAATAAAGGCAAAAAGGCCAAAAAAATGAATAAAAAACTAAATTATCTGCAAAAGAACTAATGTTTATTAGTAAATACATTTACCTCTGAAACTACCTCAGAAGTATAAAGTATGAATGAAACTGTACTTAAATGCACTTTTTTCCTAAACTCTCGGTTTCAAATTTCCCAAAACACACACACACACACACACACACACACACACACACACACACACACACACACACACACACAGAGAGAGAGAGAGAGTTAAGTACTGACATGGGGTCGAGGTAGGCGGAGGGCTCGTCCAGCAGCAGGATGCGGGCCTTGCTGAGTATGGAGCGGGCGAGACACAGCAGCTGTTTGTGCCCGTTGCTCAACACGTTGCCTCCGTCCTCCAGCTGGAAGTCCAGCTTGTCGGGAAACTGCTCGATCACAGACTTTAAACCCACCTGAAGACACACGGGACAGATTACACTTTCATTCCACTGAAGTTTTTTCAGCTCTTCGTCAGGTTCACACCCAAAGCAACATCTTTGAAAGAGGATGTGCATTAAATCCAAACCATTATGTTGTTTCTGACGTGGATTCTGCAGGAAATCTTTTGCACCATTTTGGTTCAGTAGCACATTAAAACGTCTTTAATACTTTACTATGTTGAAGCTTTTGCTTCGTTTTACTTGTACATGCATGTTCACATTACAGAATGAATGTTCAGTATTAATTATTTACGATAACTTAATATAATTAAGCACTTTTATTAAATGAAGAAAAAGGACAAGAAAGACACATTTGTTTGCAGCCGATAATCCTGATGAAACTATGAAAACATTTCCCTTTTTTGCAGTATTATAGTGATGTGAAAAGTAAAGTCAAGGCCAATTACAAAATTCATTACATTACAGCTCGATTTTAAAGAAACTAATTCTGAAGTAGGTATTCTAGTCTTTCCCACAAAAATAACTAGTTCATTACTTTGGATTCATTGATTAAACATCAAACTGTCTTTTTGACGAGATTGGTTTGCCAGCGATGGAATTATGTGCACAGCAAAGGAAATGACGGCCTCACCTCCTCGGCGACCCTCCACAGCTCCTCGTCACTGTAACGTCCGTGTGGGTCCAAGTTCATCCGGAAAGTTCCGGTCAGAATGAAGACTTTCTGTTCCAACAGAGCAGAGAAAACATTTAAAATATCGTTGTAAGTTGCCTTGAAATGAGAAGTGTAGCCCTCATAATTACAATCGTTTGGATTGATTACGACAGTATTTGTGTATTTTCAGGCATTTCAAATTTGATTGATAAATAATGACATTTCTCAGAAATAGTTTTTCTCATAATTTGACCAACCATGTTAAAATAACGTCTGGAGTAACATATTCTGGTGATGATATAAAAACAATGCTCAATACTTACAAATGCACTTCTCTAGCACTGATGCAGAAAATATGTAATAAGTGTATTTTATTTTCCAATCTTATCTCACATAAATTATGGTATTCTATCCCCATTTCATGTTCTATTCTGTCTTTTTTTTCCTTTCTTGTAAAGTACTGCTGATTTCAGCTTTAACACTTTCTTAAATGTCAAATCTGAATTTGAACCGTCACCCGTCAACGTACCTGCGGCACCACCCCGAAGGCCTTCCTCCATGTCTGCAGGGAGACGGAGCTCCAGGAGACGCCGTCGATACAGATGTCCCCATCGGTGGAGGCGAGACGCAGCAGAGCGGAGAGCAGGGTGCTCTTCCCTGAACCGGTTCTACCCAGCAGACCAATCTACACACACCAGAGACAATTTAATCCAAGCATGCACACCCACATCAACACTGTGCTGCATGCAGTATGTTTATACAACATTTTGATGCGAGCTCCAGCCTCGAGGCGTTCATGAGTTCCTTCTGCAGCCTTGCAGCAACAATTAGCCCATTTACCAGGAGGCCATGGAGGCTCTAATGGGACGAGGCAAACGTGCTGCCACTCACCGAGCTCGGCTGTCCTCCAGGATTCATTACGAAGAGCTCATACTGACTATAATTACTGCCAGCAGCAGAGAGAGAAAGTGGTCAAATAGACAGAATTTGTCTGTTTTCCCACTGGAAGCTATTTGGCCGCTACTGACTTCCTCCTCCTCTCCGCTCAACTGCACAAGGCATTAAAAAGTGTTTCCAACCAGCAAGACCATCGAAAGCATTTGACACAAACATTATTACTGCTGGTTTTACTCTGTCTGTCCTCTGTCACTTTTGTTTGTCGTTTTGTGCTTATTCATGCTAAACAGAAATGTCATTTGTCATTTCAATACCTCAATATTAGGTATTGATACCTAAAATGCTGAAGCTGCACTTAAGGGAAACACATCACTGCTGTCATCAGCAGCAAGAGCTTCCATTTGGTTGTGTCGTGTTTCTGTCATGATGAATGAGTCTCTTTTTAGTGACTTCATGTGTCTCCGCTGTGTGTCGGCCAATCAGTCAAGTTGCATCAAGAAATCCAAACAATGAGCTGAAGTCACTGAAGAGAACTGCAGAAGAGGTGATAATCATGTGTGGCGTGGACCCTTTACACATACAGTCAAACAATCCAGTGTTTAAAGACAAATATCGATCAAAGCAGCTTTAAACAAATATCCAGCAGCGGTAAACAGCCTTAAAGCCAGGCGGTATGTCACCTTGCTATAACCTTCCCGCGACCCTTTAATTGCACGGCTCCTCTCAGGCTCATCACAGCTTTGATGTTTTAAAATCCAATAAAGGCAGAGCTCACATGAATCACTCTGCCAGGTTTCATTAAAACCCAGTCACACATCACTCAGGACTCACGCTCTGGCCTCCGTCCACGGAGAAGGAGATGTCGCTGAGGATGGAGCGGCCCGCCTCCGTGTATTTGACGGTGAGGCCCTGCACGTCCATCTGGCCCCGGTTGGGCCAGCAGTCCTGGGCGTGAGGGTTGTCGATGACGAGGTCGGGCCCTCCTTTACCACCGGATTTCCCCGGCCTCGGTTCCTCCGACGGCAGGTCGATGAACTTAAAGACTCGATCCACCGAACGCATCTGATTGGAGAAAAGGAACGCTGGGTCACTGGGAGTCTGGGACGGGACCATACAGGATTCTATCGCCGATAAAATCATGGTGAATTTATTCCGGATAAATGTCGTCACAAGTGACTTGAAAAAGCTTTCACGCTTGGTATCATTAGAAAGTGAAGAATAGTCTATAATTATAACAGAGGATACCAATATATATATGTATCCTTTATTTATACAGGGAGATCTTATGATTCATGTTCATCTTATTTTATATTGATGGTTTTTCACGAAAAGGGATGTTCCCTATACTGAATTAAGTAAATCCACTATATTGAAATCCCATTATAAGAGTTTGAAGTATATTTTGATGATTGTCTGGATAATATCGTGACTCACATTGAGTTGTTGAGGCAGGACTTTCCAAAAACAATTTTAAGCTGGTTTCTCTGCCAAGACAAGATTCTCTTCTTTAACATCAGACCACCACTGCTTCTGGTAGTATTCATCACAATTTACTGTTGTAACCTTCTCTGTATCCCACTGAATCAAGCTAACATCTTTATTTGTTTACAAAACCAGTTTGAATTTTCCCCCCAAGCTTTTTATCCTTGCTGCTATCCACTGAAAACCTGTAAATCTGTACATTTTGTGAATATTTCTAATATATGAAAGCTGAATTTCACAACTAAATTTGACCTTATCAAAAAGCTGATTATAGGACTGTTTTCTTTAGCTCATCATCAAAGTAGACATTTTTGTGGTTCGTGGTTTTCTTACTTTAGCAATGTTCCAAACTGAACGTGCTTAAGAGGAATATTTTAGTAGCTTCTCACCATCACAGAAAATGTTATTCAGAGGGAGTCGCAGTTTAAATACAATATCAGTGATGCTATGAAGAACACTGTGTGTGTGTGTGTGTGTGTGTGTGTGTGTGTGTACTGTACAAAACGTCCTGCTCTGAGATAAGCTCAGTCAGCTCCACTGACCACAATGTGAGGAGAAACAACCACTTGATGGGTAAACGAGCCTCATATGGACTTCATTAACAGCTCGGCCGAGGTGCCTGCACTTCACCTTGTTCTTTCATGTACCGTCGCCTTATACGCTACCCTCACCACTCTCTGGTACCCTCGCCCCTCTCTGGTACCCTCGCCCTTCTCTGGTACCCTCACCCCTCTCTGGTACCCTCGCCCCTCTCTGGTACCCTCGCCCTTCTCTGGTACCCTTGCCCCTCTCTGGTACTCTCGCCCCTCTCTAGTACCCTCGCCCTTCTCTGGTACCCTCGCCCCTCTCTGGTACCCTCGCCCTTCTCTGGTACCCTCACCCCTCTCTGGTACCCTCGCCCCTCTCTGGTACCCTCGCCCTTCTCTGGTACCCTTGCCCCTCTCTGGTACTCTCGCCCCTCTCTAGTACCCTCGCCCTTCTCTGGTACCCTCGCCCCTCTCTGGTACCCTCGCCCTTCTCTGGTACCCTCGCCCCTCTCTGGTACTATCGCCCCTCTCTGGTACCCTCGCCCCTCTCTGGTACCCTCGCCCTTCTCTGGTACCCTCGCCCTTTTCTGGTACCCTCGCCCCTCTCTGGTACCCTCGCCCCTCTCTGGTACCCTCGCCCCTCTCTGGTACCCTCGCCCTTTTCTGGTACCCTCGCCCCTCTCTGGTACCCTCGCCCCTCTCTGGTACTCTCGCCCCTCTCTGGTACCCTCGCCCTTCTCTGGTACCCTCGCCCTTTTCTGGTACCCTCGCCTTTCTCTGGTACTCTCGCCCCTCTCTGGTACTCTCGCCCCTCTCTGGTACTCTCGCCCCTCTCTGGTACTCTCACCCCTCTCTGGTACTCTCGCCCTTCTCTGGTAGTCTCACCCCTCTCTGGTACTCTCACCCCTCTCTGGTACCCTCACCCCTCTCTGGTACTCTCACCCCTCTCTGCTACTCTCGCCCCTCCATTTCAATAACATGAGCCATCATGTCCAAAAGCAGTAATCTGAATGTGAAGCGAAGGTCCTGAAAGATACATTCATAAATGAATACTGATGTAATTAATATATTTTGCACTGGATAACTCGTGTTAGCACGTTTAAGCATCATCTGTAGTATGATGATTTGAAAAAGGGTAAATATGTGAGTATAATCTCAGAATTAAAAAGAAAATTAGTAAATTTCCATCCCTTATCCCTTAGCTTTGTTTGTGTGTGTGTGTGTGTGTGTGTGTGTGTGTGTGTGCATGAACCACGTACCAGTCCATCTACAGTGATGCTGGTGATGACAGCCCATTGGAAAGTCCCCAGGATGAGCATGGCCAGGGCCACAATAATGCCGATTTCCCCTGGCTTGTCCTCTGCAGAGCACACGTGCCCACACACACACAGACACACACACACACACACACACACACACACACACACACACACACACACACACACACACACACACACACACAGAGTCATCAATATTGTCTAATATATTGTCTAACAGCGGTACCGTATTGCAGCTTTGCTATTTGCTCTATTGGAAACAATGAGCTGTGAAATGACCCTTTAATCTGCGCTCCACATAAACACAGTGTATGACGCAACAACATGTGTTTGTAAGTGTGTGTATGCACTTGTGTTTCCCATTCACTTAATTGAACACACACACACTTCCCTCTGTACATGACATTTTATCCAGTGGCATTCCAACACTTTTGATCGGTTTTCCTAGACAAACTGTTATGATCCTGACATCCGACACTGTAACACACAGATAAGACGGAGGCCTATTCACTCGATCGGCCCAGTACAAATAATAAAAGGTGCTTAGTAACTGACTTACTGGAATTTCAAGATGTTCCCTTCTGCATCCTGGGTATACAAACTGCCCTTGTTCCCTGAAGGCTCCACTGACAAAATCACAGCGCCCCCTTTTAACTGATTAAGTTTGCTGCAATCACAGCTCATGCTGTTTTCACAGTTTCAGCTCATTTGGAGAAACTGTTTTCACAGTGATTATTTGCGTAACCAGTCAAAAATGTCCTCTGTGGTTAATTACATTTTCGGACCATTTCCTTGGTAGGAAGTACTTTAGTAACGGTAGATACCAGTGTTTCATCACTTTGAACACTTTCCTTGGCAACAGATTCAGAGGCTGAAAACTATAATTAAAGGTCCCATATTATACTGTTTTCATCAATTCCACACAGCTGTCAGAGGTGCAACAACACTGTTTTCGATATGCATTGCCCCCAACCCATCCATGGTCCTGAATTTCAGCTGTCTAAAAGTTGCTCAAATGAGCTCTGCTGAGAATATGCTGGTTCTGTGTCTGCACCTTTAAATGCTAATGAGCTCCGTCTGTCAACACCTACTTGGAGAGAGACAGAGAGGACGCCGCTTGCGCTAGCGGCAGCATGCGCCACTGTTTACGGTGGATGTATCACTATGGCTCGCCTATGTGTCTCAGGTGAAGTTGCTGGGCCCATATTGTGGGGACAGATCCTTTTATGAGGGTCAGTGTCGAGGCAAAGCCAGCTTTGTACTGATCCTCGTTACTGAAGCAGCCCGATGTGAAGTGGTTAGCACACACATACAAGCTAACATGGACCGTAGCCGTAAAAATGAAACGCAAGAGACCAGACCCGGACCGTCGTGCACGGCGCTCTGTCGGACATGCGCCCCCGGGCTCCGTCCGACCGGAGGCAGCAGTGAAGACGCACCAGAGCGTGTGAGACAGACGGAGGATTGTCTCCAGCTTCACCTGCACAGGGATTTATTCACGGAGCACCAGCCGGATCACCCAGCGCCATGACCGGTAAGTAGGGCTGCACTCTCCGTGCGCGCTGTGGGTCCGTGCGTGCTGTCTGCCTGTGCTCTCCGTGCCGCTCTCAGTGCACTCTATGGGTCTGTCCGCGCTCTCCCTCGCTGTCTGTCCTTGATGTCGGTCCACACTCTCCGTGCGCGCCGTGGGTCCGTGCGTGCTGTCGGTCCGTGCCGGTCCGTGCTGCTGTCGGCCCGGGCTGTCAGTCCTACTGTTGGTCTGTCCGTGCTCTCGTCAGCGCTCTCCGTGGGTCTCTCTGGTTGGCGCTGTCTGTCCGCTTTCTCCATCCGCGCTGCTGTGTTGCAAAACCCCCCCCTATCATCGTGCAGAGGAGTTCGGGCTTATGCAAATGACTCCTTTCGTTACGTAATGAAAGAAGCTAAATCTGAACAGCCTGTAGGAGCACCGTTTTACCAGAGGGTGGGCTGCAGAGACCATGCAGGAGTTGCTTGTTTTCCTCATCCTGGGAGTTGGCAGGCTCAGGGAGGACCAGTTTATAGGTGTAGAGACCAGAGAACACCTGTTTTTCATAATATGGCCCCTTTAATAGACACCACTAGGTGGTTACCCAAGGGCGTTTTTCGTGAGGTTGTTTTGATTTGATTGACTCTTTAAAGAGTAAATAGACACCAGGCTGAAAAGCAGTGTTATGCCGATTAACGGACATTTTACAAGAAAAGATTTTTCACGATGTCGCTCAACACTGCAAAAATGGAATTTCAAGAAAGTAAAAAAAGCCTTGTATCAAGAAAATAAGTCTTATTTTTTGTCCAAAAAGAATATTAATCTTGTCAAGCAAGTTTTGCATTAGAAAAAATATCTCATTTTAAGAAAAGTATGCCTTACTTTTTCTTGATAAGATATTCCAGCTAATTTTGAGCTAGAATGAACCAGAAAAAGAGTATAAAAATGTTTTACGATCAAACCCAGCGGGGCACCAAGATTATTTGCCTTATTTTAAGAGTAAGACCATTTGCACAACATCTCAATTCAAGAATGCCATGAAACAAGGACAAAAGTTTTTATTATTAATATTTTCATTTTCATTACAGGACAGTTGCTTGGTGAGATTGAAAACCATATGGGATATTATGCTGCAAACCAGCTGCAACATGATGTTTAGTTGCTATGCTGCTACAATAACTGATGTATTATTATTTTGATAGTGAGGTTCAAATCAAAACTGGCTTTTCAATCTGTTTGATTATGATGGATCTGGAATGCAGAAGTGCCCTTTTTTTTTTGGATGTTGAATTGAGCAATGCAAAGTTAATAAAAAAAATTAACTGGGGCGGTCGGTGGCGCAGTGGATAAGGCAGCCGCCCCATGTACGGAGATCAGTGGTTCGACTCCCGGCCCGGCAATCTCCTTCGCGCATGTCTTCCCCCTCTATCTCCCCTTTCCACACTGTCTCTCTCATAATACAAATAAAAAAGCCTTGCATGGCACTCCAGCCATAAAAAAAAAAAAAAAAAAAATTAACTGAGAAAGTTTCAAGTCAAGTATCTTGATTTAAGACATCACTTTTATATTTGTTATGCTGTTTTAAGAAATTATGTCTTATTTTAACTACTTTTATGCTCATTATCAATCCCAGATTAAGGTGTAATTTCTTAAATTAGTAAAGAGACTTAAATTCTAATTTTGAGTAATTTAATCTTGAATTAGTGTTTTTTTCATTGCTTGTTTTAGAATAATTTGGATTAGTTTAAGATTTTCTGTCTAGTTTAAAGTCTAATTTTAGTCTTTCGGAGCTAAGAAATTTGGGATTATTTTAAGAATTGCTTGTCAAGCAAAAAAAGCTTACCCCATTGGCAGATTTTTTTGCTTGATACAAGATAATTTGATTGAATATGAGAATATTTTACTTCTTTCTAGAAGGGCTGTTTTTGCAGTGAAGTGCTTGTGTTTATATTTAACGTTGGATGTGAATGCCGTGGGCCTCTCTGGTCGGGTTTTCACTACATGGCCGACATGGATGCACTGCCAATGCTTCAAACCAAAAAAAGTGCATCAGCTTCACTATGAGCATTGGGTTTAAACCGGAAATATTGCCAAATAGGCACTTTTTGCTTCTCGTTTTGACACCAAATCCTCTGCCGTCCTGACGTCAACTCTCCTTACGCCCGTCACCAGACGAGTTTATAATCAGTCAACCAGCTTATCATTGATAACACGCTTAGTATTTTACACATTTTACAATTAATTTGATGAATGTGGGCTCTGATAAGCGAAAATAAACTCAATAGATTCCATCTCTACGAAGAAAGTAAAACAAAAGTTTGAGATAAGGATCCGTTTATCAGAATCCATACATGCACCACTTCATCCGTCCACTCACGGTTGGTTCCCACGGCGATGAAGGCAGCGGCGGTGAAGAACAGGACGAAGATGATGTCGCAGCGGAAGAGGAACCATCGCAGCGTGGACAGGTAGTGGAACCAGGTGGCCGTGTGAGTGTTCAGCGCCTTGTGGAAGAGCGTCTCGAAGTAGGTCTGCCGCCCGAACGCCCGGATCGTCCACAAACCCTTCAGAGAGATGATGAGGTGGGAGAAGATGGGGCTGCGAGCTGCAGGAGGGGAATAGGAACACACATTTGGTTTATATTTTACAATATAAAGAACAAAACACACCTCTAACTTCACCAGATGTGTGGTACAGCCACGTCTTCTTTCAGTAATGGTAACAAAACAATGCTGTAACCACTCTAATAAACAGCTGAGTGACTAATGCACAAAGAATGTCCACAGTATTGTGTGGGACGCGCTGCTTGTGACAGCAGAGAGAGCGACACCAGGATGGGGTCGGAGGAAATCCCAGCCCGGCTCGTCTCTCTGACCCTGACGTACACTCAGCGGCTCCGGAAAGACCTCGCTGTCATCATCCCAAACGCACATTCGGTGACAGATCCGAGGACAGAGCAGGGAAGTCCGACAAAAACACACAGTGGCATCTCCGTCAGCAGTCCGGTGACCCATTTTCTTGTCCTGTGGCTGTACGGAGCTGCACTGTCCCGTTGGTAGCCTCGCTAGGCGTCTTTACGTCTACATAAATGTGCCGTGCTCTAATGGATGAAGTCATTTTCCAGAATCCTTCTCAGAACGGACACCGACCGCCCCCCTCCGAAGTTTAGTAATATCGATTGTGTCAACAAATCACTACCTTTGGTCCCCAGCAACACATTTGCTAGGTCGGATGAACGGTTGGCAAGATATGTGAAGACACACATGCAGGGATTCCTTGCTTCAAGGCCGCTGCAAACCAGGCCAAAGGTCAGCCGTCGGCCCATCAAAGAGCCTCTCCTTGTTTTTACAGTGTGTACCACAGCGTTGGTGCTACTCTGCCCACGTCGGCACATTTTTAGATGGTTGAGTATGTTGAAATGGCGCCGGTGAGAGAAATCACTCGGATCGGCTGTTCAGCTCAGTGCATAACAAGAGAAAAGGAGGAGGAAAGCAAGGATGCGACTTAAGTCGAGAGAGTATACATCTCATCGGATCATTTTCACAAAGACATGAACATCTGGAGCGAAGCTAAGTAGTGTGGAAATAGAAGGCTAAGCTGCTTGTTCATGTTTGTCTCAATACAACGGCTTACATAACCGCAGTCCTGGGTCAATGGGTCTTTGAATGATGAAAACAGACGCCCGCCACCTGCTGGTAAGGAAGAAATAATCCGTCTCTGACCACAGTAACGATGAAGCAGATCTACACTTCTGATAAATGGATCCGAGACAACGACACAAACAGCTCATTGATCCTCCGTTGTTAGCGGCGTCTTCTTCATGGCTGTTGACTGCAAACGTAACACGTGCATGCAAAGTGGAGGCGTGACGTCACCTTTCAACACGCAACATAACACGCAAAAGTATTTTTACGTTCTGGCTGTTCGTCTACGCGACAACGGCGTTTTGGGGGGCTGGAAAGAAAAAAGGTTTTGTAAACGGTCCCTGAGGTGCTGTTGGATCAACGTAAATAAGTAAAAATCATCAGTGAATCCCAGGAATCAATTTGCACCAACACAATAAAAATCTCAACAGTGCATCTGAACAAAAATAAGAGGAAATGTGTTATTATATCGCTTCCCGCTGTTGAATTTAATGTTGACTACTACTGACTGTTTTTTTTAGGCCAAGTGGCCCCGATGGGGACATTAACATTTTACTCTTCTACACTGCCTTTAAGTTATTGCCAAAACAATGTCAGTGCACGGACCATTTCTGCAACACACCATTTATTCCAAAACTCTCACTTGAGGAGAAGGCCCGAAGGTAAAGAGATTGTCCTCCAAATGTACACCCAAAGATTAAAGCCCTACGAACCGCATGAGGATTTCAAACAAGCAAAAACAATTGTCCAATGTGCAAAAGCATTTTGATTCTGTTCACAGGGATACCACGTCTTTGTTAATTGGAGAATAGCTATTGTTTATTTTCACTTCCTCCAATGGTCCCGCCCCTCTGAGTCAGCCCGTCCATCCTCTCCTTCAACCTTTCCCCTGTCATGTTGTTGTACAGCGGGACCTTTGCCGCCGGGCCATCCACCAGCCCTGCAGGCGGTTATGACGACTGTGGCGTCTGCAGCCCCTCCCCTCTTCCTCTGTTCACTCCATTGGTTTTCCCATCATGCTCTCACTTTTACTCTTCTTGGATATTTGCCATTTCATTTCATTATGTTGTTAAATAAAAGATAAATAAAAAATGACCTAAAGAACAGCAGCCCTGAGACTCAAGACACGAGACAGACACCTTCAAACAAATCAGCAAGATGCATCTAGAAAATATACTGTTGTTTTATCCACAATGCTTTTAAATTGTTCTTCTAATGTTCAGCATCGTAACAAAGCATTATGATTTTTGCTTTTAGAGATTATATATTCTGTAGAACTAAACTTTTTGGATTAAATCAACAAAAACAAAACATGTTAATGCTTTAAAATATGTCTAAATACATCCGAAATGCATTTTTAAAAAGCTCATTTCGTAACCAATATCCATCATGTTGCAGCCCTTATTTTGTTTGGATTATTGACATATTGCAAATGTATATTTTCAAAGGTCAGTCTCCATACTCAAACGCTACTTCACTCTGTGCTCTGCTATAATGAGAAGCTTCTCTTTTCTCACCTTCAGCCTCCAGCAGTTTGAGTTGCTGTCCGGTTCGTAGGAAGTACTTTCTGAGGATCACAAAGATAACGGCCAACGGGATGGCAGCGATGAAGATGTAAGGCCGTATGATGGACACGGTAAAGATGGCACCGGTAACAATCAATGTGAGCTGAAGAAAAAAAAGAGAGTATTGATCAGACCCGAGTTAAACAGCAGAAATAACTGGAAGCATTTTATTGAAAAGAATTACTATTATTATATAAACATCAAGGAAAAAAGAATCCAGCAAAAACTGAAATATTTTGCCAGAATAAATCTTTAATTTTCTAGTGCAGGTGGCGTTGAACCTAGAAGTTTAGTATTTTTTCACATCATTTTTACCTCATATTTAGTCCCCCATTTAAAAGAAGCAAAGAGCAGATATCTTTCCTATCCTAAATATATATTGAAGAAAAATATGCCTTATATCTGGAGTGTATGTAAGAAATTGTAGCTAATAAACCCAAATCAGAAACAAAAGAAGGAAAAAAAAAGGGAAGGGGAAAATGTGTCCCCCTGAACAATATAGGTAGAATGTCCTGTTTTAGGTAGTTGTGCTAGTTGTTCCTCACGCTTGTGGAGGAGGGAAACACATAGAGTGAAATTCACGCAACACTGCTTATGTGAATGCCATTAAAAGTCCGGTCGTGACAGACATATATAACAGATCTGTGGCTTGTATTGATTGTTTGGAAAAATTATGCTCTTGCTATTCCACTTCCTTTCCGTCTCAATCTACTCTGAGTAATGTCTAAAATCTCACCAAATCTGTCAGGCGGTTTTCAAACGTGTCTGCTGGAACTCCATTTGTGAGTTCACACACTGATGTTGGACGGGAAGGCCTGGCTCTCAGTCTCCACTCTAATTCATCCCAAAAGTGTTCTATGGGGTTGAGGTCAGGACTCTGTGCAGGCCAGTCAAGTTCATCCACACCAAACTCTCTCCTCCATGTCTTTATGGACCTTGCTTTGATCACTGGTGCACAGTCATGTTGGAACAGGAAGGGTCATCCCCAAACTGTTCCACAAAGTTGGGAGCATGGAATTGTCCAACATCTCTTGGTATGCTGAAGCATTCAGAGTTCCTTTCACTGGAACTAAGGGGCCAAGCCTAGCTCCTGAAAAACACCCCACACCATAATCCCCCTCCACCAAACTTTACACGTGGCACAATGCAGTCAGACAAGTACCGTTGTCCTGGCAACCGCCAAACCCAGACTCGTCCATCAGATTGCCAGATGGAGAAGCATGATTGGTCACTCCAGAGAACGTCTCCACTCCTCTAGAGTCCAGTGGCGGCGTGCTTTACACCACTGCATCCGACGCTTTGCATTGCACTTGCTGATGTACGGTTTGGATGCAGCTGATCGCCATGGAAACCTATTCCATGAAGCTCTCTACGCTGTTCTTGAGCTAATCTGAAGGCCACATGAAGTTTGGATCTGTAGTGATCGACTCTGCAGAAAGTTTAGCTTTTATACACCTGTGGCCATGGAAGTGATTGGAACACCTGATTTCAATTATTTGGCGAGGGAATACTTTTGGTAATATAGTGTTTCATCGTATCTTTGTCTTATACTCTACATTTTATTGTTGTACATACTATATATATATATTTCAAGTACAGTAACTGTGGAGGCAAACAAGCATTTAACTGCACAACGTAAAGATATGTCGAGTATGTGATGAATGAACCTTGAAACCTTCATCGATTGTATTAAATACCTGTATGAGGTCGAATAGCACCAGAGGCAGCATGTCGTCTATGGCGGCCATGTCCTTGGTGAATCTGTTCATGATACGGCCTGGAAGAGGAGAGACACTTAGAAAGAAGCTCAATGTAACAAATGAATATGAAGGAAGCAAAGTGAGAAGGTCACCGGTCTTCATGGTGTTGAGCATGGCCATGGGGGCTCGCAGCACGGCGCTGAGCATCTGCTCGTGGAGCCTCTTGGACACGGTGAGTAGCGTGTGCACTAATGGGAGACCCCGGAAGAATCCCAGGGCCAGCACGCTCTCCGACGTGGCCACGTAGATGTAGATGATGTAGTATGCACTGGTCGGCGTGACGATGACCGCAAGGTGCGTCGGGGTGGACGAGGCGTTCGGGTGCTGCTCGTCGATGTAGTTTGGCGATGACGGGTTGGCGCCGTCCCTCCAGATTTCGCTGATAGTACAGAGCAGACTGAATTTTAGCCAGACAATAGACACATGCAAAAGTACAAATCAGTTCAAAAACAGGTGGAATGACTGAGATATGACGCATGGTCAGCAAAAGTATTTATACTTTATACATACAACAAACACTGAACTGCTCACCCACAAGGAATCCAACTTTTAAAAGCACTAAATATCTTATTAGTATTCAAATTATTTTAACACATGTTAAACATACAAATCACCTGTATATATATATTGTATTGTTAAACATATTACTACAAAAGCTTAATTTTACAAAAGAAAAATGATCCTCATTAACCATCTTCAACATGTTTGTTATAAATGTCTACAGCAACTGAAAATATAAAGGATCTCCTATATCGATATTTGGTGTTTTTGTGGGGGGCAAATCGTACAAATGCAGACAGGAACACGAATGTCTTTTGATGCTTTAGTCTCAAGTAACATGACACTTACTCAGTAATGAGGTAAATTCCAATGACTGAACCAGAAACCTGTCAGTGGAGAGAACGTTCATTTATTGTTTTTTTTTATTCACAACCGTAAAAAATCAACAACAACTTCAAAATGTTGATTTTTACCTCAATGATGAAGACAAAGACAATAAAGATGAGGACGTAGACTAAGCTCCTGTTGGTGGTGACGTAGCGCAGGTATGTGCTCCATGAGGTAGTTTCAAAGATGTTCTCGCGTTCATCTGCAAAGCATTGCTGTGAAGAACACAGAAACACTTTTACCATACGGACTCGCACATGCAGACAATTGTTAAAGTTACTATGAGGAACCTTCATTTGTGTTTCATACTGCTGGTTCAAAGCACCAAAATCCCCTTGTGAAAACCTCCCATTTTACTGCAGGGTCTGCACAGTCCTGGGTCCGGCTCTCCTGTGTCACCCTTCCCTCCAGAGGGCCCAGCACTTCTCGCCAGAGCTCAAAGGAGTCTAAGCTAAAGGGGTTTCTGGTGAATCTGCATGATTTCCTGTAATTTCGCTGGAATTTGACCCAATAATAGTCGCAATCTTTCTTTTTCCCTTCTTTTCCACCGGTGTTTTCTTTTCCTTGGTTGTTTTGGACCTCCACGTTTCAGTTTTTAACCGAGGAATTGGAAGCTTGTTGCTACTTCCCTCCGCCTCTCCCCTGTGAAAGTGGTACGACCCGAGGGGGGAGGGGCTCTGTGTGTGTGCATGAACACAGCCCTGCATGCTGATTGGACAGGATGATCTGGGCGCTGTCTATTTTTGCAAAACAAACAACAGGCTCTACGTGCACGTAGAGGATGATTTATATATGTAAATATCAGCCCTGTGATAGACTGGTTACCTGTCTGTCTCTACATGTCTCCCTGTGATAGACTGGTTACTTGTCTGTCTCTACATGTCAGCCCTGTGATAGACTGGTTACTTGTCTGTCTCTACATGTCAGCCCTGTGATAGACTGGTTACCTGTCTGTCTCTACATGTCTCCCTGTGATAGACTGGTTACCTGTCTGTCTCTACATGTCTCCCTGTGATAGACTGGTTACTTGTCTGTCTCTACATGTCAGCCCTGTGATAGACTGGTTACTTGTCTGTCTCTACATGTCAGCCCTGTGATAGACTGGTTACCTGTCTGTCTCTACATGTCTCCCTGTGATAGACTGGTTACCTGTCTGTCTCTACATGTCTCCCTGTGATAGACTGGTTACTTGTCTGTCTCTACATGTCTGCCCTGTGATAGACTGGTTACCTGTCTGTCTCTACATGTCTCCCTGTGATAGACTGGTTACTTGTCTGTCTCTACATGTCTGCCCTGTGATAGACTGGTTACCTGTCTGTCTCTACATGTCAGCCCTGTGATAGACAGGTTACCTGTCTGTCTCTACATGTCAGCCCTGTGATAGACTGGTTACTTGTCTGTCTCTACATGTCAGCCCTGTGATAGACTGGTTACCTGTCTGTCTCTACATGTCAGCCCTGTGATAGACAGGTTACCTGTCTGTCTCTACATGTCAGCCCTGTGATAGACTGGTTACTTGTCTGTCTCTACATGTCGGCCCTGTGATAGACTGGTTACCTGTCTGTCTCTACATGTCAGCCCTGTGATAGACTGGTTACCTGTCTGTCTCTACATGTCAGTCCTGTGATAGACTGGTTACCTGTCTGTCTCTACATGTCTCCCTGTGATAGACTGGTTACCTGTCTGTCTCTACATGTCGGTCCTGTGATATACTGGTTACCTGTCTGTCTCTACATGTCGGTCCTGTGATAGGCAGGTTACCTGTCTGTCTCTACATGTCTCCCTGTGATAGACTGGTTACCTGTCTGTCTCTACATGTCGGTCCTGTGATAGACTGGTTACCTGTCTGTCTCTACATGTCGGTCCTGTGATAGACTGGTTACCTGTCTGTCTCTACATGTCGACCCTGTGATAGACTGGTTACCTGTCTGTCTCTACATGTCGGCCCTGTGATAGACTGGTTACCTGTCTGTCTCTACATGTCGGCCCTGTGATAGACTGGTTACCTGTCTGTCTACATGTCGGCCCTGTGATAGACTGGTTACCTGTCTGTCTCTACATGTCTCCCTGTGATAGAATGGTTACCTGTCTGTCTCTACATGTCAGCCCTGTGATAGACTGGTTACCTGTCTGTCTACATGTCTCCCTGTGATACACTGGTTACCTGTCTGTCTCTACATGTCTCCCTGTGATAGACTGGTCACCTGTCTGTCTACATGTCAGCCCTGTGATAGACTGGTTACCTGTCTGTCTCTACATGTCTCCCTGTGATAGACTGGTTACCTGTCTGTCTCTACATGTCTCCCTGTGATAGACTGGTTACCTGTCTGTCTCTACATGTCGGCCCTGTGATAGACTGGTTACCTGTCTGTCTCTACATGTCAGCCCTGTGATAGACTGGTTACCTGTCTGTCTCTACATGTCTCCCTGTGATAGAATGTTTACCTGTCTGTCTCTACATGTCAGCCCTGTGATAGACTGGTTACCTGTCTGTCTCTACATGTCAGCCCTGTGATAGACTGGTTACCTGTCTGTCTACATGTCTCCCTGTGATACACTGGTTACGTGTCTGTCTCTACATGTCTCCCTGTGATAGACTGGTCACCTGTCTGTCTACATGTCAGCCCTGTGATAGACTGGTTACCTGTCTGTCTACATGTCTCCCTGTGATACACTGGTTACCTGTCTGTCTCTACATGTCTCCCTGTGATAGACTGGTCACCTGTCTGTCTACATGTCTGCCCTGTGATAGAATGGTTACCTGTCTGTCTCTACATGTCTCCCTGTGATAGACTGGTTACCTGTCTGTCTCTACATGTCTCCCTGTGATAGACTGGTTACCTGTCTGTCTCTACATGTCTCCCTGTGATAGACTGGTTACCTGTCTGTCTCTACATGTCGGCCCTGTGATAGACTGGTTACCTGTCTGTCTCTACATGTCAGCCCTGTGATAGACTGGTTACCTGTCTGTCTCTACATGTCTCCCTGTGATAGACTGGTTACCTGTCTGTCTCTACATGTCAGCCCTGTGATAGACTGGTTACCTGTCTGTCTCTACATGTCTCCCTGTGATAGACTGGTTACCTGTCTGTCTCTACATGTCAGCCCTGTGATAGACTGGTTACTTGTCTGTCTCTACATGTCAGCCCTGTGATAGACTGGTTACCTGTCTGTCTCTACATGTCAGCCCTGTGATAGACTGGTTACCGGTCTGTCTCTACATGTCGGCCCTGTGATAGATAGCCCAGGTGAACCCTGCCTTCACCCAATGATAGCTGGGATCGGCTCCAGCCCCCCCGCGACCCTGAATACAGGATAAGCGGTAGACAATGGATGGATGGACTGAGATTAACTATATCACCAATCTTCTTACTGATGGTCTCTTTAGTTATGAAAGTCATATAGAGGCCTCAGTATTAAACTAAGTTCTGGACCTGGGGTGTCAGAGCCTTTGCTATAGCTGCCCTCCTCCCTCTAGAATGCCCTACCAAGCCATATCCCCAATGCCAACACTCTTCCATCCTACAAGACAGCCCTCAAAACTCACATTTTCACTCTTGCTTTTAACCTTTAAACTTGTTTTTCTTTGTAAGCTTGCTTTATAATAAATTGAATTTGTTTCATAAGCAATTAAAGTTCGTCATAATAACTTTAATTTGCAATTAAGTACATGTCGTTGTAGGGTGTAACGTGTCTACTCATTAGAAACAAAGCCTACCTCCATGTCTTCCTCGTCCACATCGTCGCTGATGTCATAGACGCTGTCTTTGGACAGGCGGCGGGCGTAGATGTCCAGCTCAGACACCAGGTCACACTGCGGCGTGATGGACAGCTTTTTCCTGAAGGACGACTGCATCTGAATCTGTTCCCGGCGCTCCTGGCCCTGAGAGTTGGTGATGAACGCCAGGACGGACTGGCGCCGCTGTCCGTTGAGGTGCTGCAGCCCGTGATGGTACACGTTCCCCCTGGGGAGCACCTCCTCTACCTGATCGTCCTCGGGCACCACCGAGAACTTCCTCTCGGAGAGTTCACGGACCCCGTCCTCCATCACCGTGGACGGAGGAGCATTTGCAGTCTGTTGGGAGTTCCCGATGAAGGAGAACTTGCGAGCGGCCGCCAGGGGGTTGAGGATGAGGGACTGTTTGCGTTTTTCTGGGTAGCCGTCACCTCCGGGATGGCCTTGGGATCCGGGGACGATTTTTGGAGGCGCCGGCTGACGGAAAGACTGGCGAAGCGTCTCCGGGCCTCGGAAGCCGGCAGTTTCGTCGACTGAGACCCTGCGCAGCGTTTCTGTGAGAATGGAGCTGCGGCGCTCTGCGTTGATGTTGTCGTAAGCCTGCATGCCGAGGAGGAGCGAGCTGAAGTCGGGGCGCTTGGCCTGCAGCTCCGAGAAGGTGCCGTAGAAGTAGCAGTCGCCGTTGTGCAGCAGCAGGATCCTGTCGGCTCGCTTCAGATGGTCCAACTTGCTGGTGACCACGATGCGCGACTTGGAGGCCATAAGTTTACAGACGCATCTGAGCAGAAGAAAGGGGAGGTTGGAAAGAGATATGAAATGTCAGTCTGTGTCAACTTTTACATACATTGTCTTGTTTTATATATATATATACCGTAGATGACCATTTACTAGCCCGGGCGTTTAATATGCTAAATCGACTTGGAGCCCAGGCGTTTATAAGAACCAGGCGCGTATTTGCAACAGGCTACAATTTATTTTTGCAATGAGCAGCACCAGACCATCATGCAAAGAAGAAGGAGCTCACCATAGCACCATAGCACCACTGGAACAAAACTACTTTTTCCCCCCGACGCATCTTTATTGACATCAGACAATAAATACAAAGACAGTTTGTCTGTGTTACCGCGACACAGGGAGCTGATCAGAGCAGTGTTATGAATGATAACGGAAGGGGGGGTCGATCGCGGTAATTTCAACACTGTATATTAGCGCATTTATCTATATCCCTATATCCCTCAGTCTAGCGCGCCTGTGTTTGTGTGTCTGTGTGTGTGTGTGTGTGTGCGCGCGCCTGCATGCGAGAGAGAGAGAGAGAGCGAGAGGAGGGGCTGACTGACAGAAGAGGTGAGAGCCGGTGAAGTGCTGTTAAAAAAAAACTTTTGTTTTCTGTGCAAGACTATGGTAAACACTTAATCGCCCGGGCGTTTAATTGAACCGGCGTTTATTATGCAAAATGAGGTCGGACCCCCGGCGGCTATTAGAGCACAGGCGCGTATTTGCACGCGGGCGATTATTTGGTCATCTACGGTATATGAAA
Source organism: Eutrigla gurnardus (assembly GCF_963514095.1). Lineage (NCBI taxonomy): Eukaryota > Metazoa > Chordata > Actinopteri > Perciformes > Triglidae > Eutrigla > Eutrigla gurnardus. Next base: position 9,170,300 of record NC_139923.1, on the reverse strand, counting down.
TAATAACTGATAATAATAACTATATCAAAGAATAACAGAAGTCTAAATGAACAAGCTACTGTGTGTATTTATTACCACCACTATGCTCAGGCTTTGACTAGATAACCAAAATGTTTTTGCCTGCTCTCTCCCTCCTGAACGATTGCCAAAGTCCACATTTCATCAAAGGATAATTCCCGTTTTGCCCCACTCCCACTTCCTGAGAAGGTTACAGTGTGATGAAGCAGCCGTAACTCACCACAGCCGACCCGACTGTGTCTGAGACAACAAGAGATAACCTTGACCTTGAACTTAAAAACTTTCAGCTCAGCCCGCCCCACCTCCTCCACATGAAAGAGTCTCTGTTGGGATACACACTTCTCAAAGATCTCTTTCTCCGTCACGATGTCCAGGTGGGTGAAGGGTGCATCCAGCAGGTAGAGGTCTGCATCTTTATACACCGCCCTGAGGGAGGAAACACACACACGACTCATGGCCGGCTTGTAGAAACAGACAAGATGTATTTTTGGATGCTATATTTACAATATTTTCACCACTTTATCTTGCCGTCAGACACTTTGTGGCTTCCTTCAAAGCCACAAAACTCCTATGACATAAACGCTAATTTTACCTGGCAGGACATGGAAGTTACTGGACTACCTCCTGTGCTTTAAAAGGGTTAGTTCTCATCGAAGTCGCACAATAACACAAACAAATCAGCTGGTCTCCCATGTCCTGCAAGGTGAAATTACTGTTTTTGTCAATGGAGTCTCGTGGCTTTGAAGAGAGCAGATTACTGCTTTAGATTTCCTTCTGAAAGGCTGTCTGACAGTTAAGTTTTTTCAGTATCCCACACATTTTGTAAACATACCAGGTGCCCAGTGTAAAGTTAGTTTTTAATAAATATGTGTTTTATCTGGTGTGTGTCAGGGAAAGGGAATAAAGGGAAAACTGAAAGCGAGGGACAAGCAAAGAGATCAAAATGGTGTAAATAAGGAAGTTGGGTCGCTGCACGAATAAATCAATTCCAGTTAATATTTAAAAGTGACTGCAGAAGCTTAAAAAAAACAATGAGTGGCCACAAATTGATGCCGAGACACTAAACCAATCATTAATGCATGGGAATATGAGTGTCTGACTGCTGTGATTTAATGGAGTGATAAAGCTCTACGGAAGTCTGTGGCCATAAAACACAATAGTTACTGAAGATAAGAACGACGGGTGACGACGATCAGCTTTGGCTGGTTGAGATTATGGGAACAAATACTGTCATTTGAAGCACCAGCCAAAGACATCAAATCCCAGATACGTGTAAATGGTATTTAGTAGATGTTGAAAGTGATATGTGATATCAGGGGGAATATATATATATATATATATATAGTGACAGGAAGTACCTGGCCAGGCTGAGGCGAGCTCTTTGACCGCCGCTGAGGGTCACACCTCCTTCCACGAGGAACGTCTTGTCTTTCTCAGGCAGGAAGGCAAAGTCCTAGAATGGAGAACGAGAGGTCAGTGGGTCAAACACAAGCATGATCACCTTTTATACAACAGCAAGAGGAAGTGTGAGATAACTGAGAGGCTGGAAGAAACACATTAAAGGGCCAAGTGTGGAGGGTTTGGTGACTTCTACACTGCAAAAATGGAATTTCAAGAAAGTAAAAAAAGCCTTGTATCAAGAAAATAAGTCTTATTTTTTGTCCAAAAAGAATATTAATCTTGTCAAGCAAGTTTTGCATTAGAAAAAATATCTAATTTTAAGAAAGTTTGCCTTACTTTTTCTTGATAAGATATTCCAGCTAATTTTGAGCTAGAATGAACCAGAAAAAGAGTATAAAAATGTTTTACGATCAAACCCAGCGGGGCACCAAGATTATTTACCTTATTTTAAGAGTAAGACCATTTGCACAACATCTCAATTCAAGAATGCCATGAAACAAGGACAAAAGTTTTTATTATTAATATTTTCATTTTCATTACAGGACAGTTGCTTGGTGAGATTGAAAACCATATGGGATATTATGCTGCAAACCAGCTGCAACATGATGTTTAGTTGCTATGCTGCTACAATAACTGATGTATTATTATTTTGATAGTGAGGTTCAAATCAAAACTGGCTTTTCAATCTGTTTGATTATGATGGATCTGGAATGCAGAAGTGCCCTTATTTTTTTTGGATGTTGAATTGAGCAATGCAAAGTTAATAACAAAAAATGAACTGGGGCGGTCGGTGGCGCAGTGGATAAGGTAGCCGCCCCATGTATGGAGGCTCAGCCGGTGGCGCAGTGGATAAGGCAGCCGCCCCATGTACGGAGGCTCAGCCTCGACGCGGAGATCAGTGGTTCGACTCCCGGCCCGGCAATCTCCTTCGCGCATTTCCACACTGTCTCTCTCATAATGAAAATAAAAAAGGCTTGCATGGTACTCCAGCCATAAAAAAAATAAATAAAAAAAATTAACTGAGAAATTATGTCTTATTTTAACTACTTTTATGCTCATTATCAATCCCAGATTAAGGTGTAATTTCTTAAATTAGTAAAGAGACTTAAATTCTAATTTTGAGTAATTTAATCTTGAATTAGTGTTTTTTTCATTGCTTGTTTTAGAAGAATTTGGATTAGTTTAAGATTTTCTGTCTAGTTTAAAGTCTCATTTTAGTCTTTCGGAGCTAAGAAATTTGGGCTTATTTTAAGTTTTGCTTGTCAAGCAAAAAAAGCTTACCCCATTGGCAGATTTTTTTGCTTGATACAAGATAATTTGATTGAATATGAGAATATTTTACTTCTTTCTAGAAGGGCTGTTTTTGCAGTGTAGCGATGAGCGTGAGGAACTTCTCCCCATGTGCAAGCGTGGAACTACAGTGGCAGACGTGACCACAGTAATGGCGCCATCTAGAGGCCAGGCTTTAGTTCGTACGATCTGGGCTACTGCAGAAACATGGCGGTGCAACATCGCCAGTCTGTGACGAAGATCCGCCCCCTATGTAAATATCCTGCGAACAGCTCATTCTACGGTAACAAAAACATAATTCTTTACACACCTTGTAATATCATATTACATTTCTGCCAATAGATTGCCCTAAATGCTACGCATTGGCCCTTTAAAAGCAGGACAGACCAGGCAAAAGCATTGTTTGTCATGTAACAATACATTTTAAGATTAGTAGGTAAGAAAACATCCAAAATACAATATATATTTATATACTGTAAAATATATAAGACACTTCTACTACATTTGCATATTTTGCCATGTCCCTTAAATGCCTAAATTATGAATAAACAGGATGTGAGCTGCACTACCAATGTGCTAAATGCTACATATAGAATCAGTTAAATTCTGATAGTATTGGAGTGTAAACAACATATTAAGTAACGAGCCATTAGGATAAAAAGGGTGGACGGTCTTGAAGCAGAAGTTCTAAATGTGCAAAATGTCCAGCTGATTAAACGTGTCAATGAAAATAAAGATCAGAACTGTGTATTGTGTTTGCAATGTGCAAGGCAAGGCGGCATAACAAAAGTTCTGTTTGTGTCTGCTGCCGACAAGAGAGCTGGAATGGTTGAAGCGTGACGTCTACTGTTCAGGTTGAACCGTCCTCGGTCTGCATGAGGGTCTGCTGTCCTTGTGCAAAGTTTTATGTTAAACTAACGGGGGCCTCACGCAAACTTTTGTCTGAGAAAAAATAGTTTTTATTAACAAGATGTTTGTGAAAATGTTTAGTGCAACGGATGATTTGGGGAATCTGATGTGTTCCAGTGAATAAATAAATGAATAAATATGATTTCTTCTTTCTAAAATAAATTCTAGTTTTTTATCTCAGCATGCGACAGCACCAAGACAGTCCTGTACATGACTTTTACCTGCTAATTCAAGTAATAGACGTCCATATGATCAGTGACTGATTGTCCGAGTTGTGAACACGCAAACAGCACAAACCACAGATGGGATCAGACACAAGGAGGATGTCACAGGTCGGGACGTGAACTGGTGTTCGGTGGTAATTGACGATGAAACAAGACGCCCACACCAACAGGGATGAAGTGACAGCACAAGTGTATCATCGTTAAAGCTTCCTACCTTTTTAGTGGCAGCTTCCGCCGTCCTGACCAGAGTGCATAGGGGGATCAAGTTAACAGGTTGTTTAACAGCTTGTAACAATAAGGCAGCGCAGTAAAAAGACATGTTGTGCGTCTCCCCTGTGAACAAAGAGGCAGCCGGCCAGCAAGGTGGAGGCAAAAAGATGAGTTTACAGTGTGGAAGACCACCCACGGTCAGTCTGTCTGGTGCTTCAGGGGGGCAACAATGGCGAGGTGCCCCACTAAACACCTCGCCTCTGTCTGGAGGGATCAGCTGTAGCCCTTGATTCTGACTGCCACGGTTGCTGTGGCGATTTCCCTCACGTCTACTCTCTATTTTTAATCCATTTCTAGGCTCTTGAAGTGATTGATGAGGCAGCTTAATCATTTGGAAAGATTTCTACAGAGCTCGTGCTGCCTAGCATCTTATTATTTATGAATTCTCCTGTTTTAAAGTTGTGACATTGGTTGCCTGTCAGTTTTCACATATATTTTATTATTTATTGAACCTGTTATTGAAAAAGGTACGGCCCCCCTGGCTCCTCTGGTCAGTTTTAAGCTGTTATGGTCTGAGCCGCTGGAACTGGTTTGCCTGAGGATCTGACAGCTGCTGTGAATCTTTAAATGTAAACTTAAAACATACCTATTAATAAGATTAAGAAAGGTTTATTCTATTATTTATTTACTTACATTATTTGAATCACATATTTTTTATTTGTATTGATCCCTTATTTGATTACATTTAAAAGGAACAGTGTGTATAGGCTTTAGTGGCATCTAGTGGTGAGGTTGCAGATTGCAACCACCCTTTGCTTACCCCTCCCTTTCCAAGCGTGTCTGTTCTTTGAAGTGCGTTAGTTCACTGAGTCGGTGGAATCAGATGTTAGCAGCAAATAAGTCGGCTCTTTGAGAAATGTATAACATTTTCCTTTCCTCGTCTGTCCCAGTAGTGGAAATACATAACCTACGCTGTTACCATGGTTACAGCTTCCGCAGGAAGTCCATTATGTTCTATGGTGTTTAACATTAGTCTGCTGGTCCACTAGCGCCTCTACTGGCTATATGTGGTAGCTCTATATACGAGTATTACTCAAAACACTCGCAGAGAAGCGCCAACCGTGAGAGCTGTATAGCTGTCCACGAGACCAAGTCCACGAGACCAAGTCCACGATACAGCACCGTGTCTAGTCATAGCTCAGATGAGATGAGAAGCTAGTTTTAGTCCACATTCCAGGTTTTAGTGCACAGTGTAGTTAGTTAATTATGACATTTTAATGTTTGCAGTGTGAACAAGATGCCAACATTTTTAATCATGATCATTTCAGGAAACATAAAATGCATATATTCCTGAGAAGCTCAATCTTCAGTTATGAGAGACTGCCTTCAATGGATTTGATAAAAAAAATATATTTAGATTGTGCCTTTAGATGGAAATAATTTGAATCATGTTTCCTGCAAAGGGCCTTTTTTAAATGAGGTCAAATATAAAAACAGTCAGATTTTAAAATGAACCTTCTGTAATGCCAGACTAAAAAAGTAGCACATTACTTAAAGCACTGCTTGCCTGCATCCAACAACACCTCGGCCCGACGCTGTTAGACGGCGAGCTGCTGTTTAGAGGCGTCTTAACGAAATGTACGTCTTTCCCGTCAGCCTTGACACTCCCAAATCAAAGCACACAGGATGACGTCCTGTCTTTCCTGTCCTTTCCATACAATATAGAGACACTTCACACTTTTTGTTTTGTTATCTCTTTAACGCCTCTCCTCAAAGACAAAATGGAGGCTGTTTTCTTTTACAGTACAGTGAGGCATCAATATTGCAAAGCGGCTTTGTTTGCTGTGACAACACGTTGTGTTTTTGTCAAAACCACCGAGGCACCGCAGCTGTTAGCCTCTGCGTGAGGAGCTGCATTGATTTCAGTGTAAATAACACTAATAGTTTATTTTAAATGTCAACATAATTCAAAAATGATGCACAAACTTTATGTTTACAAACAAAAACCTCACCATTTTGTAAATGGTTGTGGAAGGATACACAATAACGTACCACAACTGTGTCAAAATCTAAATCTTAAAGAGAATTTATGTCCGTTGACATGCTGTCTTTTTGTTTGAATAATTGGGAATAAGTGTGTATACATGTGGAATATATCGGGGTGTTATAATAAATACCTGCTTTACTTTCATTTGTGAAACATTTAAGATAACATAACCGATGTGTGATAATACAGTTGTACAGGCCCACAGATCTGATTGTTTGTCCATTTTGTAAACGTCTGTCACTGGGAACCAACGAGCTCATATTGCATCCCAGTGACATAATGTGAGATTTCCATGGCAACAGAGGAGACATTATTCTGCTGATGGGCCCATCACTCAACACTGAGGCTTATTGAGTTAGCGTTGAGTGTGTGTGTGTGTGTGTGTGTGTGTGTGTGTGTAAGGGACAGAGAATGTGCAACCACGTGTGTCTTTGTGTGTGTGAGGGACATAATGGGTGTAAGTGTGGACTGGGGGGGAAACCTGAACCTTATGGAAGCCTTGCAGAGGCTTCAAACAGACAACCGAGCATCAGTCCGACGACAGAGAAAAAGCTGACAAAGGTGAATTTACTGGACAAAACTGCTGTGAGGTATTTGCACCTAAAAGTAATATTTTGGGAAACATTAATAGAAATACATGCTGCTACTGTGTTTGACTGTGACTCAACATGTTCACTGACACTCTGAGTTTTCTGCTCTGGCTTTGTTTTAATCACCACACTGTGATCAACTTCGGTCCATAATCATAAGGTTGCTTTCACAGGTAAAAGTTCATCTCATCTCTGACTGGGGGATCCAGAGGTGTTCTCAGGCCTGGTGATATAACTTCTCCACCTAGTCCTGGGTCTTCCCCGTGGCCTCCTCCCAGCTGGTCGCGCCTGAAACACCTCCTTAGGGAGGCGCCCAGGGGGCATCCTTACCAGATGCCCGAACCACCTCAGCTGTCTCCTTCGACGCACCACCAGTTTCCTGCTGAGCACCATGGCCTCAGATTTAGAGGTGCTGATCCTCGCTTCACATTCGGCTGCGAATTGATCCAGTGAGTGCTGGATGTCACAGACCGGTGATGCCAGCAGGACCACATCATCTGCAAAAAGCAGCGATTCGATCCGCAGCACACCGAACTGCAAACCCTCCTCCCCCCGACTACGCCTCGATATCCTGTCCATGGATATCATGAACAGGATTGGTGACAAAGTGCAGCCCTGGTGGAGGCCAACCCCCACTGGAAACAAGTTTGACTCACTGCTGAGTACCCGAACACAACTCTCGCTTTGGGAGTACAGAGATTGGAGGGCCCTAAGAAGTGAACCCCTCACCCCATACTCCTGCAACACCTCCCACAAAATATCCCAGGGGACCCGGTCATACACCTTCTCCATGTCCACAAAACACATGTAGACTGGATGGGCACATTCCTAGAGCCACTCCAGGATCCTTGCAAGAGTAAAGAGCTGGTCCGTTGTTCCAGGGCCAGGACAGAACCTGCATTGTTAGTCTTCAATCAGAGGTTCGACAATCGGCCGAACCCTCCTTTCCAGCAGGAGTAGACTTTACCAGGGAGGCTGAGTGATATCCCTGTAATTGGTACACTCTCTCTGGTCCCCCTTTTCGAACAGGGGGACCACCACCCCGGTCTGCCACTCCTTAGGCACTGTCCCTGACTTCCATGCAATGTTGTGTCAAGTAAAAGTTTAATCTGTTAAATCGATAACTGGTGCAGTTTTTTTGGGCAGTTGTGAACGCAGTTAGTAGTGGCGGACCCAAATAACCGGTCCTAGACCACCTCTAGCAGGCAGTTTTCCAAGCAAACCATAGTGCGGTTTGACTGCAGTGAGGACAAAATCCAGTCCCCGATGCAGGAAGTGAACCAAAACCATTTGTTGAGATGGACAAAGGTACATGATGGGTTAACCTGAGCGGGACAGGACTGACTTGAAGTCCGAAGTTTGCTTGATGTTGGGCCATAGAGAATTATAGTAGTATAAATGTCACTCAGATTTGGAATCGCCATATGGATCACGGCTTGTAAACGCGCCCTTAGTGTCTTCCAAACGCCCATATCTGGTGAGCTTGTGCACAACAAATTTGTTTGTGTGTTTTGAACAGTCATGTGGTCCATCAGTCTGTTCACTACGCTTGTACTCCATATACATATGTACTACATATACAGCCCAAGGTTCAATATGTACCTCGGTTCTTGGGTTACGGTTTTGGTTCTGTTTTGGTACACATTTTGTGTGCAAGGAGAAATTCATGCTATTTACAGTATATATTCAAAGATGTTTTCTTTATTTTGCTTATATGCTAAGATTTTTTTTTACATTGAGACACATTCAAGTGTATTGTATAATAAAATAAATAAATATGTAAAAAAAATGTTTTGTGCATTTTCAAATGCAAATGTGCTTCTTAGCCTTGGTGACTGGTGTACCTATTTGAAATATGTACATATTTAAAACATAAAATCACTGTTTTAAATAAAAAATATCTGTACTACAGTAGCCTATATATGACTTCCATACAGGGGACGGGTTTGGAGTTCTGCTCTTCATCTCCACTCCGACATATAGCAGACTGTCACAGTGAGATAACTCTCTGTTGCCCGAGAGGTCCAACTATCCGTGGTCAGTGCTACGCTCGGTGCTTTAGCCAGTTCCACATCGATGCCTTTCTGTTGTTTTATAGAAGTCGGGAATTACGTTAGTTCTGAAAAGATCGAGCGTTTTGATAAGGTGATGGAAGGGCTACAAATCTTTAGCAATAATCGTCCCCACTGCACTTGTGTTTTCTGCACCATTAGAATCGGCTTGTTGGAAGGCTTCAACAAGAGACAACAGTTTTTAACTGACGGTGTTACCCGCTCAGCCGTCCTGCTTCCAGGACATTGGATATTTACTCAGCATGGAGGCGTCCCCATTGCAGCATATGAACACATGCTGCGTTCAAGTGCTCCTCTAAATCTTTGACATAGCCAATTTAGAGAGAAATACAAGGATGGAAACTTGAAATTACACGAATTATTCTATTGCAAAACCGAAAATACCTCAATTCACAAGTATTGTGTATTGAACCGTGCATGCTGTACCATACGGTTCAATATTATATTGAGAACCATCCCTAGTACATTTAGTAGTTTACATGTATATGTTTGGGATGATATGAGCTCTCTGACCCACCATATTGATTGGATGGTTTTGCTGTGTTTTGAGATGATTTCTGGCTCGGTTAATTACCGCCTTGAAAACCGTCTGCTATGACAGATAACGTTATTAATGTTAGGAAGAAACAGCAGACGATCTGTGCTGCATGCATGAGCAGGAACATCTACTTCATCTGCAGACCAGAAGATGTAAAGAAGAAAGAGACTGGATGACATGATAGAGTGTAAGTACCTCCTCCAGCTGGCAGGCCTTGATGACGGATGTGTAGCGGTACTCATCGTAGGTCAGTCCAAACAGGATGTTGTCTCGGATCGTCCCCGGCATGATCCAGGAAGTCTGCGATGAGAAGGAGACGCGGCCGCTGTGTCGGATTTTACCCTCCGATGGCACCAACTCTCCCAGGATCATCATGAGCAGGGAACTCTGGGAGGAAAAATGCGCTCAGACTTTGCTCTACCACACACTTTTGCGTGAGGCGATTTCTTCGACCTACTTTCCCCGAGCCGGTGGATCCCGCCACCGCCAGCATCTTGCCCTTCTCCAGGTACAGGCTGATGTTTTTGAGGACTGGTGTGATGTAGAGGTTGGTGAAGAAGAGCCCAGCGTCCCCGTTCAGGTGTCCGTTGGCTTTGTTCTCTTGCTTGATCTTCTCAAACAGCTCACCGATGCCCTGCGGCGCAGTTCAAAATCAAGTTGGATCATTCTCGCTCCAAAATAAGGATAATCATTTATCTTTGATTGATTAATCATCATAAATAATGGATATTTATTATCCAAGATTGCTCAAAGTTGTCTCTACTATTTTTAGTCCGTCAAGAGATCCACCCAGATCTCCTTGATTTCTAGGCTACAACACTATTTTGATACAAGGAGTGAAAATGTCAAGTTTTTAAGTCTTGAAGCTGTCCATAAATACTGTATAATCTTTTGAATTTTGACACACTTTAGTCAGTTATACATTCAGTTTTGACACACATTAATAAACCTTGCCTGCAATGAAGAGTTTCTTGCCGGTTTCTAATATGAACTCCGGAAAATGTCCAGAGAATCAGGTCCACAGTTTGAAATACTCTGTTTAGTTTAGGCTATTGTATTTTAATACAGATTATACATTATCTGTAATATTCTTCATGAAGCTTGCAGATTTTCCACTTTGAAAAAAAAAACAATGCTTTTCTATACTGTAGTCCACAAGACTACACTTCACTGTGCTGCAACCTGCTACATTATACTCTATTAGGCCAGAGTGTCCCGTGATTATTTTTACGCTGCACTAACATTCTGCTTAAACACACATCATCCTATGTGTGCATGGCATGTACTGGATTTGTGTTTTTACATCTAGTCTACGTCATGTCCTGCTGCAGAGCCGAGTGTTTTCAGGCCAAACTGCTGTGAGAAACAAGAGATTCTCCAAAGACACGTGAAGAAGTCTCACAATGGCCTTATTTCACCTCGTCTGTACCCGACTGTTTAAAGATTAATGGGCAACACATCACCGACAGAAAAAGGGAACTCTGTTCGACTTGTCGGCTTAATCACTGACCCCCTGTGACATTTTATGGGTCACCGTTCCTCTAATGCCGGGACTTGCTGGTTTGTATAGGTCGGCCTGTGTGATTCTTATTCTAATGAGCTGACGTCCGACGCTGTCAGCAGTAAAGAAAGGCAACACCCCGCCCATTCATCGCAGAATGGCACATTCCAGGAAGAGGAGCCGGCAAGAGGAGAATCTGGGAATTAGGTGATGAACACCAACCGCTGATCTCAAAGGGGAGATTCAGAGTGTTCCCAGCAAAGGCAAAGTTTGGTGACGGCAACGGGATGATTAATTATGCAAAGTGAAGGGGAGAGAAACAACTCAGCTGGACATTGGTTTTCTCACGGTATCGGATGGTCGATTGATTGCACCTGTTAGATGAAGTTTACCGCCTATGCCTATAGATGAGATTATCCTTCCCACTACCAGTAATCATGAGGAATTAACCACTACACCTGTAACGCACTGTGGAGTCAGATTAGGGAGTTTTTAACTTCTCTCTTACAGCAAATTAACTATAACCTGACCAGCACTGGGTTTCTGGGGCTAATATCATACACCGATACCGATATTGACATTTGAGAGTTAGATAACACATTTTCAGTCTTTTCTTTTTACATACACAAACATACATACTTGTTGGTCCTTACTGGTTGACATATGGCAAGATATGTGTACTTATTACCAAGAGTACATATATGAACTGCCAGCCAATCTACTTATCTTACTATTTATCTCAACTCCTCTTTGTGGTATTAAAGACCAACAAAGCTGAACATTTCAATCGGTTCAGGCTTTGATTTTGTTATGCTTAGCTTAGCTATTTGTTATGTGGAATTTGACAAAATTGTCGTAGTATTTAATGAAGCCAGGGGCATCTGTTCTCAGTGTGGTTTCTGCAGGTTTCAAGGGGATTTTAAATCTCTTACAACACACAGTTGTAGTCTGTTGTAAGAGGTCCATGCAGTCTATATGTTTCCTTTTTCATTTATAGAGTAGGATGTTAGTCTTAACTGCCCTGCAGATGACGTCATCCATAAAAGTCTAAAAAGTTATAAATATTTGAATTTTTGATGCAAACAAAACCTCTAGACCAGAGGTTCTCAAAGTGGGTTCCAGGGACCCCTGGGGGTCCGCAACCCATAGCCAGGGGGTCCGCAAAATAATTTGCTATAAATTATAAAATTGTGCTATATCATTGTGTCCATTACTCTCATCCACGTTAACGTTGGGCCAATAGAAACTCTGATATGATGATCACGTCAATCTGTCAATCACACTTCACTCCTGCTGCTGCTTTGCTTGGCAGAGGCCTATTAGCCAGCTAGCTCACTGGCAACATGGAGAAATATTTGAGTCAGTCCACATCGTCAAGTGACGCTGAGACCAAACTAGCAAAATAGAGAAAATATGACGACAGTTTTAAGTTTGGTTTTCAGAAGCTAGCGAACGAGCCATGAAGCCAGCCAAGCTAAAGCCACATCTGATTACAAAGCACCCGGAATTTAAGGACAAAACTAAATCATTTCCCAGTTGAAAGAGCGAGGACTACACCCGCCAGAAAACACGGATGGTGAACCTGGCCACAACTTCAGAGAAAGCCCAGAAGTATTCCTATTTGTTTGCTCAATGGATCACTAAAAGTAAGAGGCCACACACAATCGCACAAGAACTCATACTTCTAGACATACAGTACTCAACAGACTAAATGTTCAGTGACAGTGAAAAACACATTCAGTTGTGATGAACCAACCTCATCCCAGGAAGCAGAGACGTTGACCAGCTCCAGGTCACTGTTGGTCAGGTTGTACTCCAGCACTCTGTACTCTTCCTTCATCAAGAACTCCTGGCAAGAAAAAAGAATCGGGATTGAATGTGTTGAATGACATCACTGTTGGGGGTGCATGTCTCACCTCCTCTGAACCCACCTCGATCTTCTTGACCAGGGCCAGTGTGTCATACCACATCTGGATGGATCCCGGCAGCTGGCGGGTGAGCGTCATCCGCAGCACCATGCAGTAGGAGGCCGTGGTGAAGATACGGCGCAGGATGATGCCCTTACTGAGCGCGTGCGGCACGATGGCAGACACGATGACCAAGATGGCGGAGAAGAAGTACGAGGCGCTGTAGAAGTAACGCAGGGAACCGATCTTCCTCGTCAGCGTCATCTCGTCCCTGAGGAGGGAGGGGAAGCGGGACGGAGGGAAAGGGAGGATCATGTTCACATTTCATATGCAGATACATAATGCAATACAATAAAGCTTCATCGACGATTTGTTGACTTGAATGAAAGACGGCTTCTGTTTAATTATCTGAAATTCACTTCTGAGCATTACAGGAACTGTTTGTTTGGTTTCAAGGAACATCCGAAAAGGCATTTTGGTTAACAGCATGTCACATTTTTCAGGATGCTGTTATCGGGTACACGTGAAGTCTCGGTGGCTCCGTGTTAGCTTTGATAGTCGCTCTGACAGTTATCAAAAAATATTTCTGCACCACGATACCAGAACTGTTCCCCATATGTTTATTGAACTGGCCGATTACAGCAATCCTCATTCCGGCTCTGACAGAGGACCGGTGACGCCAGTGCGGTTCTGCTGGTCAACCACATGTTTTATCATCTCTCACTCAAATCTTAGCACCAGGTCGATCCATTTCTATTGAATGGTTGAAGACTCGACTGATGTTGGCCTTCTCTCCTCTACTTGTTTATTTTTCCTACTTCCTACACTGCATTTATTGTAAAGTTAAGAGTGTTTCTATACCTGCAGTTGCACTGATTGGCCACCGGTCCAAACAAGCTGGAAATTCAGCACCCTTTGTCTACCATGGGTGCGGTTGGAGACAATAATGATGATCGGACAAGTTTGCTGCTAGTAAGCTATTGTTGGACATAATGCTTACTGTTGAAATATGGGGCATACCGAGTGTCAGGATCCTTCTTGGTCTTCTCAGTTTTTCAGCTTATAAAAACGACTGGTTTCTTTACCTTTTTCTAGTACAAAGCGGCTTTTAGCCATCTTTCTGTTGTTTGCTAGCAGATGAAAAAGGAGACACCTGAATGCCAAACAAGTACTTGGAGAGAGAATGATTGTGTTGGCGGGACTTAATAGCCCTCTGTCTCAATAAAGCTCATAACTTCTAACACCTGTGAATCCAAAATACGCCGGGGAGGAAAAACCTTAAAAGCATCTGGAACAACTTATTTGTTTGATTGAGAAAATATCATGCATCTTGTCGTAAAGACAAATCATCAATATGTACATATAGTGTATAAAAGAATACTAGAAATATGGATGACTTCAAAGATCAGGGGTTGTATACTTCACCCAGCTTTACAAGCAGAGTGATGCTGTTTCACACAAAATTTTCTTTCCCTCAACACTACTTTTCAAATGGCCTTAAACTTGCTAAAACCCACCTTTATGATGCTTTTACAACTTTGTGTCATCTTTTTTCATGAGCTTAAATGACCAGAAGATCCAGTGTTTGTTTGTGAAATGTGGGTATTAAAAGAAAAGAAAATAACATCCGGAAATGTTCCTTTTGTGATACATGTCTGGTGTCTTACTGCCTGATATTCTTGATGATGGTCTCCATCACCTCCTCCCAACCGTACGCCTTCACTGAGTGGATGTTCTCCACGATCTCCGAGGTCAGGGCCAGGCGGCGGTTGATCATGCCTCCTCGCAACACCCTTCACAGGACACGTGTTCACATCACCGATGCACAAATCCAAGTGTGAACATGCGTATTTAAACATGCAGCTTGACATGATTTATGAAAATAAATATCAATATGTGAATATGAATGTAACTGCATTAAAATGTATGTATGTAAGGATATGTCTAGATGTGACAAGCACCTAAGTTGCCAAAAACCCACTTCTTAAACAAGACGTTACAAATGGTATGGTGGTAATATCTGATATCCATTTCCCATAATAAGAGTGGATGCGTGGTAGTGTTGCCTCACCGGTGCGGCCCCATCTTCTGGGAGAGCCAGGCCTGGATGATGCCCAGCAGTGTCAAGGCTGCCAGCGCACAAAAGCCATTCACCTCAATCAGCTCCCAGATCAGACCCACACACAGTATACACTGCAGGGGGGTGATCCACACAAAGTGGGCCAGACCCAAGCTCTGTTAACATAGATGGCACAAAAAGATGACATCAGTGAACTTCGGGCGACTGGAATGTGACTTTCTGTGGTGCTGTTTACTTGAGAAGGTGACTGACATCAAAAGGCAAACAATTAACTCAGCGTGCAACAAATAAACTCAACATACAGAGAGGGGTTGTTATGGTAACCGTATTGAGGGTTATTGTACAGTACAGTACAGTTGTCCAGCAGAGAGAATAACAGTTTAAAGCACACCAGCTTTGGCTTCACTTTTCAGAACCGGATGCTGCCTGCCCAAGGAGTGAATATTCGATAGTAAAACACATACTATACATTTTCTGTGCGTATTAAATTGACAATGGCAAATCTTTTAATCTAATACTCCTGGACCGAAAGAGTCATCTTGACCACTGTTGCACACTGATGTCAACGTACCTTCATTTCCATCATGTGTGTCCAGGGTTTACCAGGGCCTTTTTGCAGGGGCACCAAATTATTTGAATGTTTTTACAATCACCTTTCCCCACATATTGGTCATGAAAGATTTGCAGCGCAACGGATGAATGAATAAAATGACAAGTATGCAATCACATAAAGTAAGGGGGCAATTAGTCAAGAAAAACAGAAAGAAAAGATGTAACGATTCAAACAAACTCTCTGTTTTAAGGAATCCACATTCATCCAGTCAGCACTGTGTTGATGAACCTCTGCTGTACTGTAAGATGAGAAACACTCAGATCTCACCTGCAATAAGCTCCCTTTCATCCACACACATACAAGGGAATCAATTCACACACACACACACACACACACACACACACACACACACACACACACACACACACACACACATACACACGGCCAGGCCAGGCCAGGCCAGGTAACACCCACCAGTCCTTACAAGGAGAGAGCGGTGCATTGGCCAAGTCATATTCAAGCCTGGTGATAATTGTCTCAAAGCAGGTTGCAGAGTGTTTCTACATTCAACGCCTCAGTGTGACCCAGGGCAAGACAGAGGACAGTGTTCACACACACACACACACACACACACACACACACACACACACACACACACACACACACACACACACACACACACACACACACACACACACACACACACACACACACACACACACCGGATTGTAAGTTTGTTTGTATACAATGTATGTGTGCATTGTTCCAGATCTATTGTCCTGTAATTGCCCCTCATTTTTATTTACATTTTCAACGATCCCGATCGGGTCCAGGGGCCTGTTCCAGAAAGCAGGTCCCTGAAACTCTGAGTTTGTTAACCCTGAGAAGAGGGAAAGGCCTACTCTGTGTTTTCCGTTCCAGAAAGAGAGGTAACTCAACCTTTAAGTCAGTTACCATAGTACCATAGAATCTAACCTGATCGCTGGCAGGTTTGCTTCAACATACCCAGAGTTTCTCTTACATGTCTCCGCCTTTTTCCAGAATCTGAACCAACTCTGAAAAAAATTGCCGTCCTTTCTTCGTCAACTTAATTGATATGGAAATAAACGTGATTCTAGCAGCTTTATGTCGGGAGAGGATTTTGGTAGTTTTTCCTACCAATCACATACCTAAACAATATTCTCCGACATTTTCAACATTTCATATCGCAGATATAATCCAGATTCTTTGCAGAGCTCTTTAGTTTTTGCGAACGGGATTTTTCTTATGTTCAAGGACATTTCTTTGTTGAAATAGCCATTTATATTTACTGTTTAATATATGAAATATGATTAAAACCATATGCCTTAGTCTTTGTATTTGTGCAATATTCTTATGCTTAATTTTCATCTAAAGCCACTTTATTTTTGTGCCTGTGGGATTACACCTAAATGAAAAAGATAATTAATTAATTGTGCTACTTTGTGAACTACGGGAGTGAACTACGCCTGCACCGTAGGCAGGGTTACCAGTGTCGCTCTGCAAGGCTGAAAATAAAGACTTATCACCTGTAGATCAATCGACTGTTTCATTCAGTTATTATTAGTTTACATTCTCAGAGTTTTATTTTTTATTTTTTTATTTTGCCTTTATTTAACCAGGTCTGTCCCATTGAGACACAATGGCCTCTTTTTCAAGGGAAGCCTGGCCAAGACAGCAGCAGAAAAGTTACTACACATACATGACACAGAAATCACAAAACACACAGATAAAATACAACACAAGATAAAAGCAACAGGACTAAAAGTTCGGATTCACATTAAAACAAGAACAAGTGCGGTATGAAGCTGCTCCAATTTCTCTCACTTTCTTTCTTTTAGTTGATTGAACTAATTCAGAACTGATGTTCTGGAACCATAAACTCAGAGTTGCCCATCTCAGAGTTGGTTGACTCAGAGTTCAGGGTTCAGAGTTGGTTGAACCCTCAGAGTTGGTTGAGCCTGCTTTCTGGAACGGGCCCCAGGTGGACTTCAGGGGCCCGTTCCAGAAAGCAGGTTCAACAAACTCTGAATCTAACCCTGAACTCTGAGTCAACCAACTCTAAGATGGGCAACTCTGTGTTTTCGGTTCTAGAACAGCAGTTCTGAGTTACACGCGTGCCTGCCGACTCTACAAAGCCATCATCAATGGAGCTCCGATACTACAATTCACCATGGCAACCGGGAGAGCGTTATTAGAGTATAACTAAATGACTAAATGTATAACTAAATGAAACAGTCGATTGGTCTAAAGGTGATAAGTCTTTATTTTCAGCCATGCAGAGTGACACTGTGGTGTAATGGTTAGCAACGCTGCCTCGGGGCAGGCGACAGGGATTTGACTCCCGTAGATCTCAAAGTAGCGCAATGAACAAATAATATTTTTTATGTAGGAGTAATCCCCCACGCACAAAAAGAAACTGACTTCAGCTGAAAATTAAGCATCAAAATATTGCACAAATACGTAGACTAAGGCATATGATTTTAATCATATTTCACATATTAAACAGTAAATATAAGCGGCTATTTCAATAAAGAAATGTCCTTTTTCAGAAAACTCCCGTTGGCAAAAAAATCTTAAAAGCTCTGCAAATAATCTGCATTATGTCCACTATATGAAATGTGTTTTTGTTAATGTTATTGTGTTTTTGTTAATGTGGTTGTGTTTTTGTTAATGTTGTTGTGTTTTTGTTTTTGTGGTTGTGTTTTTTTAATGTCGTGTTTTTGTTAATGTGGTTGTGTTTTTGTTAATGTTGTCGTGTTTTTGTTAATGTGGTTGTGTTTTTGTTAATGTTGTTGTGCTTTTCTTTTTGTGGTTGTGCTTTTTTTAATGTGGTTGTGTTTTTTTATGTGGTTGTGTTTTTGTTAATGTTATTGTGTTTTTGTTAATGTGGTTGTGTTTTTGTGAATGTTGTTGTGTTTTTGTTTTTGAGGTTGTGTTTTTTTTAATGTCGTGTTTTTGTTAATGTGGTTGTGTTTTTGTTAATGTTGTTGTGTTTTTCTTTTTGTGGTTGTGTTTTTGTTAATGTGGTTGTGTTTTTGTTAATGTTGTTGTGTTTTTCTTTTTGTGGTTGTGCTTTTGTTAATGTGGTTGTGTTTTTGTTAATGTTGTTGTGTTTTTGTTAATGTTGTTGTGTTTTTGTTTTTGAGGTTGTGTTTTTTTTAATGTCGTGTTTTTGTTAATGTGGTTGTGTTTTTGTTAATGTTGTTGTGTTTTTCTTTTTGTGGTTGTGTTTTTGTTAATGTGGTTGTGTTTTTGTTAATGTTGTTGTGTTTTTCTTTTTGTGGTTGTGCTTTTGTTAATGTGGTTGTGTTTTTGTTAATGTTGTTGTGTTTTTCTTTTTGTGGTTGTGCTTTTGTTAATGTGGTTGTGTTTTTGTTAATGTTGTTGTGTTTTTGTTAATGTCGTGTTTTTGTTAATGTCGTGTTTTTGTTAATGGCGTGTTTTTTTTGTCATTGTGTTTTTGTTAATGCCGTGTTTTTGTTTATGTTGTTGCGTTTTTCTTTTTTCATTGTGTTTTTGTTCATGTCATTGTGTTTTTCTTTTTGTCGTTGTGTTTTTGTTAATGTCGTTGCCGTTTGCCCTTCAGGGCCACCGTACATACACATACACGTATTATATATATATATATCTATCATATATAAATTCTAGTCTGCTCACCACTCGCACACGCATTCACACATTACACAATACACTGCACACAAACACACTCGCACACAGCCTTCTGGATCAATTTGGGGTTGAGCCCAAGTGATGATCCTCCGATTAGTTGCTTTAGCTCTGAGCCACGGCTGCCCTGCATAGCATTCACATTGAAATCTCATTTTGTAATTAAGCCTCTGTACGACTTCCTTTCTCACAAATATTTTTATTGAGTTTTGACAGATGTGAAATACATACAAATAGTTTGATATATGAAAGGTAATTGAACATACACACATCCATACCCCCCACATACCTTCTTCAAGCCGGTATATAGTATTACTTGGAGCTTATGTCTCTGGTTGACTTCCAAATAGAAAGACATTTTTGAGTTCTCATATCTTCTAGCCGTGATTGTGCTGTTTCCACTAAAGTGATGTATTGTATATTGCAGTGAAAACGAGGCGATGTGGTTAAATGGAAAGAACAACCTATTCTTTGCAAGTTAGATGGGTTTTCTTACCTCATCCAGCTTGTTGAGGTGGGTAGACATCAGACTGACCAGCTGACCAGTGCTAATCTTATCCAAGACTCGGCTGGACAGCTTCAAGGTCTGAAAAAGGTCAAAAGGTCAGGGCTCAGTTGAAGCAAAAGACGAAATCAATCGGTTGATGAAAGGAACCCAATGACATGCGGCGCGTTGACACCGGGCGGCCACACCTCTCGCGGCTGCCAGTGGAACGTCCAGTCATCTGATCTTAAAAAGAACAGCAGGACAAAAGGCTGACACATGCTCACCATCTTATCAGCTGGGCCGTTTTGTTTTGTCCCAACAACTGGTTTGTTACAGCAATGACTTCAAGTAGCAAGTGTATTTGATACACGTGTAATCAGAGAACAGCATGGGGCCGTAGTGTCACTGACTTTACGCTTCACAACATTTTAAAGCGATAAGATTATTTTTTTGTGTCGCCATGGTAACAACATGTTCCAGACATACAGCAGATATTTACAAAAGGGAAATGTAAGATGTAGAAAATGGTTTCAACCTTCTTGTATATGAGACTGAAAAGGGCGATGCGGATCTGCATGCCCAGGTGATGCAGGCCGAAGATGGCGGGTTGCAACAGCAGGAAGCGGGCGGTGAAGAGGAGGCAGAGGCCCAGGGCCAGGAAGTATCCCTGGTTTCGCTCCGGAGCGTGGAACGGGTCAAAGGAAGCGATGATGCGGCCCAGGAGCTGAGGCTGCACCGTCTTGGAAGCCTCCTGCGCCAAGACGAGGGACAACGGGAGAAGAGATGATGATAGATTTAATCAGATTTTATATTAATAAAAAAAAAATCAGGCCCCTGGAACAGGTAACAGGCAACTTCTAGTCACTCTTCACCTTTAACATACAATAGTGCATTACCCTGCCTGGTATTGTGACACACTCTATATAGACCATCAGGAGATTCAAAGCATTTCTTTAGAACACTTAATATAATTAGGAATCCACATTTGGAACAACCAGAAACATCCCTCGATTCCCCTGAGCTCCCCCCCCACACACACACAGCCTCTTTAACATCTAACAGGCATTCTTGTCGTCATGGCAGCCACCTCATCAACTGCACTAACTGACGAACCGGCTGCCGTCGCCGGCACCTTCCCCATGAGTCCGGGCCAGAGAGACGGTTTGCGACACTATGGTGAGACATGCCTGTGATTAGCGAACGTCATGGCACCGGGGCTCTAAATGGCTAAATAACGGAGCTAACAGCTAACCACATTCACGGAGGTCGCACTACATCGTGATGCATTCAGGCTCTATTCAGCAACAAATAGCATTGGGTGATACTTATTAACGTTATCATGATGTGTTCAAATTTGAAATAAAGCAAGTATAAACCCAGTTTTTACATGAATATAAAATAGATAATTTAGAGGGAATGAATGAGAAAAAGCTGAGTCTTTCATTGTCAACTTTAAGAGGACAATACGTGAAAACACTCTTGTATTTGTTTTAATGTGACAAAATAACAATAATTCTGTGACTACAATGTTTTATATAATCTTATTGTTGCAGCATTTATATAGTGGGATTCAAATTTCTATTCAATAGTGTAAAAAAATACAAAACAATTTCTGGTTATAGTAGAGTTACAATTCAGATGCCTTGCTGCTTTTCCTGTTGTATGGATGACGTTTTGAGGTCTGGGACAGACTCACCCCGAGGTAGAGGAGGACGCCAAAGAAGGCAAAAGGGCCGAGGAAGCATCGGGCCAGCGCTCTCATCAGCCTGGGTTTGTTCTTGGCTGACACCACCTCTCGGTCCCATTCTCTGCAGGGAGGACATAGTTACAACACAGTTTAACTGGGAGAATAGCACATCCACCAGCCAGTAGGGCTGTTCTGTTTGAAAACAGCTGTCTTTCTTAACTTTGGCTGGTGAGTGAGTCACAGACGAGAAGCTAGTGGTGCATAGGTTTCTCTATTTTCACCTCATTGGAAACATCGTTGGGGAGTCTTTACATGTAAAATTACATTACAAGTAACATTTGTTTATTCCTTCTTCTAATTTAAAGATGTATCAGTATTATTGCTTTTTGATGGGATTTAATTGAGAAAATAGGGCAAATATAAATGTTGCTAGATCATTTGAAATATTTAAAAAAAAAATGTCCTATCTAGCTTTAAGTATGTTGCCCTTGACACAACCGAACCCAACTTCCCACAAGCTGCCCTGGCAGGCGGTCCCAGCTGCACTAAGTAGCGGCGTTGTTCTGCAAGGGTCATTTATAACCGGGGAGATTTGGCCGACTGGTCCAAGAGTGAGTGATTGGAGAAGAAGTGGGGAAGAGAGGATGGTTGGAGAAAGAGAAGGACGGAGGGGAGACGAACAAGATGATAAGGTCTAAAGTGTTTTCCCATCATAGATATTGATATCCTGAAGTTAAATAATAATGGTCTCTAGCTAGCCCTAAAAACTGAAGGCACTCACCGAGTTTGGGATGCACTTGTTTGATCTGGCAGATCAGTATCGGCACAGATACCGACATAATTTAAATGTATGGTGAATTTCATTATTGGGATAACCAGAAATATTGTCATGAGTTAAAAAACGGTCTTACTTGTGATCTCATGAAAAATAGAGACACTAAATAAAGAAATAAAAAATGATTTATCCTTTATTTATGGAGGGAGACCTAATGATTTCAGATCATCTTATTTAAGATTATTTGATTGAGTTTTTCAGGAAAAAAGGATGTTCACTAAAAAAGTTGTGTGTTTTCTCTGTTATCCAAAATTATAATAATGGTTTCTTAACAAATGTTAAGTGATATGTTTAAATGCCATTTTAAACGCATCTTGGTGATTATTAGGATAATACCGTGAATCACAATTAATTTGGCCGGGATAATCATGGAAGAAATGTTCATATTGCCCCTTGACTACGTCACTAAAGATTTTTGTCTGGATCCTAAAAGTAGCAGAAAGACTGAGTTATACCAGCACCTCAACGCCTACGTATGGCACGGAGATTTTTATATATATATTTGGTAACGTTTTGCAATATTTTGTAATACAATCACAGACCATGGCAATGTAGCATTTCACAACACATGTAGGCTGGTACTTATTTTACATGGTCACATTTTAACGTTAAAACACAATTTCTTTACTTATATTGCTTTCCAGCTCTTGTTGATACAATATCATCTTTTCACTACAATAGGGAAATCCTTTTCCAGAAAAGCTCAGTGAACTGATCTGAACTGAGGGTGATTAAAGGGCTGACAGTTCACACTCCTCTTTAATGGACGGTAAAGTTCACATTCCCAGAAGCCTTCGGTGTTCGGCTGATCGGAATAATGAGAGCAAAAATCACCCACCGCTGCTCATTCATCACCCGCTGGGCACCGGGCCACTTTTCTAAAAGGTCGACTTTTTAACACCCGCGTACCGGCTTGTTGGCATCGTTCATCGTGACGCGGGCCCCGGGTAACCGGGAGGCGGGGCCAAGGTGGGACACTGCTCTTTACTTTGTTGGGCACAGTTAAAAAGAAAAAAAGACACATAAGTATTAAATCTCTCTTTCTTTTTTGAGAAAACAAAAATGTGTAAAAGATGTGGCATTTGCCCGGTGCTATGAGAAGAGTAAAAGAAAGGATGTTGAGGAGAAAGAAGAGACGGGGATGAATGGAAGGGAGCAACATAAGGATGGAAAAAAACAACAAAAAAAGTGCCATTTGACGAAAGGAGGAAGAAAAAAGGGGGATGTTGAAAAATGCAAAAATACATAATTAGTTTGATTAAAATTAAGTAAAACTAGACATAAGATCTGGTGATGATGATCCAGTTGGTATGACAGACGGTGACATCACGGCGTACACCAACACTTCCTTATTTAATTGTGGGTTGAATTGCCCTTTCACAACGCAGCATTGCAATTGAAGACACTTTTAGCCAGTATTTAGCCAGTGATTTGGGTTCTCATTCAGGCAACCTTATGAAATGAACAAAACATACAAAACATTTAATATTATTCAACAAGTTGAGAGAGAAACTTATGTAGAGTCTTCCAACCTGCATGTGCTACCATGTTATATTACTCGGAGGCAAGGGGGGGGGTAACTTCCTGGTTGTTTGTTTGTTTTGCACACACGGTTTTGTTTATGTTTAATGTTTAGCCCTGTTTTAGTGCCAGCCCATATTTTACCTGGACTCCAAGCGGCAGGGTGACGACCATCAACAACTGTGAAAGGGCACAGAAGAAGAAAACACAAGGGTGCAGATTCTGGGTTGTTGATCTATGAATTCTTCCTCCTTTTAATTGTATTTTACTTCCTGTAAGCTGGTCATGTACGCCTTACTTACACATTGTGCAGAGAACAGGTGTTTGTAGATGGTTGAAGACCATTTCTGTGCATGTTTTCATCATTTGAAGAAGCCCAGAATGCCTTACAACCAGCTAAAACCTAATTCATGTCAAATGTCATGGCTACATTTCATTTTTTAGTTATAACATGCATGCCTCTGAATGGGCTTACTGGGCTACTTGAATGGAACAGAGCTATTGTTGAAGTTTTTAGTTCAGTGACTTGTTGCTGTGTTACATGTTGGTCAGTTTTCTGCCCCGGAGTGTGATAACTGAAGATTGGTGTAAAAACGAGCATCTACGGTCAGGGCCCCTCGGTTCAATGGAACTCCTCGCTTGAGGCTCCAAGGCTTCGCGGATTCAGTAACATCTCTGAAATCCCTTCTCAAAAGGTATCTTTTTGTAAAAGTATTCACGTCAATAGTAATTTTAGCACCGTTTTATTTTCAACATATCTTGTTAATTTCCCTAATTTTATTCGCCTACGCCACGAAATGTATTAATTTAGCACTTTGTCAGCACTTTATAAATGAACAAATAATAAAAAATGTTATCAGTAGTAGTAGAAATGGTGACTCTCAAAGCCTTTTAGATTTACACCAAAACCGGGTGTTTATTATTGCCGTTTTAGATTGATGACTTGTTTGCTTGTGGCAAACTTCACTGAAGATGCATTGAATACGTTAAAGTATTCATATTGTTTTTGTTTAGCTAACAACAGTAACATCTTCACTTCAACATTATCTTCAACCACAAACAGGTGAATCTCAAGTTAATGGTAACTTTTGATTTACATAATTAGATAATAGTACAACCCTCCACAGTAAAATACAACCTTTATCTAATGTTCCACATGCTTTCTTTACATTCTATATTACTGTAATTAAGTAGAATGTTAAGGGAAAGTACAAATACTGCATTATTGTACTTAAGTAGAATGTTAAGGTTACAAAGTAGAAATATTTAATTACTGTAATTAGGTAGAATTTTCAGGTAATGAAGTACAAATGCTTCTTTACTGTAGAATTTTCAGCTAACAAATTACAAATACTTCCTAACTGTACTTGAGTAGAATTTTCAGGTATCTTGAGTATTTATTTTCCTGACATTTTATTTTTACTTTTTGTCCCTACATTTAAAAAATAATATCTGTACTTTCTACTCCTCACATTTTCCAAAACAGGTAGTTACTTTTTTGTGTTTATATTATAATTGTATTTATTAATTATATGTGAGATTCAGATAGCCTTGCAAAAAAAAAAAAAAAAAAAAACATCCAGTAGAAATGTCCTTCATAGGGAAACTTCTTAGTTTGAGTAAAGAAGTTGAATGTACTTCTACCACAGTATTTTAAACACAAGCATCTGTACTTCTGAGTTTAGAACGTGTGTACTTTTGACACCTCTGCTATCATGCTATGGACCCAACATCTTAGGACCAACTGTGACAAGCAATGAAGCAGGTGGTAGCATATAGGAGCAGACTACTCCAAGTCCACTAACCTTTCGAGCCTCTCGGAGAGGTTGTCTGCCAGATCAAAAGAAGGAGCCTTGTATACGTCCGTCAGCTCCAACTTCTTCCTGAAGCCCTTCCTCAGCAGCGGTGTCACCCACCTGCACCGAGACCACATTAGACAACAGTGTTGCTATCACACGTTTGAAGCCACAGCAAAGAAAATGCGCACTCAAACAACGTGCTCACAGGTAGTAGTCCAACATGCAGAGAAATCACCATCCAATATCGAGCTGATTTTTTAATGAGGTGAAGATATTTGAAAGATTAAATCATTTTATTTGTGTGCCATCAGTTAGAACCCTTTGGCCTACAAGCCCGTGATTGAGCGTCTGTAAACTGGTGCTACTTGTAATAGAACGTAATCCCTTCGGCTTCACGGTCAGACTAATGACAGAGAAGGAACACACAGTCAGATGTTTGTGAACTGGACTTGTGACTAAACCATCCCAGCCAGGTGACACACTGTAGCTCACATTACATCATTGGACTTTTTTTAAAGTCTGCTTCTTTCTTTGGGAACTCTAATTATTGTGAGGGGAGGGAACTGAAAACCGCAGAAGTGATTCAAAAGTTACAAACAGGATTTAACCATAGGAATTCTGATGAGGGTGACATTTATTTTCAAACGGTACTGAAAATGATTTAATGGCGTTAGCAATAATAATACAAACATTGACGACTTATGAAACGCTCAATGGCGTCTACTCCCTTTCTAGAACTTGCCTTACCGCAACACGACTCGTTTTGCGCACGGTTTCAAAGCGGGTCAGGTGCGCCTTTTACGCACGGTAGTGGCACATATCGTTCTCTCCTTCTGAAACGAAGTGAGACACGTGCAGGGTCCGTGGCAGTAAAACGGCACTTCATCGCCATCCCAGCGCTTCCTTGGGTATCAGCGTCTCACCTGCCCGACGTTTAACGCCCCTATGTCGGACACGAGTCGCCATTAAACCCGGAATAACAATTAACCGTCACACACTTCCCCCCAACAGAGGAGCTGCATGTGCACCGTGACGCGGCTCCACAAAGTGGCCCTACTGCAGTGTTGGAGACGGCTCTTACCAGAAGAAGAACTTGGAGAGGAAGTTTGCATCTTCCACTGGTGACTTCTGCATCCTAAGTGCGCCGCCAGTTTGGTTTCTCTGCTCCTGAGTCCGATCCGCGCGCGTCCCTCACATTTGTGTGTCTCCCCCCAACCCCTCCTCTCCTCACCCTTCTCCTCTCCCACTGTTACTGGACGGTGTTCCCGGATTGTATCACCCCTGCCCCCTCCACTTTGTGCCTCCGGTAGATATGTTGTCACCGTGGATATTCCTCTTCCTCCCGAGAAGCGCGAGACGGTCTCTCGCCCTCTGCTTCGGTGTGACGGGACACCGAGGACAGTCCATCCTTTATGGGCTCGCCAAACCTCGCAGGAGACGCACGTCACTTCCACGCCGACGGGCCCCCAAGTCGCGTATTGTGACAACACGCTGAGGAGGTGTTGAAGCCAGCTGATCCGATCTGTATACAGAAGGAAACAATGTGGGTCCACGGGTCAATATGGGATATCTTCTTCCGCTTTAATTCAGAAGAAAGACAGATTTTTATGTAGGATTTGTCTTTGGTTTTTGTCCTTAACCCAGGTTTACATCCGATTACAGCCCATTCACATCCTAAACTCACATCCTAAACTCCTAAACCCCGTGGGTTCTTTAGGGGTCAGTGGCATTTAGAAAAAAAACATAACATATGTATAAACCAAATGGCAAGTGGTCCCAAACAAATGCATTACTAATCATCACCATTATCTGTTGTTGATGAGGGGTAAACTTGTGTTGAAATAACAAGTAACTATAACAACCAGACAGGAAATAGGGGAAACTCGCAAAATAACCCGATAAAGAAAAGTGTGGGGAATATTACATTTTGATGAAATGGGAACTAAAATGTAAACATGCAACAACTATCCCTCTTTTTCCATGACTTGTTCTAAAAAAAAAAGATAAAATCCCCTGACTTTCCCTGTCTGGAAAATACTTTAAAATTCCCTGATATTTCAGACATTTACAGAAATTCCTCAATATTCCAGAAATTCCCAGATAATCCAGAAATGTCCATACCCGTGGGAACCATGCCAGATAAACATAACAGAGCTGGAAAGCTCATCCCAGAAGCTGCTGCAGGTTTTATTCCCCGGGGCATGTAACATTCAACATTGGGCTAGTAAATCTAGCAACTCCCTTAAAAAAAAAGAAAAAAAGAAAAGAGAATTAAATGTGAAGGAATGAGCCTTCTCCCTTCTTGTCACTGTTGAGAGCTACGTTACAGTTTACAGAAATACAACCACAATTCAAGCGATAAAAACAATTACAGGACAACATAAGAAAGAAAATCAGGGACCTGCAAGAAAATGCATCAGGTTAAGAAAAAGTTTAGGAGCTGAAGCTTTTATCTTCGAAACATAAGTTCAGTTGAGTGGCGTTTGTAAAACTGCACATTCATATGGATAAATCAAAGATTAAAAGATGAAAGTTTACTTTGATCTTTGTTCATGCATAATAAAACAATTTGTACAATTTGTGGCAAGTGAAATTTTGCTTTGGGCAAGTAGACTTCTGACCCACTAGCCCAACTGGACAAGTGAAGAAAACTTGGACGTCGAACTTTGTTATTTTACCGCACTCTGCTGCCTCACTATCATTCACAAAATAGCAAGGTCTGAAAACATAACTTGAAACTTCTATCTCACACTTTATTTTTAATCAGTTTCAGAAGAGGGAGGATCAAAACCTCCAGACATTCCTGAAGGGAACAGAGATAGCACCTGGAGATGTGGGAAGCTTCTAGTTGCAGAGTATCCCGACACACAAACCATGTCTTATCTTCGCTATCAGCACTTCAGCTGTTCAAGAGTGAGACACAGGCTGGTTAAATCTGTTGGAAGACAGGAATATTACAGTCCCCCCGCTATAGAGTCATGGTATTGCCTCCACAGCTATGAGACATCAGGATACGTTAACAGTTTATATTCATACATCTTATCTTGTTTACTTATTTGCACTAAACATTTGGACTGATGCTGTTTCTTCATTTTAATCTGTACATTTGATTGTTGTACAGCTACTCTCTGTGCCCTTAATTGCCCCGCCGGGAAGAAATAAGGTTTTTTTAATTGAATAGTATTTTTTATTAGACGTGGTTTATTGTGGATATCCAGGCAAATGGGTCAGAAATCTACTTGCCCAAAGTAAATTTTCACTTGCCCCTCTACAAATTGTTTTTTTCTTTGCAGTTATCGAATAAGAATAAAGTTAACTGTCATGTTTAATCATCATTTACGTAAAATAAATCTGCTAATTTTGCTTGCATCACTTAACACCACCCAACTAATAATTGAAATGCTTCCTTGAGCTCATGAACTCTGTCTTTACTTGCTGTCATTTTCTCACGAGTGCCCGATCGATACTGAACATGTGATGAGAAGGAAGTGAAATGTCTCACTTCCAGAGGGTTTTTTTTTTTAAACCACTTGCCAGATCTACTAATTTACTAACCAGGAGTGGCATTTTACTTGCAGCAGGAAAGCAAGTAATCCTTACTTTTAAGTCGTGTAAAAGAGACCAGGTTTCAACACATGATCAAACTCTGCACGGAAAGTGACACTGGTATGATGTGTGTCATTGAATTTCCCCAACTACAACTCCACCACTCTCAGTGTCAGAAAACACACTGAAAAAGAAAAACACTTGTGTGCCCTGTAGGTATAAGAAGAACGACCAAGGGGGGGCATTCCTCAGTGCAATATAAGAAATTATCTGTAGGGCAAACATGAAACAGGATATGAAATATCTTAAGTCCAATTTGTTGTTGAAATGCATTTGAAAGCAGTGAATTAAGTTGAATAAAACAGATGGAATGCTCAACCAGCACACTGCTTCTATAAAACAGTGCCTATAAAAATCTGAATATACAGAATACCAATGTGGCGTGTTGACCAAATCTGACTAGAGGCTGGGCGAGGGATTGAGTGAATTTAACAGAGAAGTGTGCCTCTTTCTTAAAAGGGTTATTTGGACCTTGTGATCGTGTCTGAGAGATGGGATGAAGGCCTGAGCTCTCTGATGGAGCTGAGGGATGAGGAGAAACTAACAAAGTCAGACCGGTGACTGTCAGCAATTTGTCTGAACTTTTGAGTCATTATTGCTGAGGGACACGAAGGTTGCTTGCCTTTGCCTTAAGGTAAGAGTGACCTCTGCTGGGCATTTACTGTCCCTTGAAGCCAGACAGGATGTTGTCCCAAAGTCTGATATTTCAGAAGACTGTCAGTTATTCTTATACATTCAAATATAAAGTGGTTTGTGTCCAAGCACCTGCAATATTGAGCCTCAGTAGGAACACAATGCAAGACTGACATAAATGATGAATAACTTATATTGAATACTTTTCATATAATGTTAGCATGTCAAGTATAAAATAGTTAATAAGGCACAGCACGTCCTCAAGTGTTTTCACTTATCCTGGTTGATTAGAGGACAGCTCAGTTTAATGTTTGGCAGGGCTGATGCTGGCAGTTATGTGATGGCACAAAAGCTCCATGTACTAATGAGAACAATGAGGAACAAGTTACAACAAAGTTAACATGCAAGTGAGGAACATGTGATGTAAATCAAGCATGGAGGTGTCAAAAGAACAGACGTTCTGTACTCAAGTCGAAGTACAGATTACAAACACTCTTGTAAAAGTAGAAGTACTGATTCAACCTATTTAATCAAGTAAAAGTGAAAAAGTACAGGCTCTGAAATGTACAGAATTTAGAAAGTACACTTTGAAGGACTGGCTGTCTTATTACAGCATTGTGTATAGCACTTACTCTGGGTTTGTTCTATGACTTACTCTATGGGGATTTAAATTATCTATACAATAATGGGTGAATGAGCCGAGCTGAGCCGATCCCAGCTGTAAAGTAGTACACATTTATTTTTTATATTTAAAAAAAAAAAGAAAGGGTAACAAAGTTAAATTGTAATATAAAATACATACTCAAGTAAAGTACAGCTACCTGAAAACTCCTGCAGTGTAATTCTACAGTACAGTAGTACAGTAACGAAGTATTTGTACTAATGAGGCAGATACTTACATAACCAGCTTCACATTATGTTTCATATTTACTGACAGCATAACAATTAGGAAACAAATTCGCTAACATCATATATTTAAATCGTTTTAATAAATTAAGATCCCAACCACTCACCTGCCATATCTCCTGAAGCTGCTCTTTAACTTTTCCAGAGGCCTTTTAAACAAACAAAACCAAAAGCATGAACGTTACATATGAGTTTACTTAAAAGAAGGAGGAAATAAAATACTAGTGCTAACTAACTAACTAGCTCACTACCATAAACCTTATCCTGAAAGCAAAACCTGCATAACCTCCAGTGAACAAACGTCCAGGTCATTAAACAACAATCTGGGCGTTTTGTTTTGTGTTTTCGGTACCAAGATAGCATCTAAACATTCAAAGCTAACTTTAGCCAATTTGTCTTGCTAATGTGAGCGAACCTTAATTTGCGCTCACGAGCTCGTATAAGCGTCAAAGCTCTGCGATTGAATATTAATAGGCCACCGTTAGCTTACTAAGCTAATAATAATGTTAGCACATTGCAGCAATAGTTTGGAACAAAGTGATCTACAAACGGAGTGTTTTAATACCACAGCAATGAATAATCAAGTTACACACATCGCTTACCACGTAGTTTAAAACTCATAGGTCATAAAAGCAGTTTGGGTTGTCGTGTCTGGAGGTTAAACTCCGCCTTCCCGCGGGCTGCGGTGAGGGCATCATGAAACACCCCTTTATGCGCCTCACTGTGGCGGGGTGCGCTTCTTACAAGGTCACTTCCTGCGTTGCCACACAGATTTATCTTAAGCTAATGGCCAACATGATGGATAACGCATTCCCCGCGGGAGACGAAGACGACGCCAGCAGCGACGAGTGGGACATCGGGTGTTGCTCGGATAAACAGTCGCCCCCCATAAAGGTGACTCTAGAAAAACCCGCTTCATAATTGTTTTCTCCCCGAACAGGAAGGGCAAAACAAGATGGCGTTCGCTAGCTAGCTACAACAAGTTAGAATAGCTTTAGTTGCTTTTGTGACGAGTCAGCTAATGTCGCTCGTTTTTTTTGTTGCAGCGAAATGGAAACGAGAGGAGCAAATTAAAGTGTCGTTACTCATGAGCAAGTAGTGTAATTTATATAGGTATGTCTGCGCTTATAGTGAAAATCGTGAGAAGGGTAGAGTCATCGTGAACGTCACTGCCGCTCTTTTTTCAACCTCCACCAGCGTTTCTTCACGCAGACAGTTGGCTCTTCAATACATCTGTTAATGAGTAAATCATTTGAGTCATTCAGCTAGTGTACACGATGGTCTCTGGAGATGGTGGAGCTGATCACAGGCGGAGATAATTTAATGTGCCTCTATGTGCTATACGGTGCTAGTCGGAAGGTCCTACTTCCAATTTGTAAAGTCAATTACAAGAATGCCACGGACGGAATGGGAAAAAATAACTATAACACTATCTATATAGTCTATGTATTATGCATAGAACAATAAATATCATTGGTGTATATCAAGAGTGTATATAGCGTCCCCGAGTTGGGGTGACCAGAACATTTAAAAAAAAAAAATTAATCAAAAGAGCCATTAATTCTCTGCTTCCAGCTTATCAGATGCAAGTACCCAATTTGAATCTTTTCTCTGTCATTTGATAGCTTACTGGATATCTGAGTGTTGTTTGGACAAATCAAGCAATCTGAAGACATTAACTGAGGAATTAAGAAAATAATCAATGGTGATACTGAAGACAATTGCTAGTTGCAGACCCTGAACTACATTAGATACATTAATTGTGCCATATGGCTATCACAGAAACTTTGAACATTTGTACACATTATTTACTGTCATATTAGTGAGTAGATACTAGTATAGGGAAGATAGTTGTCTTTGTACATGCACAAATTAACCTCAGTTTTTCACAGTCACATTTGACATTTAAAAAACTGCTGCTCACACCTTTATAGCAGGACATTTCTCTGCTGAATATTGGTACAAATTTAATATATACGATTGTGGACAATTGTATTTATTAGTATTTATTACTATAATCTTTTAGCTATTATAGTAAGAAATCACAATAAATAGTATCATAATATATCATTATGAATACCATTACTATAATATTTAGATATTGCTGTATCCTCACACATGCAAGTGACAAGGTTTGCACATAATTAATTGTATATTATTTTTCGTTTTTAAATTAATTTCTCATTTTCAGGATCAGGATGATGTTGTACCACACAAACAAGATAATGAGTTCATGCTGAAAAAAGCCATCAGTAAAGGCGACATCGGGAAAGTTCAACAGCTGCTGGACAATGGCAAGTACTCTCTTAATTTTCTGTATGACCCTTATTAAGCAATTAATTTCTTGACTGTGTGGGCGTGTGTGCACTTGTGATCAGTGTTATTTGTTGCTTCATTCATAGCAACTTCATAGTTAGCTATAAATAGCAGTTTAAAGATATTGTGAGTCATGCAAGGACCACTCAGGAAAGCATTTACCAAATTCCATTCAATTTACCAAATTATTTCCAAATGACTTACAATTATCTCTTCACAGGGGGAAAAACAATAATTTGACCTGAAACCAGGATGCTTTGATCTGGATTAATTCGTTTTGAAATGATATCAACCTTTATCTAAGATTAAAAAATAGAACCAAGACAAATGTAATTAATTGGCAAAAATGTATACATATTCTGTTAAACTTGTCGTCATCATAGCATGTCAATTTTCTTTTTTCTTTTTTTTCTGATTGATTTTTTTAACCTATTTTTCTGATAACGCAGTTATCTGTCAAGTATCGCCCTCTGCTGCACCCGACGGTTTAGCATCACCTACTGTAGGTCTATAATATCAGCCCGTCTAATACCTCTCGAACTGTCACATGACTGCTTTGCTTTTGAAAGATGATTTTAGTATAACAGACAGTAAATCCACAGTACAGCACTGCTCCAATAACACATTGTTGACAGCAATGCTGTTACCATTTTAGATTATGCTAATTTGTAATTACTAGATTCAACATACTTTTTAAAAGATTTTTCGAGATAAGAGCTTTAATTCTAAACTCTAGTGCGAGGACGAACTAAGAGAGGTTCAAGATAAGAATAATTAAGTGTTCTTGGATGAGGCCTGTTGTATGAAGGCAATCGTGATCGTTTTTTGACCAACATTTGTCAAGCGGCTGGTTGTGATTTTGTTCTCCCCCCAACCCTAACAGTCTTGCCAGAACAGGGTTTGCTGAACTCAAACAAGAATTTCAAAATTGATATTATTTTGTGAAGGCATGTGTGTGCTGGAGGGCAGATTTCCTTCTGATGAAGTCATTTCATTGGCTCACTTCAGTCTGATGTGTTTGGTGTGGACAGGCATGGACGTGGAGACCAGGCTGGGATCCGAATGGACTCCTCTGATGTGTGCTGTCAGTTTGGCCAATTACGACCTGGCCGAACTGCTACTGAAAAGAGGGGCCAGTGCCAACTTCAGCAAAGGTCAGACCAATATGGATCACTACGTTTTTATTTTTGTCACTGCTCATGAAGAAAAACGTATCTAAATGACGCCTCTGAAATGGGACATCTGGATCCAAGTTCCTCCAAGTTCCTCCATTGCTTTTATTCGTTGGTTTACTTCGTAGTTTACTGGCGGCCCACAGTACTCAGAGTACCAGGAGAGAGCACCTCAGTGTGAATGAGGAAAGCCAGGAATCAGGAACAGGAAGTGACCTTTCATGACGTGTTATGCAGGGCTTGAAGACCTCCGGCACGGTGCCGGAAATCCGGCGTAGCAATATTTTGGTGAAGTGTTTTTTTTTTTTTTTTTTTTAACTGTAACCAGTCGTTTAAAGTGATAGTTCCAACTACCAATGGTACTCAAGGTAACCAAGGAGTTCTAGCCAATCAGAGCAGAGTAGGGCGGGCCTTAAGTTTCCAGGCACCTCGGACCGGGACAACGTAGCCAGAGCGATTGATAACATCAGCCCAAAGGCAGCCCTGCACACTTTTCATTCAGACAAACTAATGCGACTGCCACAGTTGTTAGATTTCAGGCGTAATTTATGGGGGGGATGGGTGGGTTGCAACCCACCCAATAATCCAAACCAGCCACCACAACCCACCCAATATGATATCACAATTATTGATATTGAATGTTCAGCATTATAATCACAACAGTGTGGTAGATTTTCTCAATTTACCAGTAAAAAATAGTGACGTTTGTCTGTGCCCCCTCCCGCTCTGAGATTTGGTTTCGCCCACCTTGCCGGACCTGCGCTTCTCTACTGTCTCTCCGGTCTCTCCCGGTCTCTCCCCGCATCAGCGGTGGTATGAAGAAAGCACGCGAAAAAAAGCAAAAGAATAAAAGTATCTTCCCAACAGGAGGTAGCTACTGCTAGGGCTCCAGTGCCACCTCTCACGAGTCAAATCATGTTACTGAACAAAAGTTAGTTAATCCCCCCCCCCCCCAGCCGGCGAGTTCGACAGTGCGTGCGCGTATAGCCCCGTTCACATACGTCGCTACTCGCCCGTCACTCGCTTTCTCGCTGAATTCTACTCGCTGGCAAAAAAAACTCACTGCCGCCGGCGGCGACTTCAAGCGACAACTATCTGTGGAACTCTCTGTTGACGGCAACTGTCGATCATCTCTATTCTACATTGTGATTGGTACTCGCTTCACTCGCATCGCAGAAAGTTAAAATTATTTTATCTCCGATCGACCACATCACATCGCCTGTCCTGGTCCACATTCCACTAGAACACATTCACATTCATTGACAGCTGTCTCTCAGAGATGGGCGAGTGACGACGTATGTGAACGAGGCTTCAGTCAAAACCAAAACACCAAGGAAGGCTGAGGAATAGTCACCCACTTTTATTATTATTATTATTATTATTATTATTATTATTATTATTATTATTATCATTATTATTATCATTATTAATAATAATAATAATAATAATAAACGAATTGTGTTTTAGTCATTTTTGTTCTCATCTTTTCTTGAATGCTTAAACTCATCAACCCCATTTAGTATGTCAACATTTGTATCAGTACCAGCAGTTTGTAAGAAATTGGTCAGTAATTGATATGTCATATTTTGTTTCTCAGAATTCACCAAATTGATGCATTAAAATGAAATTATTCAAAATTTTCTCCCGGGGGGGCATGCCCCCGGACCCCCCTACAGGATCGCAATCCCCCCACCATAGTCTCCAAAGATCCTGTGGGAAACACTACAAACCCATTTGTAATCGGGACAAAATACTTAAAGTTAGAGACAATTAAGGACCATGAGTCCTAACAAGAACACTTGCACACACTTTAATGTGTATTTTGTACACGTTCAAGACCCATTTTTATGCATTTTCTGAGTCGGTCAACTTTATTTTAGGCACAAACTATATATCTGGGCTGGTAAACCCAAACCTGCCGCAGTGGCTGGTGGCCAAAGAATATATATATATATATATATATACACACACCTGCTTCACAGGTGGAAATCTCAACCACCCCAATGTTCAACTCAAAGTTACGCCCTTGGTGATGCTAATTTCTGAGGTATTATACGTTAGCATTAAGCTAGCGGACTTTATGCTTAGTGATACTGGCTGTGTGTGTTTTGAATGTTGTTTCAAACTATAATGTGGGTTTACTCTCAAAGTGCACCAGATTAATTCATTTAGATTGCAAATGTTCAGAATTTTCTTCTCCCCAATGCATAAAAAAATTTCAGGCACAGGATTTTTTCCTGCTTCAAGCCCTGGTTATGTGGCCGACCCGCCACCAGGGGATTTAACAAGCCTCAGAACCTTTATCCAAAGAAGAATGGAGAGAGCCAGCAGTCGTTCACATAAGGCCGTCATTGTTTGCATCAACATCAACATGTACATGATGCACTGCAACTAGGGATGCAAATTATCGAGTAATTCATTAATCGATAGTTGTTTCATCTTATCGATCGATGATCGATTAATTGATAAGCGGCAATTCTTCTGAGAAGCTGAATTTCCCTCTGAATAGGTTCTATCTACTGTATACGTAACATAAAATGCTAACTTCCTTATGATATAAAGAAAAATGCAAATCATATTTTGAATAATTTCATTTTAATGCATCAATTTGGGGAATTTCCATCCATCCATCCATTGTCTACCGCTTATAATTTGGGGAATTTTGAGAACCAAAATATGACATGTCGTTTCCTGACCAATTTCTTACAAACTGCTGGTTCTGATACAAATGTTGACATACTAAATGGGGTTGAGGAGTTTAAGCATTCAAGAAAAGATGAAAACAAAAATGACTAAAACACAGTGCTGAGCCTTTAAACTATTAGTTTATTATAACTATTATCATTAATATAAGTGGGTGACTATTCCTCAGCCTTCCTTGGTGTTTTGGTTTTGACTGAAGCCTCGTTCACATACGTCTCCACTCGCCCATCTCTGAGTGACAGCTGTCAATGGATGTGAATGTGTTCTAGGAATGTGGCCAGGACAGGCGATGCGATGTGGGCGGGGACGGAGATAAAATAACTTTAACTTCCTGCGATGCGAGTGAAGCGAGTACCAATCAGAATGTAGAATAGAGATGATTGACAGTTGACGTCAACAGAGAGTTCCACAGAGTTGCGGCTTGAAACTAGCCGTCGGCGGCAGTTTTTTTTTTTTTGCCAGCGATTATAATTCAGCGAGAAAGCGAGCGACGGGCGAGTAGCGACATATGTGAACGGGGCTATACGCGCCGTCAAACTGGCCAGCTGAGGGGGGGGGGGGGCGGCGCGGGGGACATCTCGCCATGGCAACGGGGGAAAACAGAACGTTGATGAGCCAAACCAGCCGCGAGGATTTCCCCTTATAATACGCGCTGCTGCCCTCCTGTTTAGGATTATCATTAGAGCCGCTAGTTAAGTCCATTTACAGGGAATTACGTGTTCAAAACGCAATTAATTGCAATTAATTTATTTTAATCAAGTAATTTCTTATCGACAATTAATCGGTAATCGATTAATTGTTTGCATCCCTAACTGCAACTTTGCTTGAAGAGTTGTGTAAATGTGCACGACATGCAAATTAAACTCAACTCTGTTTAATTTCCGTTGGTGTTTTGGTGTGCTAGGGGGAATTGTATTAATGACAGTTATTCAATACATCACACCAACGCCGTTGTGTTGCACGTCGTGGCCTCTCTGGTTCCTCAAAGCTGGGATGCTTCTGTAAAAGTCGACACCGTTGCAAACTAAAATTCGGTATAAACAGTGTGTTTGCAGCATTTTAAGGTTTTGTTTTTTAAATAATAATGGGATCTCTGTGTAAAAATGTCTACAAATCCACACACGATGTGTGAAAAGGAGAGCCGAGAAACTGGCATGACAGTAAAACACAGCAAAGACATTGACCTGTTTTTTTAAATGAAGTAGGTTCATAAAAAAGTATATTTCGTTCTTTGTTGAGAACACACCGTGGAAACAGAAATAACCTGGACTCATTCTATGTTGGATCGTGGTTGATATGATATGCAAGTTTAGGCTTCACTGAGCTCTCTGTGTGATCCCTCACCCACTACTTCTTACAGGGGGAAAAAGCAAACTAAGGGATAGTTTGATTAGGCAACACCATTACATTGCTGCCTTCCAGGCTTGAATAGCAAACAGCCATGCCTAATCCTCCTGACGGTCCCTGTTGCGCTGGTGTCAAGCTGTCCTTCCCAGTGGCACCTTTTTTCAATTTCCCCACCTGCTGCAGCCAAAAGACCAGGGGACCAATCGGGCCTCTGCACCAATACGCTTCATCTGACATTACTTAATGGCGATGACGCCAAAGAGGAACTCTTGTAGGAACACGCCGCTGATCCTTGGAGTTGTTTTTAGTTGCATGGACCCACCCCCCCTCCCACCCATCCCAGAGCAAGAGAAATTGAAGGCATCTGTTGGATCAAGGTTAGTCTGGGTGAAATGAGCATGGGGGGGGGGTTCTTCCATGCAGTTATTTACACATAAAACCGTGAATCCTGTTGGGAAAAAACGCAGTTACAGATCCCCAGAAACATTAATCACTTTGTTGGAGTGGTAGCGATATTTTGCATGGTAATATTGTATTGATGCACAATCTTTGATTATATTATCTAGTTATATTGAAAATGCAAATTAAACCTTTTGGTAACAATGGCTTTTTCAGTCCACTAGATGGTGCTGATTTATTTTTTGGTGCGTGGGTAAAGTCAACTGGATTGGACTATGTAGGCTATCGCAATAAGATCGTATTGTGACCTGTGACTAGTTTGCTGTTAGAGTGAGTTCAGTTATGCACAAAGGAGTCAAGTTAAACTTGATCACGCACTGAATGATCAGTGATCAAAGGTATCCTGCCAGGGAGCTGTAATGTTGATTCTTTGAGATGTTGGCAGATTGTTATTAATATTGGAGTTATCTAAACCCATAGACTCTCGTGGAATTTTTTTTACACCGTTTCTACATGGACGTCAGTGAACAGAGTTTAAAACGGAGAGGAGAACACAGGAGGAACCTCTGCTGATAGAGAGAAGTCAGAATTAGGTAGGTATGGTCCTTTAATATCCCCGGGGACCCACTGAAAGCCCTCCTGGTGCCCCCGGACGTCCCCAGACCCGGTCATGCTCTCGATATCTGATGTCAATTAATTCTTAGTCTAGAAAGTCGAGTTAAACTGTGCGTGTGACCGAATCTGCACGGTCTCGGCATCTGATGCCCGAGGCAGGTGAAGGAAGTAATTAAACGGAAGGGATGACGTGTGGTCACGTCCCAATGGCATTTGTCAAAGCGGGCGAAGCCGAGCGGAGGAATGCGAGAGTGATTGATGATGGTCGCCGCGCTGCTGTCATAACCCCTCACCGATTCTCAGGCCTCCGATTTATTTACCCTCCATCTCTTTGTGGGTGCAAACAAGGCAGTTTGGTTTACAGCCACACACAGAATAAACACACACACACACACAGATATGTACAAACATGTACAGCCACGAAGACCCAGGAACCCACATATACAGATGTAGAGAACTCAGGTATGCACAAACACAAACACACAAACACATACATGCAGGAAACACACACCATTACACGCTCGGATACACACTGTGATACAC
The DNA here is from genome assembly GCF_963514095.1 of Eutrigla gurnardus. Taxonomy (NCBI): domain Eukaryota; kingdom Metazoa; phylum Chordata; class Actinopteri; order Perciformes; family Triglidae; genus Eutrigla; species Eutrigla gurnardus. The sequence goes on along the minus strand of NC_139923.1, from coordinate 9,130,704 downwards.
ACAGGTTTAAGACTTTAACAGGAAGTGGGTGTATTGCCACGGGTCTCAGACCGGCCTTATCGGGACAAGATAAGGAAACCGCTTCTCTGAAGTCACTCGGTCCCATAAAGGCCTCCACACTTCCTGATGCCAGATAAACGGTTATCCATCTCCATCACCTGGTCATCGTTCAGACTTTTCCTTGTTACAGCATGATGTATGACTTCATAGTGTTGAGAACTGGTACTCATTTAACCCCTAATTCCTTTTGGTGAATAGTGTACAATTACTAACCATGAAGACTTTTTACCTTGTTTTCACTCTATGAGGCTGAACTACACTAGGACAGTACTCAGACTGGGTTTTTATCATCACCATTAATATCTATATCCTTCAACCTGTGGGGAAAATGGTGAGAACTAGGGATTTCACAAGAACCGATACTTCATTAGGTCGATACAAAAAAATATAAAAAATGAAAGATTCTGTATACACACTATATTGCCAAAAGTATTTGTTCATTCTTAGTCCATAGGGTTTAATATGACGTCGGTCCACCCTTTGCAGCTATAACAGCTTCAACTCTTCTGGAAGGCTTTCCACAAGGTTTAGGAGTGTGTTTATGGGACTTTCTGACCATTCTTCCAGAAGTGTATTTGTGAGGTCACACTGATGTTGGAGGGAAGGCCTGGCTCTCAGTCTCCACTCTAATTCATCCCAAAGGTGTTCTATCGGGTTGAGGTCAGGACTCTGTGCAGGCCAGTCAAGTTCATCCACCCCAAACTCTCTCCTCCATGTCTTTATGGACCTTGCTTTGTGCACTGGTGCACAGTCATGTTGGAACAGGAAGGGGTCATCCCCAAACTGTAGGGGTGTGAATCTTTGGCTTCACTTCGATTAACGATACAGTAGTTGGCGATTCAATTCAAGGACGATTTTTTTCTTTTGTAACGATTCGATATGTAACCAAAATTCTATATCCATGAAATAAACATGCAATAATGCGAGTGAGACTATCTGTATTCTACTGAAAGGTGAAAAATATAAATAAATTTATTCTAGAAAAAGTATCCCTGCATAATATTTTATGCTGAATACAAAAATGCAATTAAACATTGCTCAGTGATTTTTAACATTATTCAATAGACTACATGCTGGCAGGGGAGAGAGCATCTTAAACGTATTAAAACATTAATCATAAGTAAGAATCACGATCCATCCCATTAAATGCATTTATATCGATAATTCTATTTATTTATTTTAGCAGATCGATTTAGTAGAATCTATAGGACTGATAATCGATTCATCGATTCATCGAATGAATCGTTACACCTCTACCAAACTGTTCCACAAAGTTGGGAGCATGGAATTGTCCAACATCTCTTGGTATGCTGAAGCATTCAGAGTTCCTTTCACTGGAACTAAGGGGCCAAGCCCAGCTCCTGAGAAACACCCCACACCATAATCCCCCTCCACCAAACTTTACACGTGGCACAATGCAGTCAGACAAGTACCCAGACTCTCCATCAGATTGCCAGATGGAGAAGCGTGATTGGTCACTCCAGAAAACGTCTCCACTGCTCTAGAGTCCAGTGGCGGCCTGCGGCTGCTCGGCCATGGAAACCCATTCCATGAAGCTCTCTACGCTGTTCTTGAGCTCATCTGAAGGCCACATGAAGTTTGGAGGTCTGCAGAAAGTTGGTGAACTCTGTGCACTATGTGCCTCAGCATCCTTTGACCCCGCTCCATCATTTTACTTGGTCTACCACTTTTTGGTAGTTGCTGTCATTCCCAATCGCTTCCACAGAGCGTCCCATTCTTTCACAGATGTTTGTAGAAACATCTGCATGCCTAGGTGCTTGCTTTTACACACCTGTGGCCATGGAAGTGATTGGAACACCTGATTTAAATTATTTGGATGGATGAGTGAATACTTTTGGCAATATAGTGTATATAAGGGGTGGGATGATATGTATATCTGAATATACATAAAATATCACGATTAACATGAGAATCCCCCCCCCCCCCCCTAATAAAAATGTGTCTAGGGCTGTGATCTCCATTTTATCTCGACTTAAGATTATAAAATGTAATTTTCCAGTTGTGATGGTGCATTACCTCACTGTGTGTTCTTGTCCACAGATCATTGGACGGTGCTCATGGCCAGCTGTACAGCATCTGCCAGCGAAGACAAAATTGCTCGCTGTGTTGGAATCCTGCTATCCAGAAATGCTGATCCCAACATGGTGGACAGGTGAGGGGGGACGTTCAGACAGATATGTTTCAGGTCAAAATGTTTATAGGATTTTCAGCTTAGTGCGCACTGTCAAACCTGTATTGACGTTGGCCGAATGAAAACAGTCTAGACTGGATTTGAACAGTGGAGGGGGAAAAAAACACAGAGGTGCTGGATCAGATTCCCTTTGATGGCTCTTGTTATGTTGAGCTGCCATGTGGTAGCATTATGTGTATGTGTATATTTGTGTGTTTTGTTTGGAACGTCCTGTTATGGCATGTGCATGCACAGACTGGTATCAGACAGGCGGACAAACAAACACACAGAGTGTGAGGCGTAGGCAGGAGGATTTCAGAAGCTTTTTTAAGAACTTGGATGCAATCTGGTGTTTTTGGTCATTTATAGGCCAAAAGCGACTTCGGCGTCTAGGTTACAGAACCAGGCTAAATTTTGTTAAAATATAAAGGAATTCTTCAGGCATATGCGTAGGACATTGTCAACATTATTTACAGTTCCCATGAGTCAGGGAATTTCTGGAATATTAGGGAATTTTTAAAAGAATTTTCCAGACAGGGAAAGTCAGCGGATTTGATCATTTTGGGGGCCAAGTCCTGGAATATAAAGGAATTTTGTTTGTAGCATGTTTACATTTTAGTTGCCATTTGTCGTAGTGTAATATTTCTGACAATGGAAGTGTGTCAGACCTAAGCGGCCATGTTGACCACACACAGAGGTTTCCTTTGCATTTCAGTTATTATTTCAAAATATATATAGGTACTTGTGAGTCTGGGATCCATCAGCCTTTGCAACCAGAGGATATAAAACCTGCTTGCTTCCTCTCGAGGAAGACAAAAAGATTTCATCTTGTTGAAAAGAATGAAGGGAGTTCGTCAGGATGCAGCCCCCCAGTGGTTTTCTCGTTTAGTCCCTAATCCCCCATCACTCTGTCACCGCCACTATGCCATTTTATGCACGACACACATGGAGTCGCTTGAAATCGATCAGTTCCTTCCCAGACTAAAATATTTAAGGTGACGAGACACGGAAGGATGCAGATGACGGGGGGTGACGAGGAGGAGGAGCCGCAAACAGTCCCTAAACATCCAGAGCACAAGAAGAATCTGAGGGTCATGTGGGTGCAGAGGATAAACCACCTCCTCCTCATCGCCTCTTACGTCTGAGTATCAAACCGATGATTAACACCAGCTGCTCATTCCTCAGTTGTTGTGTAAACAATCATTCTCTGTCATCTCTCAAAGTCCTGCAGGAACACGATGTGGGGTCCATTGCCTCCATGTGTCCCTTTTCACTGATCTGATCTGTGTTGACTGCAGTTGCGTTCAGGCTGAGAAATGTGCCTCTCTGGGCTGCACGTACACGTGTTGAATGTGTTCCAAGACATTTGCGTTGCTTTTTCTATACTTTGCATGATTTGAACTCGGATCAACCAGTTTCCTGGATGCGCAGGTTTGCATGGTGGGTCGCTGAGATATGGGAGACCTTCCTTCATGAATCAAAGGTTACTCACATTAAACCTTTGCCACTTAGGTCTGCATACAGCTGATACAGCAGCTGTGTGTTTCTACACTCAACAGTAATATAAACGCAACACTTTTTGCTTTTGCTCCAATTTTTCACGAGCTGAAATGGAAGATCTCAGACTTTTTCTAGCAGCAGGGAGAATAACAGGTTAGGCACTTCAGCGTTGGCTTCACTTTTCAGACCTGAAGGTTGCCGCCTGGTCAGAGCTTAGTCACGCCGTCGCCCCCTGGTGATTGCTTGACCCTAATCAAATAATGACATAGCAATCTCTTCTATACTGGGGATTGCTGAAAAATTCTAATTATAAATATTATAAGTATCGTGTTTGATTTGGGATTCCATTTACTTGATAAGCAATGATGTGTCCAGGTATTTTTGTCATAGTGTTACTGAAAAAAGATCAAAAGGTGTCTTCATTTTTGATGCTCAAGTCACTCCGCCTGATAACTTTTCCTCACAAACAGTGCTATTGTCTCAACATACAGTATTTAAAATTGAGAGAAGTTTGCAGGACATATTAAAGTCAGTATACATTTGCAGTAGAAAGAGTTAAGTTGAATTTAGTAGTCGTCCAGTTTGTGTATTAAAAGACCAGTCAATCGATTTAACTGATTCCTATTCTGTTGTTTACATGTGAACCATGGATTCACTGTCCCTCTTACTGTGTTCATCTCTTTCACACACACACACACACATACACTCTCTCTCTCTCACACTCTCTCACACACACACACACACACACACACAGCTTCCTGTAAAAGCGTCGAGTGAAGTGATGGATAGTCCCTGGACTTTCCCAGCCCTCTATAGATGTGTGTATTTTTCTCACCCTCCGTGTTTGAGTCCGCAGTGATAAGATACCGAAGAACTGTAGCGGCGCTTGTTCGTGATAGAAACAAACATGGGAAGTAAACAGAGCAGTGACTATCGGTGAGACGGGTCAAAGCCATTAAAACCAGGTCTCTCTCCTTGTGTCACAATCGTCGGCTGTTGAAGGACACGTCAAAACGTTTTGCATACGGTTACACGATGCTCCGTACGGTCTGTCCCTGCTGCAGCAGATTACTTATCTTTATTGTTGTCCACTGAAAATCTAGTAGACTTGAAACGTAGCCCTGAAGTTTACCGCTCAGAGACCCAAAGGTTGTCTGTGATCTTAATCCAGTCCAGTCAGATTATGTCTTTAATGTAATTTTTTGCACGTTTTAACCCTCTTTCCTGGCTCAGAATTATGGAGCCTTATAAAAAAAAAAAAGAATAATACCATTTTGCAAATATTTTTATTATTATCCGCTTATTTTTAAAATAAGCGGATGTTAGGCAGAGTTTAAAACGTCACACTCAGGTGGGATAATGTCAGTTAATTACAATAAACATACAGACTTGGCTTATCCACACACTCAAGGTCCCCTGGTAATTCTGGTCCTGTGCAAATAGGGCTCTGGCCCCGGTTTCCCGATAACGTCCACTCTTAGCGCGCTACGAAGACTCCTACGTTATCACTTACCAAAGTTGTTTACTTCTATAGACGTGGTTCCTGAACGGTCTCTTAGGAGTCTTCTTAAGAAACACTCCTTACGTCGTTCGTACACGGCGCTGTCCAGAAAGAAAGTGCTGAAATCAATTGCTCAGAGTTCGATTTTCCATTTCATGGCATGACATCACTATATTGTAAAATGTAGGCTATTGCAGTGTTTGCGAATAAAACATTGCTATAAATCCTTCTAGGTCTAAACATTTATTTAACCATGGTCGAACATACTACCATAGCCTATACTGATTTAAAAAAAGATATAGAAAATATAGAAACAGCGGAGGAGATTGAGCCAATTAAATCCTTAATTACATGCATATTTGTTGTAGTCGAAAATTATGCAATATAGCCGCGTCGGTCAATATATCCATGGGATTGAAGTTGATCCTTATGAAATTATGTATTCCAACTAAACGGCTCCGAGGACGGCGACGTCTTTGGTTCAGTACGAGGATACGTTGTATCGCTGCCACAGTTTTGCCACCGTTCACAACCGTCACCGGCGTCCATTTATGACATTTAACCACTCAGACCCTAATTGTTTGACGATGTGCCAATTTCCCTTGGCAATTGCTTGCAGGATTGTGCATGCCTTGACATTGACTAGGCCTAATGGGCTAATTAAATCCATCCATCCATTGTCTACCGCTTATCCTGTATTCAGGGTCACGGGGGGGCTGGAGCCGATCCCAGCTGTCATTGGGCGAAGGCAGGGTTCACCCTGGACAGGACGCCAGTCTATCACAGGGCCGACATGTAGAGACAGACAACCATTCACACTCACATTCACACCTACGGGCAATTTAGAGTCATCAATTAACCTATCCCCATCCTGCATGTCTTTGGACTGTGGGAGGAAGCCGGAGAACCCGGAGAGAACCCACGCTTACACGGGGAGAACATGCGGCTAATTAAATGACACTGTAATATACCTAGGCTACTTCTGAGGTTGAAGTAAAGCTTAGCCTTGTGATGAAATGCATGCGCATTTTATTTTGTGCTTGTGTATTTCCAGCAATTATTTTCTTCATGAATGACTTAATAATAATAATAATAATGCATTCGTTTTATATAGGGCTTTTCTAAAACCCAAAGACGCTTTGACATAGAAAAAAACAAAACAAAACAACAATCAATAAACAAAACAAAAACAAAATCAATGTAAGGGGGGGGGGGATGGGAGTTAGTGATTGTAGGCAGTGTTGAAGAGGTGAGTTTTAAGAGATTTTTTGAAGGAAGTGAGTGTGGGGGAGTCTCTAATGTTTTTTGGGAGGGAGTTCCAGAGGGTGGGAGCAGCAACGGAGAAGGCCCTGTCCCCCCAGGACCGATAGCTTGTCCTGCAGGGGGGGGACAGGAGGTTTGCATCAGCAGATCTAAGGGTGCGGGTGGGTGTGTGCCGGTGGAGGAGCTCAGACAGGTAGGGGGGAGCCAGGTTATGGAGGGCTTTGTAGGTGAGGATGAGGAGTTTGAAGTTGATGCGCTGGGGGATGGGGAGCCAGTGGAGGTTGTGAAGGACGTGTCAAACTATGCATCTTTTTTAGAGTTGGAGCCTTTTTCTATTATGACTGATTTTAATTGTAATATGCTGGAGTAGTGAAGATGTAAAACCATTGGTGAAACACAATACTGGCAATGTGCAGTTCCATGCGCAGCGGGGGTTTCTGGGTTACTGTACAGTGGCGGCGACTAGCGCCAGGAGCTGAAACATCGCTACGGTAGAGCTAAGAAGGCTCTAAGAGTGCTCCAGACCACTCTTACCAACATATGACGTACGAAAGAGATTCGTAGCAAAGAACGTTTCAGGAAACACGCAAAATGTTAAGTAGGAACTCTAAGTAGGGGTTACAAATGATGTAGCGTTAAGAAGGCTTTAAGAAGGCTTCGGGAAACCGGGCTCAGGACTGTAACTATTTTTAGAACTGGTCAAAGTGGTCAGAAAGTATATGAAAATGCACCAATACTCAGACATTCAGTTTACTGTGATGAGAGAAAGAAAGGCCACTTTGGACCTGCTGTAACCAGAGAATGATGAAGCGATCATCAAAATAGTCGATCACTTTTCCCTCAGTCAACCACTTAATCAATTAATAATTTTGGCTCCACTTTAACCTTTTTAGAGCAGCATTTCAAGCCTGCAAGTGATTCAACTTGTTTGTGACTCTTCCTCTAACGTATGATTATTTGTGTTGTGTCACAGTAGAAACAGTGAATCAAAGTGCCGGCTACCTGTAATGTAATGGTGTGTGCTGCCCCCTGGTGGTCCCTCCATATCTTTCATTGCCACTCCTGTTCTATCACGGCTCTTCAACTCCTCTCCTGCCCTCTTGCCCCCTCCCAGGTCTCAGATGACCTGCCTGATGATGGCGGCCAGGGACGGCTACAGTAAGGTCATCAACCTGCTGGCCTCCCACGGGGCCGACATCAATGTCCAAGACGGCAAGGGGTACACGGTACGTCACGGTTACTGTCATGGCAGGTTCCTTCAGTCATAACCTGCAGATATTGATGTAGCTCTGAAAGATACAATCACACTTTTTATATACATTTGACTTGATAATATTTCCTGTCAGGCTTTATCCTTAGCAGTGCAGTACGACAGAAAGGAGGCGGTGCTAAAGCTTCTCCAGCTCGGAGCCGACAAAACATTGAGGACAAAGGCCGACAAGAGTCCAGCCGACCTGGCTGTGATCTTCAACAACACACAGGTACCTGAAGGGCTTTATATGATGCAGTTTGGTACTTACACGTATCGTCAGTGTCTAGTTATCTCGTGGGAAATGGTTCAGTGAAGGTCAGTTAAAGTTGTGCAGTACTGGACTAATATTTCTAAATCACAGCATCTGTTCACAGCTGAGCAGGATCCTGGCCTCCTCATCCCACATCTCTTCCATTGAGGCCTTCAGCTCCATGGAGGAAACCCTCAGCAAGTTCTTCAAGAAGGACTCTGAACCGCCATCCTCCAAGGAAATGTGAGGCGACCTAGAATGTGTTAACATGCTCACTGCACTCAAACTTTACCACTTTTATCATTTAAAGTCCTTCTCCTCCTCTAGCTTTGGCAGCAGAAACAGACAAATATTTAATATATTGTTTTAAGCAATTTGATGAATCAGGATCAGAACATTACATTTCGGCTTACCTGCGATAATGAGAAATATATTATAACCGCAGCCCAGTTACAGTACAGTGCAGCACCCCTGCACATTACTTGCGTCACTTTATCATTATCTATGATATGAAAAAATAACTTTTACACATAGGCGGAGGAATAAAAAAGTGCTACAGATGAACATTACAGGTTCCAGAATAATGATCAAACGTAAACAACTCAGGAAATCTTTGTAATACATTTAAATCCGTAGGGATGAGAGTCACCATCACGATGCTTCAGTCATGACACGATCTTATTGGCATTTTGGGATATGCTGAGTATTGCCACAACATATATTGCGATATATCACCTTTTTTCCAACATGTTCTATCGAATAAGAAGAGCTGCACCTGTGATTATTGTTTTTATCAATTACTTTTGAAATTCCTGATTTTTAATGATTAATTTATCCAAAATAAATATCAAAAATGTGTCTGATAATATTCATATTTCAATATTTTATTAATTCATCTTTTCTCAAAGAAAAACAATGCAAGATATTTTACCCATTTGTCAGATGCCTGAATAAAATACTGGACCTCAAAATACTGGACCTGAACTGGAGAATCAGCACCATCTAGTGGACTGAAAAAGCAATTGTTAGGAAAATGTTGAATTTTTGTTGGCAAAATGTATACTTTATGATAAATGATTGATACTTAATATAAAATGTTCACTCAAAATATTGCAACTCTATGCTGTATTGAGTTTTTTCCCACCCATATAAATCAGTCCTGCATCTGTTGATGAATTACGCTCCAAAAAGATGCCATAAAGTCACTTTAGCCCCCTATTTTTACCCTGATAATGCATAATACATTGTGAACAACAAATCTGGTCAATGATGACCCGATGATGCTACCATCCAGGGAGCGCGCCATGTTGGAGAAAAAAGTTTCACCTGGAGTTTTAGTGCAATCGTAGTCCCATCTGGCTCATACTCTGTGTAACTAGTGAACTCTCTGCCCTTCAGTGCAACCAAGCTTGATGAACTGGAGCTCCTCCTGCACGGCCTTGAACTTGGCTACCTCACAGACATCATGACTGTAAGTACCGATTGCATGCTCTAATAAAATTGCAAATGTTTTCTTTTATCAAATATGTATATTTTTGTATGCTCAGTGCCTTTTTGTAATGTGAGAGAGTTCTGTTTTCTCATCTCACAGAGATAACATGCTGTTACACACAGTATTAGATCTGTGGGCGAGATTAATCCTTAACGTGCTACAACATCATTGGCAGAATGACATTTAGCTGATTTGGAACAAGTCTCGAGATGACTAGTTTACATATTTCACTCTCACGCACTTCGATGTGGATCTGGTGTGCCCGACTGGCTCGGCCCCCGAATCAAACTGAGGGTCAGCTCGAGTTTTTGGCCCCGTTTGACATGTGAGTTTGATGGGTTTGATGGCTGCAGGTAGATCGTTGCCTCATGCAGGCACACATCTGGTTCAGCTGGAGAAGTTTTGATTCGGTGACTACTGAGTAGGGTTGGGCATCGAGATCCGGTTCCAAATAGGAACCAGTTCCTAACCTCCGGTTCCGGAACCGTTAAGAAGCTGTTGGAATTGCAATCCTTTTTTAGGCTTTTCCGGCAGAAACGTAAACAATGGAGGGGGAGAGATACACATTTTCCAGCTGGAAAAACAAGCATTATTTCAACTTCATCTCAGCAAAAGATGGCAACATAAAGGTTCGTTGTACACTCTGTGTTAACAACAAAGTGTTGTCTACTTTCAAGAATACAACGTCAAACTTGAAAAAACATTTAGAGTCACAGCATGGCACAACCACATTAAAAGAGCAGATCCCGCCGGGGGCGGTGAAAAGGTGTGAATAAACAAGACAAGTTCTCGATTTCACGGAGCTCCTGCTAACTCAGTCTGTGCTGAAATGCGAGCGGAGTCTCTCTTGAGAGTATTTAGTGGAGAAATGTCTTGCTGCTTGCTGGCCCCGCCCCCTCCCTTCGTCATCACGCCGCTCATACTTGAGGACTGTGCTCATTTGTTTCATAAAACCAATCCTTGCTGCTCTAATGCCGGTTCAATATTTATAAAATGTTCATTCATGATGTTACTGCCATTACAATATGCAAACAATTATTTAAGTTAAGTGAAGTCAAGAAAGACTGTCTTTATTTTTTTATAAAAAAACATGTATTTTCTATCAGGACATAGTTTTCAAGTGCAACTTAAAATGTCAGTGGATACATTGTTGATGTTACCGTTAAAAAAACACATCAATAAAGTGAGTATTGGCAAAATCGGTAGTCGGCAGCTGTTGAATGTAACTAATAAAGTAACTTGTAATCTAACTTAGTTACTTTTAAAATCAAGTAGTCAGTAACTTAACTAAGTTACTTTTTAAAGGAGAAGTCAGTAGTCAGATTACTTTTTCAAAGTAACTGTGGCAACATTGGACCTGTTGACCTGCACCTCAAAGAATCAGAATCGAGAATCTTTTAGAACAGGAATCGAAACAGAGGATCGGGATCGGGATCGGAATCGGTAAAATCCAAACGATGCCCAACCCTACTACTGAGTGATGTTTTCTCTTTTTCTCCACATACATACATGCACAGGAAAATGACATCACCTGGAGCTACCTGCTGACCATGGAGAAGGAGGACCTGGAGAAGGTAGAGGATCACGCTAAGATCTGTCTGTCCGTCAGCTCTTTTTGCTCACTGCCAGGCTTCAGGCCCGAGACCAGGCGAGGGGAGCTGTTGGGGGAAGGAAGCTGTGTGATATTACACTGACTGAATGTCTGGTGGTTAGGGGTGTACGGTATAAACGGTGCTGAAGGTATACCGGTATGAATTTCGCTACGGTATGGATTTTGACGTTACCGTGGGACCGGTGTGACCAGTAGATGAACACTTTCTTTTTTCCCCCTTTTATTTTGACGAGCGCAAAAGCGCTCGTCTTTTGCGACAGACATAACAGACATAACAGACTTCTTAACAGACATCACCGCAATGCGTCCAGGCAGCCCACGTAAGCATCACACTGTTTACAAACATGTCCATGTGTACAACATGCACGAAAGAGCGGCAGTGGCTTAACAGACGGAGATATGGCTGAAAGCGCAGCACGCGAGGAAGAGGAGCAGTTGGTGAAAAAGAAGGGTGCACATTCCATTATCTGAACATGGTTTGGTGCAATAATCATTTACATTAGGAGCGCCTCCGCGCAGCACAGTAGACTTGCTCCGCAAGACGCACGGCCGCAACAATCCTCGCCGCGCGCTCCCGCTACGTTCTTCTTCGTGTACTTTACGCGTTTGATGTTGTTCTGATGCTGTTCCGCCTCGTTCAACCACCACGATGTCGCTTTCTACTTTGAAAACACGGAGTTGACACTGTATTTTGACAAGCTGTTGCACTCTTCAGACTCGTGGTGTGAGCGGAACCGGACCGGTACCGGAACCGGACCGGTGCATTTATAAGAAAAATGCCGCTGTGTCTCGGTCCAAAATCCACTTTCCTCGCGCTGCCTGCTCGCACAGATCCGCTCGTGCGCACATTTGCTGATGCAGGTCGAGTGTTGTCGAGAAATATATGCAGAGACGGCGCTCCTTAAAAACAACATCAAGCCATAGGCAGCCTAATAAAATAAGGATTGTTTTTGATAAGCTGTGGAACTCTGAGTTAACCTATTTCTACCTGAATTTCTATGAACTACCAGGCTGTTGAGTAAACCTATAACTTATATTTTACTTGATAAAATAAGACAATATATGCACTCGTTATAGTGTTTTATAACGTATAAAAGTATCTGTAGCTATTAATGTGATGCTCCTCATTTTCCAGCCATATTTTTCCGGACCCTAATTTTGGATCATTTCCATCAACCGGCACCTTAATAAGTCACTCTCTCCTTTAATCCTTGAAAACCTTGAATACACTCAGGTTGAACAAAAATGTTGAATGCAAATATAATAATTGCAGGATTGCAGACTGCTTGCTGTGCCACCTGACTTAATCCAACTGCACCAATACACCATCCCACGCGTCTTGTCTGTTTAGGGTTTTTTCGGTGGGTACCACCGGGCCTGAAAAAAATTCTAGGGAAAACACTGTACATAGAAACTAAAAGATAAAAATTAAAATACCGCGATATAATACCGTTACCGTCTATGCCTCAAATCATACCGTGATATCAATTTTAGTCCATACCGTACAGCCCTACTGGTGGTATATGTAAGGTGCAGATGCAGATGAGGTAATGCCCCTCACACCCCGTGTTTCGATGCTTGCGGTGCTACTGTGTGGAAAAAAAACTCATTTTTACATATTACCTTTAGTATAAGTGAAGCAGCTACAGACATATTGACACGACCCGGCCCGCCACTATCCTCAGGCCTGGCATCACACCGGGCTGCTGTGCTGTTTGTGTAGCTTAAGTGCAACATGGAGCTTGAAGATGTAAAGACATCGAGAAGTAACATTGAGCAAGTTTGGAGGAAACAATTTTAAATTAGTCGTGGGCAGTGACAACATATACGTCGGCTTTGTCGAGTGCATTAAATGCAGCACGCTTCAGTATTTCTGAAACGTCAGTTATAATGGCCCACTTACTTCTGCAATATCACAGAATTTTGTTTGTAGCATGTTATTATATAATATTACGTAGTTGCCATTTATCCAAATGTATTATTCCCCACGCTGGATTATTTTATTATTATTATTATTATTAAGGTTTATTTGTGTAGGGACAGATACAGAAACATAGATATCTAGAACAGTCATCTGATGTGTGCATCATAGTGTTTATAGCCAAAGCTAATTCACAACACTTTTCCCCAGTTGGGCTGTTAGTTAAAAACAATAATACAGATTTACCTTTATTAAAAATAAGAAAAAATGGAGAGAATGAAGAAAAAAAGGCTAATAATGATGATAATAATATCACAGACAGATCACAAATTAAATATGAAAACTAAATAGTAAAAACTAAGTATGGGAACAAGATTGTTGCTGAACGAGAGTTTGTTAAAGAGTTCCATCGTTTTGTCCCTTTTAATTGAAAAGGCAGTTTGGGCAAAAGATGTTCTCCGGAATGGGACACTACAATTGCCTTTTGATGTTGCTCGGGTGGCGGATCTGGTACCGCTTTGCAGTCTTGTAATAGTCTTGCAGAGCAGTCGGGGGGCAGCAGTATTTAAGCATTTAAAAAACCTTATATTTGAAATCTTATATTTGTCCAGAATTTTGCAATGATGATATCTTATTCTCTTCTTGTCCAAGACTTTCAAGGCTCGATTATATAGACACTCTATAGTCTTAATTGATGACTGGTGAGCCTGGGACCATGTGGTCAAGCCATAAGATATATGTGAGAGAATCATGGAATTCATGAAAACAAAAGCACAGTTAAGAGTTAAACATTTTCTTATAATCTTAAAACAGCCTAGATTTGCTTTAAGGGTTTTACAAATTTTTTTAATATGACTTTTGAAGTTTAACTGATAGTCGATGATTATGCCCAAATACTTCAGAAACTTGTTCAATGAGCTCCTCATTAATTTTTATATTCAGAAGGTTTGTTAGAGTTAGCTTTCTTATGGAGAAGCAGAGAGAGTTTGTCTTTTTAGTGTTCAAGGTTAAGCAAGACGGTGCTAGCCAAGATGCTATTTTGTCTAGATTAGCATTTAGTTTCTCAGCCACTAGAGTACAGGTCTTACCAGATGCATATATGACTGTGTCATCCGCATACATCTGTAGACCTATATCTGGGCACTAGGGGTGTGACGATACACTCCACTCACGAGACGAGACGAGACACGATATTGGGTCCACGAGAACGAGACGAGACGAGATTTTAAGAAAACTACAATGACAAAATATATGACTGGACCAACAGACTTTAATTTAACAGAGTTGCACATGCATTTTGAAATATTTTATTATAACTCTTTACATGCATGATGTAAGCATGATCTTTTAATAAACTTCTTCTTTCACAAATTTAAACTGAAACTAAAATGTATAAAAATTCAAAATAAAATAAATTAAATTAAATATTTATTTTTTCCAAGTGTAAATATGTGCAAAACCAAATCAAAGTTCTACTTTGTCAATACAGAGTGCAAATAGTGCAAACGGAGCCTGACCAAGTATGTCATGAACAACATGCTGCAACTACAGCATCTTCAGCATCTCTGACATCGCAGCTGTCAAGTGTATCAATACTTCGGGAGTTTTGTCTTATCTCTGGGCTGGTGATGCTGCTATGGCAGCTTGCTGCTCAAGGTAACGAGCCAGCATATCCAACGTGCCCGTCGTTAACTTGTGTGATGGCAATTGTAGCCGTTTCTGCTTGGACATTTTCACCGCGGTAGCCGCTGAACTACGATGAAAAAAAGCAGTCACACGTCTCACCCGCCCGAGTAAACGAGTGACGCGGGGAACACCGAGGCCAACTTGGGTTGCAAGATTTATAGTGTGCGCAAAACAGATGTGCGACTTCAATCCCGCGTCGCGCACGGCCACGTCCATATTACGTGACTCAGAGTGGCAACCCATTGATATGTTTTTAAGGCTGGGATGTCGCTCGAGGAGGTGGTTTCACCAATACACAAATGGTGACAGACCTGTGTATAACAAGAGAACAAAAAATATATATATTTTTTTCATTTGTTCAGGTTGGTATCACAGACCCCGGAGACCAACAGAAGTTGCTCAGTGCCCTGCAGCAGATGCAGCTGGACAAAGTGGACTTGGACAAAATCAGCCTCCCGGACACGGCAGACAGCGGGTAGGGAACCACATCCTCAAGTCCAGCAGACCTGGGACCATCAACACCTGAGCTCAACAGGAAAACTGTGACTCAGTTTGAATAATATCTGAGATGATCTGAGGCTTCATTCTCTGCACACTTGTCCTCTCCTGTCTACAGTAACCGTAACAAAGTATCATCGTAGATGAGGCTGACAGACCGTTTATCACAGTGTTTGAACGTCTTTACAGTATTTGAAAATCTTTGTTTCAGTCTGCTATAAATGTCTGACAAGCTGTCAGTTGCCAAAAAAAGGGTATTCCACAAACACTGCACAAAGCCAAAAACAAAGTTGACGATAGAAGCAAAACTCTAAACACTTGTCAGCTGCACACCTTAACCCTCCCCCACATCCAGTCCTCCTCCATCTCCCCGTAATGCTCCATCTGTCCTCCTCCACTGGAAGTCGTCCATCAGCCCAGTGAGCATCTCGCTGTCCTGGCTCCCCCCCTCCATCGCTGTAGCCAGGCCCCGAGCTGGGCCCTAATGGTTTAAGCGGAGCTGTAATGATTTGTAAGGTGAGAGGCGATGGGAGGTTGCAATGAGCAAAGGAGAGCCAGTGTCGGGGGCCAAACAAAGACATCAAGCCGCACCCCATCACTTCATGAATCCTCCGCAAAGATGGGCTGGTTGGCTGCACTCGCCCTCGCTGGCCGGATGAGACACAGTCCAATAGAGAGAGGGGAAGGTTAACGAGAGGGATGGATGGTTTCATCACAACCAGACCTCCTTTAGAGCTCCTTCTGGGTCCGTATTTCACACTCAGACATGGAAAACATAGAATTCATCTTAAAACATTTTCTTGACGTGTCAGGGTCCTGTGGGGAAAAATATGTCAAATTGTAATAAAGTATCATACGGAAGACTATAATGAACACTAACGGAAACGTCTGTCCATTCATAGTTAAAATGCCACTTTGCAGCAACTCAACGCTGCATTTATCCTGAAACTTCGGTCATTTTAGTGAGAGGAAGCTGCTCATCAGGGCAGAAACACTAAAAGCTAAACATGTCGCCTTTCCAGCTCGGTTATCTGACGGGCCAAAAGGACTGCAGCTTTGCAGGGTTGCAAATGCAGACACCTGTGTGCTGGAGGAGTGTGGGGAGGTCTGGAAAAAACAGCTTCTGGTAGAGGGGAGACGGGGCCTCGGAGTGGGGATGTGTGGACCTCGACTGTTAGGAGGTCCTGGATTTGAAAAGACTTGGAGGATGCTTTGCTCATGGCTCTGGAAGAAAAGAGGAAACTGGTGCCAGATTCACCCAAATACCACTAAAATCCTGAATGTTGTCTGGTCTCTGTCAAAGTGCCTCCCAAAGGCCATGTGGAGAACGATGCCCATGGACAGGGGATGGAAGACCCTGTCCACTGGATTTGCATTCTGACAGTAACATGTATGTAGGTTTAGTGGGCAAAGTGTTACCTTGTTGCAGATTCTGTGTTGTGATTTGACAAAGTCTTCAGCCAGCGTGCTTTGATTTTAATAACGTATCGTCGTCTGGCTTCTTCGGACTCTGTGACCTTGAGTGTGACCTTGTCGCCGAATGTGAAGCTGTTGCTGTTGAGTCGGCACCTCCAAGGCCGCAGGGCTCGGCCCAGGCACCACAAATGTATTATTATTATTATTGTTGTTATTATTATTATTATTTATTCTGGTCTGAATCTGAAACTGAGGAAACGTGTGCACTGGAAGTAAATGTGCGCCCCTCTCCTCAGCAGCCACCGTTGAGCAAGGCACTTGCTGCTGGAAAAGGGGCAGTATGCAGGTATTCCCTGGATGAATTAAGCTTTGCAACAAAGTAGCACAGACGTGCATCTTCTTCCCACATAACACAACATCTACAGATCCCTTCGACAATCTTCCCACCAGCGGCCCATCATCACTCTCCGCTCCCTAGATAAACTAACAGCAGGCAGAAGGGAGGTGAGGGTGCAGCGCTAGTTGACTGACAGTGTTTACTCGCCCCTCTGACAGAGTGTGAGGAGGGCCGGGACGGCTGGCTGCCCAGTCCCCTCACCACGGGAAATGTACCATTAAGATAAGAGCTATCAATATCCCACGGGACCAACGGGGAAGGGAAGAGAGGCTGACGGGTGTAAGTAATGATCGTTTAAGGTGGATGTTTTCAGGGAGGGATGACAGCATGGGGTTAGCACAGGGAGGAGGCGTAGCGAGGGCCTGGCCACCTGCTCGGGTTTTCTGGAGTTTGGTGAGGTGGTCTCTAGGAAAATGCATAGAGAATGTTAACACAGAGTTCGGTCCAAACTATCAATCTGTCTGCCCTGTCATCGGTGGGCATCCTCAGCAGGCTTCGCCTTATTTCATGCAGACGTCGTCTTAGGGATCACTTTAAAAGAAGGTAAACCTACTGACCTCCACCCTGAAGCTCCAGCAGCGTTAGGTGTGTGACTTGTCAGAAGAGCAACGCGTTGCATTTATGTGCCTCGCCATCTTTACACAGCGTATTTTGTGCAGACTGAGATTTGGCTTTTGAAATATTAATCGCCATTTGAAAAACAAGTTAAATGGTATTTGGACCTGCTTTTATAAAAAGCTTGTCTAGTCTTCTGGGCACTCAAAGCTCTTTACACCCCATTCACACACACACACATTCATACACGGATGGCAGACGCTGCCATGCAAGGTGTCACTTACCCATCAGGATTGAATCAAACTCATTCACACGCTGATGGATGGATGAAACTCCAAGGTTACACCTTCAAACTACGTGTTGTGCCCAAACCAAAAATCTTATGTCTACAATGATTTAAAACATTCAAAATGTGAAATCCTCACATTTGAGAAGAAGGAAGCAGAAAAGTTTCAGCTTTTTTTTCTTGATAAATGCCTCAAATTGTGATGGTTAATTAATTTTGTGTTGATCAGCTAAGTAATTAGTTGTCTAACATTCATCTGATACAGCATACACATTACATTGTAGGCATGAACATTTATTCACAGTATATGTATTGTATGTTATATATAAATACGTATTATATTTAAGTTGCTCGTGTTTTGCAGAAGTGAGGATCTGCTGAACTTCCTGATAAGCTTGAGGCAGCAGTGCTGTTACCTGACGGAGGCGGTTCATGATGTCATCAGCCGCTTTCCCAGCCAGTCCTCTCAGGTATGCTGACGTCATCTGAAGTGGTGGACTTGTTCTCGGGGGTCACGTGTCATGTGGTCACGCGCTGCTTCAAAGGAAGAAGATGAAGAATGTGTTACTTCTGTAAAACTTTTATACTTGAATCGAGGAGCTTTCTGCTTGATTTGAACATGGTGCACGAAGTAAGAGAGGAGTTCACGCCGGGCGCACCCCTCTGTAGAAAAACAGCAATGCTTCGTTGTGTGATCTGCCCCCGTGGCTGTAGATCTGCCCAGTGTCCCTTCCTGTCACCTGACTGGGATAAGGTCAGGTGCCTTCTATTCACACCGGACGTTTCTTCACGTCGGCCAACGAGCGATTCTGCTGTTTTCTGTAGAGCTAATGTCTGTCTGCCTGTGTGTGTCTATTTTTGTGTGTGTGTGTGTGTGTGTGTGTGTGTGTGTGTGTGTGTGTGTGTGTGTGTGTGTGTGTGTGTGTGTGTGTGTGTGTGTGTGTGTGTGTGTGTGTGTGTGTGTGTGTGTGTGTGTGTGTGTGTGTGTGTGTGTGTGTCTTTTCGTCATGCTCACTCTCTGACACAACTGATGAAGACTTAGAATAAAAACGGAATATTAAAAAAAGTGACACTAGGATGTGGGAGGTGAATCAGGGGAGTTAATAAACATATATAGCTATATTCATAACTGGGTCTCTCTGGTCCTCCATGTAGCTGGTCTTCTCTCTGGACCCAAAGAAGGAGGCCCAGGCAGTCTGCAGCAAGCTGGTGGTCCAGACTAAAGACCTGCACAAGGAAGTCACCTGCCTACGCCATCTGCTCTGCCAGGTCAACACACACACACACACGTTTTCAGCCGCTCAAGTGAAAAATAAACGCGTCGGTGTCATGCACTTAAATAAATCACTGCCAAGTTTGGAAAATACATGATTGCAGATTGTAGATATGACAGCAGACTTGGATGTCTCACCTCACATTCAATTATGTGAGGAAGACATCTTGATGTCCTTTTCTCAACACTTGACAGATGTATTGCTGCCGTGTTGAGTGTGACCTCTTGAGATCATCGCTACATATTTATGTACGGAAGGTCTGCTGCTATCGGTTATTTCAGTTATCAAGTATTCTATTGATTATTCCAGTATTCTGATAAAAAATACAGAGTTAGTATATATTAAAGTAAATATTGAAAATATAAAATAAGATTGAACATTGATTTGGTTTTCCATCTTCATTTTTTTTACCTCAAAGTTTAACCCATTCAGTGCTTTTAGTGCATTATGGCATTCAGATTTTTTTTTCACCATCGCCCCAAAAATAATTCTAACCATCTTAAAATCAATGTAAACCATCTGCATCTGCAAAATTCTGCATGATATCTAGGGCTGGGTATTGTTGCAGGTATTCCCTGGATGAATTAAGCTTTGCACGATTCGATTCAATATCGATTCGATTCGATATTGATTGAAATGCTTCGATATCGATTCAGTATCAAGTAGAAATACACAAGTAAGAGTACCAGATCATTTTTTCAAATAATTTATTTAGTTTCATGCCTTATGAACAGCCGTGGTATAACTCATGGCATGATAAAACAGGACACTGCTTAAACACTGAACTACAGTGCATGTAACGGGTTCACACCGGCCGCGGAAGCTATGGTAGTAGACAGTAGTAGTGCAGATATACCGTTGAAATGCACATATTTGTTTATCTACTCTTCACATTTATTAAATGTATTGTCTCTTCCTGTTTCCCAGTGCGAGTTGAGATACACAAATATGACCGCATTTGTCAATCGCGGTATTTTATTTTGAAAATTGCTTTTATTTTGAAAATTGACCGGATTGTCTCGTGTCTCTTTGTGTGATTTCCTGCCAGAACTGACGCGTTCGCTCGCGGCACGCGCAAAAAATAGAGCAGACGCCGAAACGATCGCTTCACGGCGCGGGACGGCCCCGCCTATTCGCGGCGCTCCGCGTCTGGTGTGAACTACACTATCGCTTAACAAGGGCACCGAAAGGAAGCGGGCGCCGAAAGGAAGCGGGCTCCGCTACGCGTCTATTCGCGGCGCTTCCGCGGCCGGTGTGAACGCTGTGCTCACTCCGGTCGCCATATTGTAATGGTTTGGTCTAGTGCGGCCCCCGTCCGTACAGCGCGAATCACACGAGGGTGTCGGTCACAGCGCCCCCACTGGCCAGGGGCTTGAATCGATTCAGAAAATGGCTGAATCGATATTGAATTGCGGGGAAAAGAATCGCAATGCATTGCTGAATCGATATTTTTACCCATCCCTAATGATATCCTTTTAACTTGCTATCGTCATCTATTTGCATTATTGATATGATATTGATGCGATACATTAATTTAAAGATTTAATTTTTGGTTTAAGTTTTTGCTTTGATCAAAAAAATTATGTTTATAATTATAATTATAATTATGTATTATAAAACTCATCAGTGATTGTTAGTAATCCAGTTCGGGGAACCGTTTCAGCCCTAGTGTGCACCCTGTATGGTGAAATGAGACGGGAAGGTTGAAGAAAGTGAGACCATAGGTGTCGCATTATATTAAAGTAAAGCATACGCAAGGTAACTTCTGGAATGGATGCACCAGGAAGTAGCCTTGTCCCAAACAGATATCTGTCATGGCAGCACCGTGTTGAGTGTGAAGTGGTTTTGGATGAGTGGTCTCGAGGGTTCAGAGGTCAAACATACATGTTTTGAACGGCACAAATAAAATTTGAGGATAATTTATTGTCATTTTGCAACACAACGGAACGTAGCTCGTTGATCGTGGTGCGTTCCTGTAGTTAAAGTTCCACGATGGGAATGCAAACGGCAGCAACAAAATCATATACATTAGGGGTGTGAATCTTTGGCTTCACTTCGATTCGAATAAAGATGCACTAGTTGGCGATTTGATTCAAGGATGATTTTTTTTTTTTGTAACGATTCGATTCGATTCTGTAAACCACGATTCGATTCAGTAACTTGTAATCAAAATTCTATATCCATGAAATAAACATGCAATAATGCGAGTGAGACTATCTGTATTCTTCTGACAGGTGAAAAATAACATATTTATTCTATAAAAGTAGTCCTGCATAATATTTTATGCTGAATACAAAAATGTAATTAAACATTGCTCAGTTATTTTTAACATTTTCAATAGACTACATGCTGGCAGGGGAGAGAGCATCTTAAACGTATTAAAACATTAATCATAAGTAAGAATCACGATTCATCCGATTAAATGCATTTATATCGATTATTGGTGAAGCCAAAACGATTCATTCTATTTATTTATTTTAGCAGATCGATTTAGTAGAATCTATAGGACTGACAATCGATTCATCGATTAATCGAATGAATCGTTACACCTCTAATATACATGGAAACATGTTGCCATAGCGATACATAAAAATACAGCTAGTACAACTTATCCTTGCGTCCGTCGACACCCATACTGATGTGTGTGCGATAAGCTGCTGATATCATTCGGGCTCGAACACATTCGCACTTCAGGCAGGTCGATCTGAATTCCTGTCTTCCACCCTGAGAGCTCTGCTCCTCCTGCTGAGGATTACAGGCAGCAGGAACAGGACAGAGTATGTTGGGTGTTGGTGCATACGATCCTTGGCGAGCTCCGACAGGTATGTGCGGGAGTGTGCACCTGACGCCGTGTGTGTGTGTGTTTGCGTTCGTATTCCAAGAGGAGAGAGTCGTTCCTGACAAGGCAGAATCCTCACAGCCCATAAGTCAGCACGGCTGTGACATCGACCTGTCAGCACACAGACGATGAGGCGGAGGGATGAGGGGCCTGATAGGGGGTGGAGGGTGAGGGGAGAGGACTCAGGAGGGCGGGGTGAGGGAGTTTAAGAGGGGAGGTGGGGGTACGTATGGGTGAGGTGGGTTATAGTGTAGGTAGGTGGGGGGGGGGGGGTCCTTCGTTGTGTCAGACAAGAATCTGACGGCCAATAGAGTCCATTTGGACCTTCTGGCTCCGAGCCCGGGGCCCATAAACACACAGAATCTAACCTTGTCTGTGGAACGAAAGCACACACATCACTGCCAGGGATAGGAGATCCACCACACAAGCTGTGACACACCCGGGGGTTGATTTTGGGACTGCACTAAAGAAACTATTCTTTTCTCACACTTAAGAACAACAAGTTAAAGACCAACATCTGTAATTATACGGGACTGACAGGAGGGGTCGGCAGTCCGGAGAGTGATGCATTTAATGCAGATCCAAGGATCACAAGTGCGAGTTCGGCCTCAGACGTTACTCTTAAGGCCGGCCTTCTGGTTTCAGGTAACGGTGTTTCGGCGTGCAGGCTCTGGAACGCCTTGAGCTATTTTTTTTCAAATGGCACAAATTTGCGTTTTGGACTCACGGATTAACTGATTAGAAACAAATAAACACAAAAACTTAGCTTCGCAGGGCTACGGCTCGTGGCTGAATCTTGGCATGACGAAAGACGAAACGAACTGGCACAAGACAAGGGGAGACGCAGACTTAAATACACAGAGGGATAACGGGTGAAAACAATCAGGGATCAGGGATGACATCAGACCAGGAAACACATGAGGAAGAGCAAGTGACCTGAAACGAGAGGGGAGTTATTTTTCAAAATAAAACAGGAAATGACAAGACAAAAACCAAGACGAGACAAACCTCACCGGCGTGACATTGGGAAAGTGTTCAGTGTTCATACAGCGTAATACAGAGGAGTTTGTACCTTATTTTTATCATGAAAATAGTTCCCTGAGATTAAAATGTTTTCTAGCAGTTTTGACATTTGCACGGCTGTCTGTTCAGAATAAATCTGATAAAACGGTGGGGGGATAAGCAAAACAACGAAGATGTTGTTGTCGTCTCACGTCTTAAGAAGATAAAAGAAAATAATGGGTCCAGGAACAAGGAGTTTCACCTGCTGATCAGGGAGCTTTGCAACGATCCCGATCAGGTCACGGGGGACTTCAGGATGTCGGTGGTCCAGTTTGCAGCACTACTGGGACCCACATCAGAAAGGAGGATCTCCACGATCCAACTGACCCTGAACAGTAGCTGCAGTACGTCACTCTGTCCTTCATCTTCATCATCTTTCTTTGTCTGTCGTACAGCCTCGTGCTTTGAGCAACGAGGTGGACGAGCTCGGCTGTTGATATTTTGGATGTTTGTTGCTCGATAGCTCAAACAGCTATTTATCACTTTTTGACAGATTCGAAAAATGCAGAAAATTTAACCTGTTCCGAAAACTTTTGACAGACAAGTTTTTGAATCAGTATGCAAACGTGAGGTCGTATTTATTTTATAACATGCAAAAAAAAACAACAGCCTTCACACCGAACCGTGACCCCTAAACCAGAATTGAACCCAACAATCCACTATTTCTCAGCAAATTGCCGAATGCTTCAACTTTCAGTGAAGCTTCAGCGATGGTGAGACACGAATGGTAGTTTATTTAGTTGTGCTTGGAACAGTCAGTTGATATTTTTAATATATATATATATATATATATATAGTCTTTTAATTTGTCATCTATGCTGCATTCATGTCCTGTGGGAATAACGCCTTCCCAGCATATACTCGAAGAACTTCCTTGTCGGTGACTCAGGAAGTGAAAAATCTGGGTTCTCTGCCAAACTGCAAGTTCCCAAAGTCACATTTACTGGAAGAGAGCAGAAGGTTAAACTTGTTGTATCCTCGAACTTTCTCAGCCTCGGACTCGATGAGTGTTCACAAGCAGCACGTTATTCCTCTGTGACCACGACCTGACTCTCCACTCGGCCGGTGGATCCTGGAGGATTTGGCAAAGGAAGTTTTGGTGACTCAGGTTTTTTGCCAGTCACACTGTGGCGGTGCGACGGGACCAGACATGCCCTCACCCTCTAAGCTGGTCTCCGTTTAATTCCCTCCCAGTACTGACCGAGCTGATATTTCCCTGAAACTGTGTGACCAGTAGACAGTCACCAGTCACAATCCAGACTGGATTAGGTTAAAATTACCCTTCCACTTCCTGCATGAGGTCACGCTGCTCTGACCACAGGACTCCGTGTGTGTGTGTGTGTTTCTCATGTGATCCTATTTTTTTTTTTACTTACTCAGATGGACGGGGCCGGAGATCGCTGTCAGCTTCCTCAACCTGGTTCCCATGGCAACCAGAGGATGAGGACACAGACCATAGTTGCACTGTGTGCGCTCGGATCCGCCGTCCTCTTGCTCCTTTACAAAGCTGCCGACAGGAATGTGCATTAAAACCACGGGACAGTTGTGTTAGTCAGTCAGTTGACGAGCTTGTCGGAATATTTTACTTTGGATGACCACACGTGATTTATCATATATATAAATATTCTTTATATGTTTTAGGACAATGTTTGACAAGACAGTGTTTTTGTTTTTGGATGCTGGAACACTTTTGTTTCCCACTTGTTGCCTTTGTCTTGTCTGTGAGTTAAGTTTTCAATTCTTTTTTCATGTTTTAAGGGTTTAAGTGACAATTAAAGGTTCTTATGAGGAACGGTTTCTTGAATATATATGTTATGTATATGTGTGTGTGTGTATATATATATATATATATATATATATATACACACACACACACACACACACACACACACACACACACACACACACACACACAGTGCATTCAGAAAGTATTCTCGTCACTTTGTTCACATGTTGTTGTTGCAGCCTGATGCTTAAACCTTCACTCAATACATCATAATGACAAAGTGGAAACAGAATTTTGAAAAGTTCTTAAGTAAAAAATATCACGTGGACGTGTGTATGTGTAGCTCCCATTACTCTTGATCAACATTGAGATGCGTCTCCACCTTGATTGGATTCCTGTGGTCAACTTAACTGATCGGAGATGATCTGGAAAAGGAACTCATCTGTCTTTATAAGGTCACAGCTGATGATCTTATCAGAGCAAAAACAAACCGTGGGGTGGATGACCTGCTGCAGAGATCAGGATTGTGTCGCAGCTACAAAAAGATTTCTGCTGCATTGAAGTTCCCCAAGACCTCCAGGATTCTTGCATGGAAAACGTCTGGAACGACCAGGACGCCTCCTAGAGCCGGCTGCCCGGCCACACTGAGCTATCGGGGGAGAAGGATCTCAGTAAGAGAGGTGGCCAAGATCCCTGATGGTCACTGAGCTCCAGTGATCCTGTGTGGAGAAACTTCCACAAGGACAACCATCACTGCAACACGATCTGAGCTTCCAGACAGATACCTCTCCTCAGTCAGACACGTGAAAGCACCTGAAGGACACTCAGACCAGAGGAACACAAGCTTCTCATCAAACCAAGGCTGAACTGAGGAAACCAGGCTCTGCTCATCACCTGCCCAGTGAAGCATGGGGAGGGGGGTGTACAGAGATTAATCCAAACCTGCTCCAGAGCCCTCAGGACCTCAGACCGGGCTAAAGGCTTTCAACAGGACAACGACCCTCATTACACCGCCATGACAAAACAGGAGAGGCTTAGGGATGACTATGAGAGTCCTGACTTGAACCCAAACCAGCATCTCAGAGACCTGAAGATGGCGGTCAACTGACGTCCCCATCCAGCCTGACGGAGAGGATCAGGGCTGCAACATAAGAAAATGGGAATACAGTCACCCGGTCTGGATTGTGTGTGTGTATTTTACTTCTATATATTTATAGATAAATACAGTTTAAGTCCGAGTGCTGTGCTGTTAAATCCAGAACTAGAAACTCTATTTAAAAGTCTTGATTGAGGATTCAGATCAGGTGACTTCCTGTGCTTCATTTAGCATCATTCAACAAAAAGAAACTTAATTGCAGGTCAATTAGAGTCGGTTTCTTCGGGCCATGAGCCGTTTTCACACCGATGGTGTTAAATGGTTTTTATTTCCTTCATGAAACCTCTAGTGGATCACAGTGGCCTTAATGCGATCTGGTCCAGCAGTGAACAAATTATTCCAATTAAACGAGATTTCTATTAATGCAGCTGCTGCAACAACAAAGTCGTGTTCAATGGGCCGAGGAGAGCAGAGAAAGCTCGAAAGCTCCTTGTTTTATGCTTTTCTTCCACGGGGATCAGGAGGAAGGAAAAAATCTCATTAATCTCATCTGGTCAGGGTCTCCCGGACCTCCAGATCCACCCGGGCCAGATCAAAGATGGAGGAAATGCCGTGTGACAGTGGTCCACATTTCCCCAGGAGACTTCAAACAGAATAAGAGAGATAATCCAATTGAAATGGGCACGTCACCTTGTAGGTGCTGCTTTGGGAGAACCGGTGCGTAATTTCTCCGTCCCCTTTTTTTCTTTTTCTTTTTCTTTTCATTCATCATTCCTGAGTTATTAGTGGGGCTGACTGATGGTTTGTATAAGGCTGTAAAATAACAACGCGTCATGCTTTGGGGATCAGAACTATTTGGCACCTGTGCGTCAGTTGGATCCCTTTAAGTAAACGTTTTCTGTGTTTAGGCCTTGATGAGCAGACACGTGACCGGGTACATAAGCAATACGATCTGTGATCGAGGTCTAATTATTCATAATATCACGACATAAAAACCCTGAAAAGTGATATTTCTGAAAGCATCGTGCGCCAGAGACGCGGAGTGTCTCCACATCCTGTTACCTGATGCTGGTTTGTGCGTGTTTTTTCTGGTGACTGACGTTGGCTGACAGTGCCCCCCCTCCCCGGTGCACGCGTCGGTGCAGACTGAGTGCAGAGCCCCATCAGCAGCGTGGTCCAGTATCAGCGTCTCGGCGCGGCGCGGCTCCGGTCTGGACGCGCGCCAAGCCTGTCTGGTGTTCCAACCAGCCTGAACAGATACTCTCAGACGGCTCATTCCTGGGACGGGACTCGGCCCACCCCTCCTGTAAAGCAATTTAAACCTGATAGCACATCATCTCCACGGGAAATATTTGCTGGACTATTAAGAAGACGCGCCTTTACTTTTTTGTTCTCTTTGCCAGCGGGCACAACCGGAGCCGGTCATGGCTTTTACGCGCGAGTCTCCAACTCTCCTGTGATGATATTTATAGATGCATATTAATCATTTTGAAGACTCGCAACAAGTTCTGACTCCTCTAATGTTTTATATGTTTCTTTCATCCGTGGAGATGCTCCGTCCAGATCCATAGAGGACCGACGTTTGGTTTAATATGAACTTATTGCCAAGTGGAATATGTTTTTATTTATCTGTAGCAGTCTGCTGGCTGACGGCCGAGGTCGACGCGTCCTGGTGGTAAGTGACGTTTCTTATTTACGCATTAAATGCAACCATCTTATTTACTAAACGCGTTTACTGCGTAAAGTAGCTGTTAAATGTCGTCTGCAGCTTTCCTCCTCTAATTATTAGCATTATTTTAATATTTACGACTTAATGACTTGATTGAGTGATTAAACTGTTTTTTATGACTTTTTTTTAAATACTGAAGTTAAACACTGAATATTTGCACAGATGAGTTTACAGGATGAAGTCATTTGATATGATTTAATTTCGTTCTATTTGCTGTCTTTTCTTTCTTGCAAAGGTTTCTGTTTCCATATTCCAAACTTCATAGCGTCTGTGATACCTAGAGGCTGTTTGGACAGATAATTTCCCTTAATTCCTTCTCTCTCTCTCTCTCTCTCTCTCTCTCTCTCTCTCTCTCTCTCTCTCTCTCTGGTCTTTCTCTAATCGCTGAGGGGGGAAATCCCTGCAGCCTGCAAGTGTTCAAATTCCCTGCAAGTCTTTCATC
Source organism: Eutrigla gurnardus (assembly GCF_963514095.1). Taxonomy (NCBI): domain Eukaryota; kingdom Metazoa; phylum Chordata; class Actinopteri; order Perciformes; family Triglidae; genus Eutrigla; species Eutrigla gurnardus. The sequence goes on along the minus strand of NC_139923.1, from coordinate 9,102,656 downwards.
ACCCTGTTCTGCAGGTACATGGGAGTGTGGACTTGTTAGGCGTAATTTCAACACAAGTTGCTCAAGAAGACACCTTCATTTTTGTTTTGTAACTTCATTATGTCTTTGTTTGTGCAGACGTGTCCGACTACCATGCAACGCTTTAACGCCTCTTCTCTGCAGCTGCATGTCAGACTCACTTTTTGTCATAGAATGGGTTCAAAACGTGCTTTAAGTTCTGTCTTTTGGACAATTGGTGTCCAAATGGTGTCCTAATTTTGAATCCCTCTACATTTCCAGATGATTTAAACGTTTCCTCTCCTCCATGAATGATGAGAAAGGTTCCCCAGATGTTCATGGGTGTCTCTCTGCAGGTACATGGGCACGCTGGGCTCCCAGGTGATGTGCGACAACATCCCCGGCCTGGTGAACAAGCAGCGCCAGCTGTGCCGCCAGCACCCCAAAGTGATGCAGGCCATCGGTGCCGGCATGAAGGACTGGATCTCCGAGTGCCAGCACCAGTTCCGTAACCACCGCTGGAACTGCAACACCACGGCCCGGGACCACAACCTGTTCGGACGCCTGCTGCTGCGCAGTGAGTAGAGGAGGGACGTTTGTTTCTTCATTTAGCCTTTAAAGATCTTTATCCTGCAGGGTTGGACTACAGGGAGGGACTGAAACTAAACCTAAAGGGCGCCGAGCCTCTGTGTGACAAGAGAACAACAAACCTTTACACAGGTCAAAGGTTAAATAGTCATTTTACATATAAGCTCTTATTGATCAGTTAGTTCATTCATATTATGTCCATCTTAAACACCTCCTCCTCAGTCATTCAACGCCAGATTAATGGTGTAATCAATTAAAGGGCCAGTGTGCAGCATTTAGGAGGATGAAACAGAATATAATATTAAAAGATGTTTTTTTTGTGTATAATTGTTGTTGTGAGGCTTTTTTTCTCTATGTTTCTATGGTAGCCCAGAACAGAGAGGAACATTCATGTTTTGTGTTGGCTGCCGTATTTCTACGATACATGATTCACACGAGGGAGAAGTTTCAGTTTTGGTTGTGATCTGTGATCACATCTGTGTGATTCTTTAGGAGTTGTTAGGCTATTAAACTATACATAATACAATATGAATTATTGTCACTCTCATGTTGACAAGTTGTCGTCTCTAAATGAACGATAAGCCAACAACATAACAATCATTTGACAGAACCTCTGATCATGTGACTTTAAATACTGTGGATGGTACGATGAGTTCAGGGGCCGCCGGGGGCCTCGAACGCAGCATGGCTAAGCATAGAAAGCCAGCGATGGAAGTTTAGTGGATTGTCTGGAACAGAATCTGCCGGATTGTGTTTCCAGGTCGCCGTTTGCCGCCGGCTGCTGCCTGTGTGGAAGTGAATCTGACAAGATGCTGCGTGTCACGGCGAGGCGATGCGTTCACGGAAACAAACACGTTGTCTTAACTCCACGCTGTCTCAACAAATCTAAACAGTCGCTCTGTTCTCAACGTGTTGATTTACTGCGACACTGAGGCTTTCTTGGAAACTGATTCGTCCCATTTTCCTCCCCACGTTGGTCGGATCGCATTCCAGCCGCCATCTCACTTTACGATCGGACGTTTATCACGTCAGTGCAGCCGGCTGGTTTCTCCGTCGCTCTGCTCTCGGTTTGTTTCTTTAAAGCTGGAAAGTTCTGTTAACGGAAGGAAAATTAATTAATTTTGTATTTATTAGTTTTGTTCCGATTCCTATGTATGATATCAATTTTAAGCAGAATAGCAATTTATGCTATATTCTATTTATATTTGTATATAATTCATTAAATAATGTTATAGATTATAGAAATTCCAGATATAATGCTGTCAGATTTATAGCAGCTGTGGTTGAAGAGCACTCATCTAAAACAATGTAAAGATTTGCAGTATTTATTTATTTATATATACATTTATTTCAAGAATCTGCCACTGTTTTTAACATTTGACCATGTATCAATACCAAAAGAACAAGTTGCCATTTTCAGCTCTTTGGATGTTTCTTCATTTCTATTTTTATTTTTCTCATTTTTATTCTTAATGTTTTTGGGTTATCGATCTTTGTGACTATGGGAAACTGTCATGGTCATATTTCATGAAAATAGACAAAGCACAGAATATCAGCTACAGAGTCATAAAATGTATTATTTAAATATCAGTGTCATTTTACGAATAAAACAAGTTCCCATCTTTCTGGTCCGATTCGGATTCCGATGTTAGCGTTAGCTACCGTCTCATTGAGCTAATTACTCTCCACTCAGCTCGTTCACATGAGAAACGGGAGAAAACCTGACTTCTTCCAAATAAATGTTAATCCCGCCGCTTTCAAGCCCCCCGTTGGCCCGTCAGCTCTGTTTATCTTCTCCGACCGTCTGCAGGAGAGGAGACTTGATTCATGGAGCTTCAAAGTGAGCAGAAGACGCCGTCACGCATTTACTTTGGGGGGTTTGTTGTGGTGAATATATGATGATGATGAGACAGCAGCAATAAGGACTGACATAATTAAGTATTAAGCAGCCGGCCCGTCAGATGAGACGTGTCGCAGCGTGTCTGAGTCTCCAGTCGTGTTACAACAAGTCCTAATCTTTGTTTTATTGGCGGTGAAGGATCATCGGGACCCGGCGGCCTGATGTTCCTCTCCCATGCCCTGAGATTTAACCCGCGAGGCGGATCCTTCGACTTAGTCCGTTTCATGTCAGGGGGGGCTCTAATCAGCCGTGTGGTATTCGGACCTCCCAGCTGGGCCCCGGCCGTGTCACCCAGCATTACCGCGGCCCATCGGGCCCCCATCGTGGCCCCCTCGCGGCTCCCGTCAGAAGCTCCTTATTGTCAACGTCAGCGGGCTAATTTCAAACAATTACACAGGAGTTCCTTCCTCGCGGTGTCGTGTTCTCTCAGTGTTCTCCTCATTAACCTCGTTAGACACGCTCAACTTAACCCCGGGTGTGTGTGTGTCTGTGTGTGTGTGTGTGTGTGTGTGTGGAGGTGCAATACTGCTAAAATTTTTCATTTTGAGAAACGTTTTCTATATTTAACAGTAAAAGATCTCACATGTTACATTTCACCTGCCCACCAAACACAATACAATACAAAATTAAACTATCTGATCAGAGTCAATTCTTGTCTCAATCTCTTGGTTCTTGACCGTCTTTGACTGAGTCTTGGATTATCAGTCTAGTTGACACTTCGGAAGGAACCCAAAAAGTGCTGAAAAATGATCGAGATTGTGAATGTTTATTTTAATTGCTCGACATATTACTGCAATTAATAATTTTAAAGAAACACTTTCTGTTATATTACTTGAAATCCTCGTAACGTACCGATAGCCATTAATAGAGTAAATGCTCTGAAATAACAACATTTTAAAAATGGTATCTGTGGCCATGGCAGGATTGTAAAAACCCCGTCCAATCAAAAAAGACCGGCCGGAGAAAATAAAGATCTCTGTGTTTTTCCAAATGACCTACTCTGCCTTTAATAGATTGGTGGGGAAAAAATGTCACATTTAAAGGAGCTCAATACAAAATTAAGAGCATATCTCTTGGCTCATCTACATGGCGACGGCTGAGCCGGCAGCTGACGGTGCAAACAGCGCTGCATGTGCAGCGGGCGCTGACATATTTATAGATAAAACGATTCAAAATTGTTAAACTTATGGCTAGTGAAAACATCAGTTGCAGCTCTAAACATGCCATAAACCTCGCTGGAGCAAAGAGATGGATGAACCCACTTTCCCCACCTCAGGCTTTGATCCCTCACAGATCTCTCATCAGTTACATGTGGAGCTGTGAGATAAGAGTTCTCCGCTGGGGCGTCGCTGGTAACCGTTCGCTGTTTATCGGTCTTGGCTGCCGATGAAGCGTTTTTTTATTTCACGCTTCACGTGAAATAAAAGCTTCCAGCAGGCAGCAGCCAACACGGGTCATACAGGTAGCGGCGACGGCCCAAACATTTGAAGGATCTCTGTTGTTTGGCATCACAGCTGAATGTTAGCGTCAGCCGGCCTGTACTGGGAAACAGATCTGAGATCAGCACGAGATAAAACCCTTTGTGTTTGGTTGAAGCCTCACATCAGTGGAGTTTAATGATTCGGTAACTTTGCTGACTGAAGTACTTCAACCACAACTGGATGGATTGCCATGAAATGTAGTCGATATATATTCGTGTTCCCCAGAGGATGAACCCCTCTGACTTTGGTGATCCCCTGACTGTTTAATGTATCCGATAGTTTGGTTCATGAGCAAAAACCTGCAACGCTAATGACTGATCCTGATCCGCCTCAGCGGTACTTTCTGCTATTTAGCAAACGTTAGCATGCTAACACGCTTAAACTAAGACGATAAACAAGGTGAACATATGCATTTTTTGATAATCTCATTGTGAGCATATTAGCATGCTGCAATTAGCATTGCACTGCAAAGGCTTATTGTACCTGACGATAATGAACAAAAATGTATTTTTAACCTACTTTTATATTACAATCCAATATTCTTTTCTTCCTGGGAAACACAAATAAGTTGCGTACTTACATCAGCAACCAATACCATCATGACATCCATCAACCAATCTAGAACTTCAGGTCTCTGCACCAAACGATAGAAGAAGGAGAAGAACAATCAGATCAAATTCCTCCCAACGTAACAGCCCACCTCAACGCCTCCAGTCCTACTTCACTCAGAAATGCGTTGCCATACGGAAAGTAGATGCTCTAAAAACGCAGCTCCACTTTAGAGCCTCGGTTAGCAGTGTTTTGTCTCTTTTCTGCTGTATCTTTATAGTGTCTCTGACAGAACATTGGTGATCCCCCGTCACTACGTTGTGATGGGCTCAGGACCCTTCTGTGAACGTAAAAAAAAATCTACGCACATTCAACGTTCACAACTATTCACTTTGGAATTTTTTCTTTTTCTTTTTAAAGGAATTTGTTAAATCAAAGAAAAGGTGATTGACAGTATAGACACATCTTTGGACTAGAGGCCGATTTCTGACACGAAACTAAAGCTCTGATTTGGAGATTTAATTTGCTCGACACTTCACTTCCAAATGACACGTAAAATATTTCTTCTACACAAAATACCTTTGAAATAAATCACTTCTTCTCCACGTGACATGAAATCTAGAAGAGACCTGTTTCTGACATCTCTGGCTCGCTCCCCTCCAGGTAGCCGTGAGGTGGCCTTCATGTACGCCATCTCCTCGGCCGGTGTGGTCTACACGCTGGCACGCGCCTGCAGCCAGGGCGAGCTGGACTCCTGCTCCTGCGACCCCACGAAGAAGGGCTCGTCCCGGGACGCCAAGGGCTCCTTCGACTGGGGCGGCTGCAGCGACCACGTGGAGCACGCCATGCGCTTCAGCCAGGGCTTCGTGGACGCCAAGGAGAGGAAGGAGAGGGACGCCCGCGCACTCATGAACCTGCACAACAACCGAGCCGGCAGGAAGGTGAGGAGGCACGGAGCGTCCAAACACATAGAGAGGAAATGGGAGAATTGAAAAAAACACATGAAACAATCAGTTGATTCTTGCCTTCATTTGACCTTCAGAGGTATCTTTAAATCTGCATATTGAAGGAGAAAAAAAGGTAAATCAGTTTAATTCATATTTATTTAAAACTCTCTCCAATCCGTGTGGCGTTCAAGAGCCGTCCGAACCCCAAAAACTCTTTAGGAGCAGAAATACGAAGTAACTCTGCAGCCGTGATTCCTGAACAACACATTCTTTGAGAAAACTGTGATTTATGACTTCGTCTCACGCTGGGAGACGACAGATTTACAGACATTCTGGGAGAAACACTGGAAGTTAGGTAATAAAAAGTTGAAATATAAAGATGGATTTAAGTGTTAAGTATCAGTATCGACCTTTGACAGCAAACATTGAACAAAAACCAAGTCACTCTATTCAAGTTTTTACATTTTTGAATGAGAAAATAGGTCTAGTATAATAACCATCCACATCCCTGACAACCTACTTCCCGTTCCCTCCCCACCAGGCTGTGAGGCGCTTCATGACCCTGGAGTGTAAATGTCATGGCGTCAGCGGCTCGTGCAGCGTCCGGACCTGCTGGCTCGCCATGGCCGACTTCAGACGCACCGGCGACCACCTCCGCAAGAGGTACAACGGCGCCGTGCAGGTGGCTGTCAACCAGTACGGCACCGGCTTCACCGCCGCGCACACGCACTTCAAACGGCCCAGCAAGAACGACCTGGTGTACCTGGAGGACTCGCCGGACTACTGCATCCAGGACCACGAGTCAGGTAGACGCCTCCCACCTTTAGGCAGACGTCAATTTTTGTGAAGTGTGTCATAGCAGACGGCAGGGATGACATCACACAGGTCATGTGTCTCGGCCTGGAGGTAAAAGCTGAAGAGCCTTAAAGCTGCATTCTCTCTGCTGGCCACCAGGGGGCGGCTCCTCTCTGATTGTAGAGAAGTCGATGAGAAAATGGTCCTACTTCTCTCTTGATTTATTATCTCAGTAAACATTGTAAACATGAGTTTATGTTCTCAATCTCTAGTTTCTAGTGTTCTTTTAATCCAATGTTCATTTAGTACATTATAGTCCATTTAGAGTCAAACAGACCAGAAAGCAGGGGATGCTTTAGGGGCGGGGCTACCTGCTGATTGACAGGTCAATGACACGCTACCAATGCTATTAGCTACTAAGATGACTTTAACACTTAGCTGTAAAGTTGACCGTGAATTATGAAGCTAACTTAGATAGCAGCTTCACACCAGAAACCAGATGGATCCAGATCCAGTAAGGTTTCTGGTCAGGGTGCCGCTCTGCTGCTTGTGTTCTTCAGATCCACCCGTCGCTCCTCTGTAGTCCAAATATGGTCACTTCCTTCTACTGGTTGCAAATGTCTACTCGTGTTCGCAGTAACAGAACTGGTTCCAGTAGGTTTTTTATTATCTTTTAGTTTTCGTCTCGGTTCAGAGTGAACCTGAAGTTTTCAGTTCAGGGCTGATGTTTTACACACTCGGGTCGGGCAGTTTAATGACTTAAAAACGGCCACGTGCTACATGTTTCCATGAGCATACTTGGTTGTCGCTCCGACGATGTTTGCTTAGAGTCGAACAGTTCTGGTTTCACCTGAACGTCATTGAGCTTCAGTTCAGGATAAGTGGCGTCCTGTCACGTGTCCGGTGTCAGAGCAGGGATTCATATCAGCAGATTCCTGAGAGTGTTCCTTCTGGTTTTCATTTAACTGGATCAGAATTGTCTTTCAGAACTCCAGGTTGAGTCTGCCCGTCACACTTTTTGCCGAAATCCGATATGCCGATATTTTATAACTCATTTGGCCGATAACCAATATCGATACCTTTATTTATCGGTTTAATATATCGGCATGTTATGCGATATCCAATAATACATTTTAACGTCAATGTCGGCTGATACCGATACCTTGCCAATAATATCGTGCATCCCTAATAATTAAAGATCATTTATGTGGATGATGGTTAAATAAACGTCAACGTGTGCGAGACAGGAGCCTCGGAGTCCAGAAACGTGTATTTAAATAAGTGTAACCTGCGCTCGTGTGTGTGAGAAGGAAATGTTTGTGTATGAAAAGTGTGAGAGAACGAGGAGGAGGAAGATGATGATGATGATGATGCCTGTCAGGCAGCAGATGATCCGTGGCGATCGGGTGTCGGCCAGTTTAAGACCCATTACACACTTCTGTGGGCTGAAACCTTAGAACGCCACAGATCACTATAAATCACACACACACACCTGAGGGCATATTTATGGGACAGGTTGGATCACACAGCTCCATACAGTCATTCACTATGTGCTTTGTCTTCTCTTAGAACTGTTTTCGTGCTTTTATTTTGTTAAGATGTTTTCTCATCCGTCGTGTTGGAAGTTGCAGCTTGATGAGAGGAAGTCTGCGTTCAGGTGCAAACGTTGTCCTCTATCCTTGTTTTTGAAACTCAAGTAAAATTGACGGTTGAACTCTTCGGCTTTCGCTTCTTCGCGGTGTGATGGAGCCGGAGCCGCCATGTTTTACACGCCAGCATTCGTGTCTTGCTCAAGGACACGTTGTCGGATGTAGCGATGTAGTGAAGCAAAGCTGGGATCTGTCTGTCATGGGATGGTGTCGGTTATCCAGCACCGTCACAGTGCTTTCAGGTCCTCGGGGAGTTTTATGACCTGAAAGGGGTCTAACTTTAACCTGCTGTTTAACCTGCTCAGATGTGTTCAGGGACATGGTTTTACTTTAGAGAGCCATTCTGTTTCATGTCTGGAGTTTAAAGCTACAACGCTGTTTTCCCTTCTTTGAGCTCGGAACTTAATTCTTGATCTTTGGGAGCTTTGAGCTGCATCTAAGGGAGCTGTTTTATTTACATTTTTTTTATTTACATATATATATATATATATATATATATACATATATACATACATACATATATATATATACATATATATACATATATTCAGTATGTAAACATACTGTATATACACATTCATAAACATATATACTATACATATACTGAATGTACATTTTTCTGGTCACTTTTACTTTATCTTTTGAACCTGTCTTGTTGCTAAATCGGTTTGATAATAAAATAATAACATTTTGTTTTTTCCAAAAGTTAGATAATATTTTTATTGCATGAGTGTAGTGAGTTACAGTGTGGGCTCCATGGTAGCTTTACAGAGGGCTTAGCAAAGAGTCTGTTTATATTAGGGGTGGGGAAAAAAATCGATATTGCAATATATTGTTGTGCTCTCTGTCGCAATAAATAAATCGATACACTGATGGTAAATATCGATATTTTGGGTCTACGGGTTTTTTTAGACTCCCGTCGGTGCGTCTAAGAGTTTACGGTTCTCCGGAGCGGATCCGCGGGGGCCGCCCGCTGCCCGGTCTGATTGCCTATTTACGGGGCCGTGTGCTGCCCGGTGTTGCTGTGAGCTCCAAGCGGTTTTCACCCAGCTCTGAGGGCATGAGGCCCGACTTCCCAGGTACTGGATGGGTGAACATAACTCTGCACATAATTGGTTGCATACTGAAATGTGCCCAATATTTCATTTAATTCTGATGTTATTCTTATCTTGTTTAGCTATTGTTAAACTAAAACGGGCCCAAGTTTACATAAAACAAGTTGCTACTGACTTTTCAGTATCAGAAAGCCCTGTCCTGGTTTACATAAGACATGTTATTAATGTTCATGCACTTTAATGTGTCCAGCTGGACAGTGTTTATGCATTTGTACATTGTACGAAGTTTTGGAATTTATTTTTTATGCATATTTTTTCTTTTTCAGCCACATATCGTGATATATCTTTGATGAAATTTCTTGCAATATATTGAATATCGCAGATATCGTGTATCATGATATTATCGTTATCGTGGGCCAAATATCGTCACAGTATCGAATCGTGAGTTACCCGTATCGTCCCACCCCTAGTTTATATGCGTGAAAAGTGCTAAATTCGAAATTCAGAGCAGATCTTTTGCCTCCACATGGCTCTCAACATGGCGACGGCTGAGCTGACGGCTTGCAGCTAACGGTGCAAACAAGGGCGGATGATGATCTGCTTTTCTTTGGTTTACGTGAGTGAATGCGTTGGGGCCGATTGGACCGTTGGACCAAACACGATGGCACCTCGGTTTCTAAGGTCCTCGATGATCATTCGTCTCTGTTATTAAATAATCTTCAGTCGTTCGCTGCATCTCCTCCACCAACATGAACGTGGATCCTAAATCCTCCTGAGGTAGTTTAGCCGATGGACCCCTGGACGTTTCTGGGCCCCTTTAGGGGACACGCAGCAGGCATGAAGGCGTTCTGTGCTGTGTACATGTAAGCAGGGTGAGGTAACACACACCCACACACACCCACACACACACACACACACACACACACACACACACACACACACACACACACACAGTGTTCACCCCCGGGCCTCTCATGAGAACTTAACTCTCTCAAAAGACCAACTCCTTTGGGACACACAGAGAGAGACAGACAGACATGTCTCTCTCTCTCAGGCATGACACTGTACATTGAATCATCCTCTCTCTCTCTCTCTCTCTCTCTCACACACACACACACACACAAACACACACACACACACACACGTTCTTCATGCAATCACTCTTGAAACGCACACTTAGAGTTAATGATGTCTTGTTCTTTCTCCCGTCACACACACACTGAAAACCCTCTCAAGACATGCAAACTCACCCTCAATCATTCTGAGGACAGACAGATGGAGAGAGAGACACACACACACACACACACACACACACACACACACACACACACAGCAAGCCCACAGAGATAGTGAGACGGCCCCTCTGCTCCTCCTTAAAGTGTGAAATCAATTTCGCTCGGCCCCGGCGAGCTTCAGGTGCTAAACTCATCTCTCGGCGCCCCCTCATCTTAATTCAATAAGCAGACGGTGGGGGAGCGGAGCCCGGCGAGGAGGAAGACTCCGGCCATGATGTCATCGCCTCGCAGGGGCGGCATACCGGCAGATGACGGGCAGGAGCGCTGCCAGAGGGGCGGGGCTTCGGGTCATGCCCAGACATATTACCTGGCGAGGAAACGGTGCAGAGACAGCGTGCACACACACACACACACACACACACACACACACACACAGCGAGGCAGAATGTAAACATGAGCAAATTCCAGAACAACGTTCGAGATGTTACTTGAAGCCGGTGCATCATTTTTTCTGAACGTTTATTTAAACAGCAGAAGTCAGCTGGACGCACACGTGCTGTTCTTCAGTCGCACGCTGCTGAACGTCTGCACATAAACGTTTAACCCAAACGTCTCCGAGGTTCCAACAAAACCAGGAAAGACAAATGGTGGAGATTGTGTTGGTCATGTTGTCACGGAACTTTAAAAAGTGATCAGGGAATGTTCTTTGTAGCATGTTGACATTTTATTTGCCATTCATCATAGTGTAATCATTCCCACGCTGTATTTCTCTTTCCCGGTTATTTCGTAGTTTTGGACTTAAAACTCGCAAATTAATGGGTTTAAATTGCTGATGCTGCTTTTTGTTGCTCGACACAAAGGCTTGTTCTTACCTTCATTATAGCTGATTCAGCTTTTTAGTCAGTGAAGGAAACAGTGAGTTAAGTCATGATTTATTTTTTCTTTGAAATCTCAAAATAAGTCAGTGTCCAAGGTGACGTGGTGTGTGGTTGTTTGCTGTGAGTTATAGGATTGTGTGTGTGTGTGTGTGTGTGTGTTTGTGTGTGTGTGTCTGTCTGTCTGTGCGGCTGGAGTTCTAGAAGACAGTGTACACGATCAGTGTGGCCTGTCTGAGGGTGTGTGTGTGTGTGTGTGTGTGTGTGTGTGTGTGTGTGTGTGTGTGTTGGCTGTCTCCTGTGAAATGAACAGCTGATGAAGAGAGTGATTTGAGGCTGACGCCTCCTTTCATCAATCTCTCATCCGTCCTTCGTCAGACATTCATCATCTTACTCACCTCCTCCGTCTCGTCTCTGCCTCGCTGCCAGGGCTGCGCTCCCATTGGCTCCCATTAACGATGCTGATTGGTGCCTTCATACCCGCCGAGTCACATGCTCATTCCACGCCACCGTAACTCACACTTGTATCTTAGATGCTGAGTGATTTCCCAGGATGCCTCTCACCTCGTCTTCAGCCTGGAATACGGTTCCTTCACTGAATCTCGTCTGAAAAACTGCTGAAATATGTTCAGTCGGTAGATGTGATGTTTGCTGAGTGGAGATGAGCAGGAAATGATTCAGAAGCATTGAAGTGACTTTAGTCATGAAAACTAGTATCTCACGAAAAAGGTTTTGAGTGCATGAAGAAGGAAGTGAGATTTTTATTTCTTTGCACTCGTCAGTACCAAAGTACCAAAAATCCTCCCAAAACATCTAAACTGGGTCACGAGTTCAGTTCAACACATCCACAGGTGAACAACCCGGGTCATGTGACGCGTCGAGCTGCGCTACAAACAAAGAGTTTGGTCCCACTTCAAACACGGGAACGCCGAGCTACGCTTCACCACTTCCTGGTGCGTTTTTGGCATGAAGGTGAAAACATAAAAAAAAAACATAAAAAAAAAAAGAGACTTTTTCTGAAATTAAAATGATTATTCGTTACGTTTTTTTCTTTTGAATTAACCAATAACGTCTGTTGAGACCTTAATGCAGAAGTTGTCTTCACGGCACGAGTGAAAGATTTATTTATTTTTTTATTATTATTTGTTACTTGACGAAAGGAAAGAACAAAACGGGCTTTGAGTTTTAGATTTTCAGGGTTTTTAACGGGTCGTTGGTTAAATAAGGAGAAGTTGCTGACGGTGCAAACATCACAACATCCTGATGAAGAAACGAGAGAAGATGCAGATGTTTAGAAACATGGTTGTTTTGGTGCCGTTTACCTGTTTGAACCAAAGAGTGCACAAGTACATTCTTCCCATCATGCAGCAGATAAAATGGCTGACCCCTCCTCCGTCTGTGTTCAGGGTCGACAGGGACCGGCGGGCGGCTCTGCAACCGGACGTCCCGCGGCGTGGACGGCTGCGAGGTGATGTGCTGCGGTCGGGGCTACGACACGTCGCGGGTCAGCCGCACCACCAAGTGCGAGTGCAAGTTCCACTGGTGCTGCGCCGTGCACTGCCGCGACTGCCACCAGCAGGTCGACGTGCACACCTGCAAGGGCCAGACTTGACTGCACGCCGCCGAGCGCTCGCCTCAGACCCGAACAAACCACTGCTACTCACTGGGCCGCCGCCGCCAACCACAGAGGAGATTCTGACGGACGGAAGGAGCTGGGCCGTTATGCCCCGCCCCCAACATCACCTGTCAATCACTCAGCAGGAAGTCTCATTCCTGCAGGTCTCTCTGCTCGGCCATGTTGTATTTCTGCTGCTTGTTTATTCCAAACAAGAAGGTAAAAGCTTCAGCAACATGTTACAGATTAAATGAGGAACAGCAGGTTCCTGGTTGGCATGACAACAGCTTCCTACAGAGAAACCGGCTCCCTAAAGGCCGACTTGCTCAATCAGACTGATGTTTCCATATTATATGATTTTTTTTTTTTATGTAAAAACCCACTTTATGCTCCCGCTGAAAAAAAAAATCTGTTGTGGAAATTAATCTGTTGGATCCAGTTAACAATTTACACTGAAAATATATTTTAAGTTAAATCATCTAATAAACAGGGAGTCACCTCTGAGACTTTCAACAATTTAATTTAAACCTGATTCGTTTGACAGATTTAGCTCTGATTTTAGATTTGTTTAGTGGCACCTTCTCCATCTTTACGGTTGAATTTGAACCCGATTTATTTCCCGTCATGTCGGGGCGTTTCTGTCATTCGGTCTCTGAATGTCCAGGCCTGAGAAGAGACGCTTCTCAACTCTTCTACATGAATCACACAAGACGTTTGCAGCTCAGTGTTGGTTCTCCTCCGCCTGCTGGTTTCTGTTCAGCCCCTAGTGGTGATTCAGTGAATGTGACTACAGATTTAGTTCAGTCCAGTTAGATTTATAAATTAGCTTTAAACTCATCAAAATCAGTTATTAAAACAGTAAAATGATTTATTTTTATTATTATCAAAAACAACAGACAGCTAACTAACAAACTAACATTTGGTGAGCTCCAGATTCTCCACAAGGGGGCGCTGTTAAGGCATCATCAGACCAGTTTCATACTAGCTAAACTTCACCACCTGCTGGCAACGACCACGTTTTCCATCAAACAATAGGCGATAGACTCCTTTTCCGTTGCCAGTAGACGAGTACATTTTTATGTTTTAATTTTGTTTGTGGTCACAAACACGCTAGGAAACACGGATTGTAAGCAGTGGTTACTTCTATTTATATACTTCAGCCTCTCCTCAGACTAGTTTGTAAAAATGTTCAAATTCCGGATTTTGGCTGCGATGACAAAGAAAGTGTCCCGGCAAAGAATGAATGCTGATCGGAATCGTTGCCAATATAGATAAAAGCCAGATGTCAGTGGGTTTTATTGTCCAGTGGGACAATAAAGAGAGTTTACGCTACATGTTTAGACCTGCAGACATCGCCTCCTACAGGCAACACGAGTAATAGCTGCTGCAGCTTTAACTCTAGATTGACCTGCAGTTAACTTCATACCAAATGCAGGCGATGTTTTTCTACTGCGTACAAAGTCAATGCGTCGGGCACACGGTGGACCACAAGGACTGCCATATTTATGTTTAGATGACCTTATTTGGAGTGAGTGTTGATGGAGCGGCTTCATTGTTAGCATAGCCTAGCACCCGTCAACCAGACTCCATTCAGAAAACAAGCATTTTTAAAGTAGTTAGCTTGTGGTCTCGCAGACAGACCTAACAAAGCATGACTTTACACGTTTTACTGATCACTATCATTATGGAGTTATTTCAGCATCCTTTTAATCTGGTTATTGATATTAAATCACAGCTAAATACTTTATTCTGGGTTCCTCCAGCTGTGGTTAACCAGCCCACGTGGGTCTTGCTGGATCAAGTTAATCCAGACAGGACAGCGTTTGGTTTCCTGGTTTATCTGGAACTTCAACATGTACAAAGCAGCAATAGTGATGATTTCAGCCGTGATGGACAAAATATTGTTGTTGCACATCTAAACACAAATGATCCTGTGGTCAAACTCGTAACTAACGCAAGGTGTAAATTAGCTTTGTGCTTTAAGACGAGGATTGAACGCTCTGATGATTGACTGATGGCAGCAGCCGTCACTGGAATCTATTTCTACAAATACTAGAATACTTGTAATATTAATGGAGCCTCATCTCTATCGGCAACTCAACCAAAATACCGTCTTTCCACAGAACGAGCACTAAAAACGTCAATTTAGAATTAAAATGTCAACTTCACGTGGAGCGTCGAACTTCTCGCTGCAGCCACTCTTTTCTTTGCCTGTAGGTGGCGACAGCAACATTTCTGTCTACGGTTCTCCACCTCTGGGTGGTGCAGGTGGGACCCCTGCAGGTCTAAAATGTCTCTGCGGTTTATACGACGCTGAACCTGGTTTTGATCCATTAAAAGCCATTCAAAGAACACAGTTCGGGACGTACTTCAAGTTTGCTTAGATTTCGAGCTCAGCACATCAAATAGAAATGCTGCAAGATAATATGCATGTAAAACACACGCTGTTAACTCTGAGTTAGAAGAAAACCCAACCACATTGTACAAAGTGGAATAAAGTTGAATTAAAACACCAGCTGATCCAACATCCTTATGTTAATCATCCGTCGTTTCTTCTCTGATTTGATCGTATTTATTTACTCTCCAGTAACTGAAGTTACACGAGTCCCCTGTGCCACCCCTTCCCCCGCTACAGCATTACACGCCACCTCCGTGTTTAAACACACCTCCACGCGTTTGTTTCTGTAAATATGCGGCGTTGTGTAAATAAAAATCAGATGTATAGTGTATGGAAACGTGATGTGTAACCAACAGGCACATTTTAACCAGCTGACGAGCTTCACTTCCTGCTGCCGCATGAGCCAATCACAGGGCTCGTACGCTCGTACTATGGCAGAGATTAAGGAACGCGTTTTCTTTACCTACAAATCATGTGTACTCAAACTTTTCTGATGATTGTTTTGCTGCGAAAATTGTGTGAAATTCACTTTGCACGCTGTTGAAACACGTTTGAGCGGCTTAATTCTCTCCAGCTCGTCAGTTTCATCACCATTCCCCGTTGAAACAGTTCAAAGAACTGAAGTTAATGAAGGCGTTCTCTGTGATCGACTGCTTTCTTATCGTCGGGCAGGAAATAAAACTGTTTAAAACCTAAAACCTCTGGACTTAAACATGTTTCCTGTCCGTCAGCAGCTTTAAATGAAAGTACCAGTTGGACGTCTTCTACCTGCGAGGACAGTTTGTGGATGAGAACATATTAAAAAAGATCAAATAAATAAAAACAAAACCTACAAGGTGGAGTTCTGCTGAAGGAGCCGCGGCTCCATATGACGTCATGGCGGTTAACCTGCGGCGTTACAGCCGTTTAAAACACAGCAGGAATCAAAATGGCGGGAAGAAGCCGGCTTGCAGCAATACACAAAAAGTCCTTTATTGTATTTTTTTGTCTTTTCACTTTTTTAATGATGGCAACTGATCACCTCTTTTTTTGTACAACAAAAGAACAGCTTTAAATGATTGAAAACCCAAAAAGAAAAAAGAAAAAAAAAGCAAACATATCAAATAAAGTCAAAACCAATTTTGGATTCCACCGTTTCGCCTCCTTGTGTCACGCCTCTTCCCTGCCTCCTCTTCCTCGCCGTCCCTCGGTTTGGTTTGAACTCGCTCGTCTTGGCACAAAAGTGCGTCAGTCCCGTCCAACGCAGCGTTCTGGGGTTTCAGTCCAGCTGTTTCTGTCTCGATGGAGGTTTTGCTCCTGGGGGGGTCCTGGGTCCGATTGGGGTCCGGTCCGGTCGGTCGGGGGTCAGATGCGGGTGAGCTGGTGCCAGAGGCTGGACGGCAGGATGCTCTCCACCTTCTCCATGATGAAGTTGAGCGGAGCGAACAGCGTGCTGAGGAACTGCAGGGAGACGACAACAACGTCAACTCTGTGACCTTCAGATGCCCTTCACACATTTCAGAACACACATACCACTTTATTTATGAATTCAAATCTAATAATAAGGACATCTAAGTATGTGTAAATAAATCAACAAAATGAAAAACCCTAAAGAATAATTGAATGAACGTGCATTCAGTGTTCTGTGTGTGCTTTTATTGTCTTGCTGTTTTGTGAGGTCACAGCGACCTTGACCTTTGACCACCAAAATCGAATCGGAAAAACGTCACGCATCTTTAGCGATGAAGACAGTGGGATAAAGAGTTGAAAGCACTGGGAAAAAGTCAGTATGTGGACCTTGAGTCAGGATTGTTTTGTTGTATTGTTGATTAATTGTCCATCAGATCTCTAATTGATGAAATCCACGGATGGTTTCAGTGATAAACACGGAGGACATCAGTGTTTTCCTGCGTTCTCTCCCATCAGCGAGTACGGAGCAGCTGGCCTCGTCGTCAGGTCGCTGTTTTGGCAACAACCAGTGAAGAAGAGGGGGTTTGTGGGTAATGAGGGCTCCACCAGAGCAACGGCAGGTCATAGAGGTTCCCACTTTGTCAGATGGCAGATAAAAACCGTGGCAGAGGAGCCTCCTCTCCACCTGCATGGGTCTGCCGGCGTCCGCCTCACACGACGCGTATCACACATCTCTGTTCCAGCTCCAAAGAACACGAAAAGAAAAAGACGCATGTTTGAACGCCGTGGGCAGCGGGGGGAGAGCGGCGTCCTGTACTCACGAAGCCGGGAGAAGCGCCACTCTGGTGGCGGTGCGTCCCAACCAAATCAATTTAAACGACGTGCAGGGATCACGTTGATGCATTCTGTCATCGAATCACAGCAACAATCAATACGCTGCTCGAGACCGAAGCAAACAGGAAGTGCAAAGATGCAGAGTTATTTCCAGGCAGCACTCTGAGAATCGTATCTTCATTTAATTCAGAAATAAATAAATGAAATAAACATGGAAAAGTTGCTTTGCATGTTGGTTTCAGATCACTGTACGAATGATGAGTGACTGCTGCACCGCAGTGGAAGGTACAGGACGAACGCTCCGTGTGTGTGTGTGTGTGTGTGTGTGTGTGTGTGTGTGTGTGTGTGTGTGTGTGTGTGTGTGCTACTTCTGTAGATGGTATCTGCTGATAGTGTCACATCGGGGGGGAGAGATGAGCTCACCTACATTCCAGGTGAGCAGCTCAGCGCTGCGGGGGGGGGGGGGGGGGGGGGGCTCGTGTTGTTGAACGCACGTGTTTAAGGTTTAACTACACGATCCGACTCAGCGACCTCAAGCACATCGAGCTAGCCGACGTTAAATCAACTAACACCAAATTAATCAACATCTCAAACAACCATGAACGTGAATTTATTCAAAGTGATGGTTTTGCATTCTGACACTGTGAGCAGGTACTTTGACCTGAGGGCGGCACACAGAGAAAGGTCAGAGGGTCACCGGCTCTATTATTCCATCCAGCACATCTTGTGCAAATGAGGCTATGGGCTTTTAGGATGCCCGGTCGCCAACCGGAGCCACGAGGTCACGAGGAACGACAAAAGGTCAACGGAAACATTCAGTCTTTCTCTGGAGACAAAACCGTTTCAGCTCTGGGTGATTTCTTTTTCCTGCAGCATCAGAGTTATGTGTTTCCTCCTCGCTGAAAACTTTCCAAACAAGGGAGAACGAGTGTGTGTGTGTGTGTGTGTGTGTGTGTGTGTGTGTGTGTACTCACAGCTTTAGCAAACACTCCCATGAGCTCGGGGAACTGGTGTGTGAGCAGAGCCAGCATGGCGGTGAAGGAGCAGAGACCGGCGGTGAAGAGGATGAAGAAGGGCAGCTCCTTCTTCGGGTAGACCGACACCTCGTGAAACACTGCTTCCGCGTGGGATGGACGGACAGACACACACACACACACACACACACACAAACTCAAAGTTAGTTTAGACATTTACATCACATATGTCTAAAATAAGTACTTTTCTGCACACAAAAACGTCCTAAACTTGAAGTGGACCGACCTCTGACCCCTTCAAAGTGCCATCACACAGGAGGAAACTACGGGCCTTTCCCTTTACATGAAGAACATCCCAATCCCTAACAGCATCTCGAGCAGTGAGGAGGAGGAGGAGCTATAAGCGAGGAAACACCAGTGTGTGGTGGTGGTAGCTTGTATGAATCGTTGAAGATGATCTGTCATCTTTCACCCACGTCTGTACAACCCACACAGAAAACGATAACTCTGAGACAAGGACGTCTGCTTTCCTAAATACTCGTTGTCTCAACTCCTCTCTTTGGCCATGTGAGCACTGAAGTCCCCCAGCAGAACTACAGAGTCCCCGGTTGGGGGACTCCGAGAAGGCCGGGTCCTCCACGCTGCTGGTGGTGCAGATAACAGTCAGAGACTTACTCTCAGCCAGGGCTTCACTCACACACTCACACACTCTCACACACACACACACACACACACACACACACACACACACACACTCTCTCTCTCTCTCTCTCTCTCTCACACACTCTCACACACTCTCACACACTCTCACACACACACACACACACACACACACACACACACACACACACACACACACACACACACACACACACACACACACACACACACACACACACACACACACACACACACACACACACACACACACACACACACACACAGCAGTGTTGCTGCTCAGGCTGGAAGCCAAATTAATCAAGTGAAGGTTTGTGTGTGTAGACAGACGAGCTGCTGAGCAGACAGACAGACACACACACACACTCAGAGACACTCACAGACACACACACACTAAAGCTGTGCTCAGCGCTTGGTTTAGGAATTTGTCTCATCACTATAATTACTAATGACAGATTTAACAAGTTGTTTTTTAGAATTATCATAATTATTCTAAATGAAACCACATCATCTTCATAGACATGGAGAAATAATCACAAACCCACCTTCTACAAACTGTGTTTATTTAATATCACCGACTTGTGGTGGAATGTAACTAAGTACCATTTAGAGTGCGTGTGTGTGTACATGTGTGCGTGTGCGTGTCGGGACGTGTGTGTACACGTGTGTACATGTGTGTGTGTGTGTGTGTGTGTGTACACGTGTGCATGTGTGTGTGTGTGTGTGTCGGGGCGTGTCTTACTGGGTAGCAGCTCCCGGTCGGCGGTCTCTGTACAGATGGGGTACGGGTAGAACAGGTGACCCTTCTCCAGAGGATACGGGATCATTCTGAACGCTGCAGGGTTCAAACACACGTCCGCACACACACCATTACTTCCTGAATGGTTAAGAGAGAGAATTCCCATGAGGCCAACTGAGCGCGTGCGGTAGCTGTGCACTTGTGTACTTACTGCCCTCCCAGGTGCAGTGCAGCAGGTTGAGCGCCCCCTCCACCCGTTTCCAGTGCTGCAGGTGAAAGAAGGCGTAGGCGATGGCCTCGCTGTCTCCTCTCTTCAGGATGTGTTCTGGAGGAAGAATCAGACTCTTCATCTCCAGCAGATACTGAGGAGGAGGAGGAGGAGGAGGAGGAGGAGGAGGGGAGACCAAAAATTAAATGTAGCTAATACCCCGACCACATTGAACCTACGAACTCTGCAATAGAATAAAAAATGTATTTCTGCGTATTATTTCTTAAAATGCTTCATATCCTTAAAAGTCTAATCTAAAAGGTTATGTCAGTAAATACACCACAATCATTGATAATATTCATATTGTGTCATAATTTTAAAAAATATACACAAAAATCCATATTTAAATAATAAACACATTTAACTCAATAAACACAAAGCATACTGAATAATACGATTTCTTAACAATGAACAAAATATATTTCTTTCTTTAAGCAATAACATGCCTATAACTGATTAAATCATCTCTTACATACTTCATCACTCTAACATGCTAAACAATCTGGCATACATGTGCTCCCTTGTCACATGATCCGGGGGTTTGACAACATAACCAGTCATGTGACCATGTTAATGTTAATGTGATTTGTCCTTTCAGATTAAAAGCTCATCCTCAGATAAAGGAAAAAAGGAGAATGCAGGGATAATTTTCCAGGACATTTTACGGTGTTTTTAGTGAATGGAACTGTTTTCCAGGTTTCCCAGGACCCGCAGGAACCCCATTCAAAGCTTTGGTACGGCCCTGCTTTGTTCATAACTAAACAATCGTTATCAACATATATTGATTATCTGGAGCGTGTAAAAATAAAAGTCTGACCCAACTAGAAACTTTGACTCAAAATTCACGTTCGTACATCTTCACTGGCAGGTAGGTGTCACATCGGGCCAGTTGTTCAAAAAACTTACTTTTGAGACGGTTTTTCAAAGCAACATTGGATTGGATCACCCTGATCCAGATACACAGTTTTCAGGATGACCAAATCTGGATTACCAGCTATGTAAAGAACAGGTAGAAGATGGGGTCACTTTAACCCTATGAGCCCTAGGCTGTTTTAAGGGCATTTTCACTACCTTTAGTTGGAAGCATTTATCCTGGTCATTGTAAGTGCCATTCACACATGCTACAACAAGATCCTTTTTATTTTTACTTTACTACTGAAAGGCTTAATTGGTTGCCTATGTCTACTTTATCACTGTAGCGGTTAAACAGGTCAAGTGCAAAATATAAATAAAAGTATATACACTAAATGATACAAATGTAGTATTTGACCAATTTTAAAGTTTTACTACATTTTCTTCCTGCAATCCACCTTGAAACCCTACCCCTTGTTGGGATCAGGGTAATCCTGTTTTTTTGGATCAAAGTTATCCAATCCTACTGAAGTTTTGAACAACACAAACTGAAGGTTTGATCCATTTCCAAACTCGGATTTTCCAGATTTGATCCAATCCGATAACCAAAATCCGATCAGATTACCTTTGAACAACTGGCCCCTGGTGACCATGTGACCTCAACAGGTGTGTATGTGCGTGTTTATCCAAGACTCACTTTGGGGACGTGGGGGTTGAACTCCACCGCTCTGTGGATGGCTTCTACTGCATTCATCTCTGCTGTGCTCAGCCCTCGTCTGGATGCTGCTTCTGGAGAGAATCTGCACACACACACACACACACACACGCACACACACACACACACGCACACACGCCTGTCAGTGATTTTGAAAACTGCCGCGGAGCCAAATAAAGACGTTGGAATCCACTCGCTGCTCATAAATCTCATTTATCAAAACAACTAAACAAATGAGAAACGGAGAGTTCTGAGTTCACGTTTATGAAACAAACATGTGAGGGCCGGAGCAGGAGAAAATTCATCGAGTGTTAAGCAGCTAAACGTATTGCAATCACAAATTCTGCTCCGTTAATCTGAATGTCCCTTGAAAACCCAACAGAAGGTCTCGTTAGACCACGTCAGGATGCAAATATGCCCCCTTCGTTCCGTGTGATCCGGTTTTGTTTGGCAGATAATGTCATGTAGTAAAACAGATGCTGTTTTTAGGAGTTTGTCGAGACATAGGTTCCACGTTTTATGATGACGTATTATTGAGAATAAAATCCAATTAGATCCTCTCCTTGTTTTTATTAACGCTTTATTTCTCCTTTATTTAAAAAAGAAAACGGATCCTTCCACTAACTTGGTTAAGTCCCACCACTATCTTGTTAATCCAGAAAAAAGCAGATGTTTTTCTCTCAAGTGAATTAATACGCTTCTCTATGTTGTCACTAAAATTAACGTAATAAGAGGGGAAAAAAGAAGCAATAAGCAGCAAATATAATAACACATAAATGTATACATGTTTTGTTTTTTTAAAAGCCCATTTCTATGGTTTGTGCCGATTTGTTTTATAGTCATAAATATAATGACTCTTCTTTTAAGCCTCTTAAACCCCCCATGAGCACCCTGGAGACGATGGAAGGCGATACTCACTTGTCGGACACCGCCCTGGCTTTGAGCAAGGCAGCTGTGTAGCATATTGTTGCAGATTTGGGTAAACTAATATCTGTGGAGGAGACACAAAGGGGGGGGGGGGGGCGTTAGTCAACACAGAAAACGTTTGGAATTACAGGGAGGAGGTTTCATAGCTTTGGGCTAAAGTGTTATATTTTCACGTATCCAATGGTTACGTGACGTAACCATGATGACGACACTGAAGCTGAGATAAGAAACACTCAGGTGGACGGATAAAAGATCCTGGAACAGCTGATGGATTACAAATGCATCCTCAAAGACAAAATCCCACTAATAATACAAAAAAATGTCCCCATCTGGAAAAGCCTTTTAAAATTCCGTTTCGATATCCTCGACATTCCCCGACCCGTGGGAACCCTCAAGTACAGTAAGGTATTTGTACGTATTTAGGGTTATTTCTACGTGGTGGTAACGAGTCGGATCCCTCACCGTCGTACTTGGCCAGAACGGCCTGGACGTCGGCGTAGTTCTGGAGCTCTAGTAGCGACTCCAGCAGGTTCTCGTGGATGTTGAACATACTGAGGAGAGGGAACTCCTTCATTAACTGGAAAACACACAACTGTTGTTACATGTAATACCAGACAGGGGGCGACACATGCACAGTCAGCACACTTTGGCTCATCAATTATACAGAAGGGATGTGTTGTACATGAGTGTGTATGTGTGTGGTGTGTGTGTGTGTGTGTGTGTGTGTGTGTGTGTGTGTATGTGTGTGTATGTGTGTGTATGTGTGTGTGCGTGTGTCTGCATGTGCGTGTGTCTGCATGTGTGTGTGTGTGTGTATATGTGTGTGTGTGTGTGTATATGTGTGTGTGTGTGTGTCTGCATGTGTGTATGTGTGTGTGTGTGTGTGTGTGTGTGTGTGTATGTGTGTGTATGTGTGTGTGCGTGTGTCTGCATGTGCGTGTGTCTGCATGTGTGTGTGTGTGTGTATATGTGTGTGTGTGTGTGTATATGTGTGTGTGTGTGTGTCTGCATGTGTGTATGTGTGTGTGTGTGTGTGTGTGTCTGCATGTGTGTGTGTGTGTATATGTGTGTGTGTGTGTGTCTGCATGTGTGTATGTGTGTGTGTGTGTGTGTGTGTCTGCATGTGTGCATGTGTGTATGTGTGTGTGTGTGTGTGTGTGTGTGTGTGTCTGCATGTGTGTATGTGTGTGTGTGTGTGTGTGTCTGCATGTGTGTATGTGTGTGTGTCTGCATGTGTGTATGTGTGTGTGTGTGTGTGCGTGTGTCTGCATGTGTGTATGTGTGTGTGTGTGTGTGTGTGTGTCTGCATGTGTGTGTGTGTGCATGTGTGTATGTGTGTGTGTGTGTGTGTCTGCATGTGTGTACTCACATCCCTCATCATTTTAACAGCTTCTCGTGTTCGTCCGAGCTTCCTTGAACACATCGCCAGTCTTCTTTTTATGTAAACCAACACGTTGGTGTCTCTTCCTGCAGGAGGCACACAAACACACTATGTAACACACACACAGACACACGCACACACACAAACACACCATGTAACACAGACACACTCGTCTGGGTTGTACCATGAAAGCGCTGGTATAAACTCACTGTGCTGGGCTTCGTACTGTGAGCCGTGATGCTGGAGCTGCTGGCTGCGTCGATAGCAGCCCTCGCCGGCTTTCAGCGCCTGTTTAAATAAACGCTCCGCCTCCATGATGGTTGTAGCTTCTTCCTCCGCCAGCAAGATGTACGCCGTCGCACAACTACGGGAGGAGAGGACCACAAGCTGTTAACCAGGAGATCCCAGACTGTCCTCATGGGGTCTGGGGGATCTGGTTCTGTTTGCGTCCGACAGACAGAAGAAGTCTGAAGGATGTGTGCACGACCTTCGTAGTCGCACACATCCTTCAGACTTCCTAAAATAAACCCGTGCCGCCATGACAACAAGTCCCTGATGAATGATGCAGGTACACGGAGGGCAGATCTGGGATGATCGTTCCTCCTGCCAACAAAAACCTCCCATCGTGCAATTTATAACACTGAAGTCTATCCAAACGATGTCGAACATCAATTTGCAGATTTTTTGCTATCATGTTGTTTTTCTTGTTGAATCTGAGGCGACAACATCACTAATTGATTTCATTGCTTTGATTGATTGAGGTCACAATCAAAGCCTTATAAAAAGGAAGTTAAGATGCCGTTTCAACATCAGAGCTGAGGGTCACTGGAACCAGACGTGGACCAGTGGGACACCAGTTTGTTGGCGGCAGCTTCATGACCGAAACATGACCTGCATTAATTATTAACTGCATAATTATTAATACAGTCGGCGCTCCAGTGAACAAGTTGCTTCACTGCTAGTAAAGTGATATATGGATTTATTGATGTTCAAGTGATTTAAAAATGAGCCCAAAAACATCCCTAAAGAGGATGGAGAGGAGAACTCACTCTTCCAGCTCCAGAGCTTCGTGTGCTGCAGAGATTCGAGCCTGCGGGTTCCTCTCCCTCCACGCCTTCTGCATGACTGCAACACAAACACACGTCTATGAGAAAACGTATTCAAGATTAGTCGGCGCGTAACGTTTGATGCTCGCGGTTCGCTCACTGGCGTCGGCGGGCCGGAGGTGGTCCGAGTCGCAGGTGAAGAAGGTCTGGTGGTCTTGAGCCGACAGGTTCATGTCGTAATACGTCAGCGGCTCTCGACCCGTCACCCACGTATATCTGCAGGGGAGCACAGAGTCACATAAGTGATGGGGGGGGGGGGGATAATTACAACACGAGGACGGGGAACGTGGAGGAGGTGGAACAGGAGACAGAACAAGGGAATGGATGAGAACAAATCCAAAAAGAAATCTGAGAGAGGAAGAAGAGATGAAGAACTAAAAGCAACCCCCAGCATATAATAACTGGTGTGGGAGTTGGATGAAATAGAAAAAAAATCACATTTTAACATTTCTTAAGAGATGCCTGTGATGCCTCCAGTACTGCAGTAATAGAATGACTTAATCTGGTCTGTTTTTATTATTTTAAGTGTACAGGTAAGGTGTCCTCCGAAAGGCACACCATGAATTAAATGTATTATTATTAATTTTCACCTTTCAGAAGAATACAGATCGTCTCACTCACATTATTGCATGTTTATTTCATGGATATAGAATTTTGGTTACAAGTTACTGAATCAAATCGTGGTTTACAGAATTGATTCGAATCGAATCGCCAACTACTGTATCGTTAATCGAATTGAAGTGAAGCCAAAGATTCACCCCTAATATGAAACCATGTGAATATGGCAAGTTTAAAAACAAAAAGACGGGATGGTGTGAAGAGAGTAAATGCGGTGTAACTGAGGAGAAAGTGACGAGCAGATCACAGAGAAGGAGAAGACAGACGGGGAGAACCAATGAGGAGGCAGGAGAGTGAACCGTGGAGAGAGAGAGAGAGAGAGAGGTGAGAGAGAGAGAGAGAGAGAGAGAGAGAGAGAGAGAGAGAGAGAGAGAGAGAGAGAGAGAGAGAGAGAGAGAGAGAGAGAGAGAGAGAGAGGGAGACAGACGGAGCTGCAGACGGGTTTTAGGTGCAGGTGTAACATCAACGCCATTACTCACCGATTATATTCAGCTCCACGAAATAAATTCAGCGGATTTCTCCAAACTTTACATTCTGCAGGAGAGAGAGAAAGAGAGAGAGAGAGACAGAGAGAGAGAGAGGGAGGGAGAGAGAGATAGAGAGAGCGAGAGAGAGAGAGATAGAGAGAAGGAGGAGATGGAGAGAGATTGAGGGAGATAGAGAGAAGTAGAGGGAGAGAGGGAGAGATTGAGGGAGAGAGACAGAGGGGGAGAGAGAGAGAGACATGAGGGTAAAGTCGACACTGAGCCTCCTCGCTGCTCTTCCAGCGGTTCCACTGAGCTTCCTGTCATGGTCTCCGTGGAGACGCCGCTGACAGCAGAACGCCTTAAACCTCCTCAGTGACTGAAACGGGTTTCTGCTGTCAGAACACGAGCAGACGGATGTAACCGCGGGATTTCTCCACATTCAGCCCCCCTGTTGTTGGGATATTTATATTTTGCTTTGATAAACGACCTTAAACGACCTACAAATCAACGACACAGACGCAGAATGTTTTACTCTCCGGAGAGCAGAAAAGTCACTAAAACACTCATCAGTCATTTTAATCCCACACACCGTTTCTATTCTACGTCCTTTAATATAAGTGATCAATCAAGCGCCTTCACTTAAACGCTGCGTCTGCAAAAACAAAGCTCTGCGAGGAGAGAAAGTAATTAAATTGACTTTTTTCTCTCTCTTCTCAATCACAGCTTGTTGATTTAATACAGAACACATAATCCTCTTCCATTCAGACGTGTGTAGCTGCGTCACGCCTCCACACACAACAACAGGAGCATTTCTTTTTACTTTCCCATACATTGATTTATAAAACTGAGCCTCTCGATGGATGATGCATTCCAGATGCATGTGTAGGATAAACGTTCTGCTGTTTTATGTGAAGCGGAAAGCCAAAGGATTGTTCAGCAATAAGAGACAGCGAGGAGGGAATCTCCACGAGGAGCGACTACACGTAACGGATTCACCGGAGCGGAGCGGTCGGAGGAATTGAAGGATTATTTTTTCTATTCCTTGACTAATCGAGACATCTTCTGAAGCTGCTGCAGCGACATTTACTGAGCTACGATTATATTTTACTGACTCACAACAGCTGGAAGCAACAAATCTTATGAATCTCAAATGAGCCTTCCACGAGCCCAGACGTCTCTGAATCATCGATTCTACAAGCTGTCACACTACGACGGGTCTTTGTGCTCAGCGTTAATAGCCGTCTACATCTGGAGCAGCAGGATTACTTTTAAAGTGTGAACGCCTCAAACCCAAAAACTCCATATTTTAAATGAATGTTGCCTTCAGGCTTTAGGGCTCTGTGGAGTTCAGCTTGGAGAATTAACGTTAATAATTATTCAGACTGAAGGACTCTGTCACTCTGGTATTACTATTATTGTCATCATTCCATTCTATCCACCACTGTTATTATTAGTCCTATTTCTGTTATTATTATTGCTATTATTGGATGATGGATTGGATGAGCTCTCTCACTCTCTATCAGCTCTTACCAGACACACTCTGTCGATTGGAATCAGCTTCTCCATTACTGGTGTTGGAGTTGCTGGGGGTGCTGCTGTCCACTCCGCCCAGCAGGGGGCGCAGGTGGCTCACGGACACCTGCTCTATGAAGGAGGTCCCATATTTCCTGAAATACCACCACTCGAATATCTGAAAGAGACAGAGGGAGAACGTTTAAACCCTTCACATGACTTTCATCAATGACGGCAACGTTAAATAACTAGAGTCTTACTTTTACTACTAAAGTCATTTAAGTCACGAGGAACAGTTGGAAGCAAATAAAAAACAAATTCAGACAGTTAGATTATCCACATTAAACAGGATACATATAAAGACAATTACTGGCTAGTACATATTTCAGATCATTTCCTTCATCAGCTGAATAACTTTATTCCATGTCTGCTTTTAAAACCACCTTCATGATTTTAATCAGAATACGGACTAAACATAATAATCAACATGATCTGCATCAGGGGAATAATACGGTTTTACCACCGTCAGCCAGAGAGGATCAGCAAAACATATTTCACCCACATAACAAAAAACATTGTTATCAGTTTAAGAGTGTGTATTTAGCGTATTTCTCTGCTGTAGGTAATCGAACGACGAGGAAGTGAAGCCGTTATCTTTGTTCTCCTCAAAGCCTCCAGACGCCTTCAAGAAGTAACTTTAACTCACAGAATCGGGAGAAGTAAAAGCCTGATGTCCCGTGGTGTTTTTTATTCACTATATCACTCACGCTAGATGCGCCAGAGAGGACGCTTATAGACCCCAACCAAGTGACATCCCAGATACGTCCTGTCTGGGTTCATGACATCATCCAGGAGGTGCTCAGTGTATTTAATTAAGCTGTATTCACAGTGAATAGCAAGCCAAACTCTGGCTGGTTTACCACAGCGGTATGAAAGCAAATGAAATGTTTTGTTGTGATTTAACTGCAATATATGAATAAAAAAGGATGCCGAAGTAACTACATAATGAGGACAGTTTTTTAAAACTCCAATGTGATGCTTTGTTATGTCTGTTTGCAAGACTTCAAGCTAACTACTTTTAAAATCCTTGTTTTCTGAATGCAGTCTGGTTGATGGGTGCTAGGCTACCGGTATGCTAACCATAGATGCTCCATCAACACTCCAAATAAGGTCATCTAGACATAAATACGGCAGAGTTCTTGTTGTTTGGACCACAGCCGGTCTCTGGTTTCTCCACTTAGTCTGGTCTGGTCTCTGGACTAATGTGAGCTACTATCATAGACCTCTGGGGGACCGCAGACCGTCTCTACACAGTTAGGACAGGAGGAGAATCTCAACGCTGATAAGAGACACCTAAAGGAGAATACATTTTTTAATGTCATAGAACAAAATATAAAAATCTCTTTAAAAAAAAAAAATGTTTTTTAGCCTCTCAGGCATCGAGCCACAAACCAAATGGATTCCAGGACTAATTCCTGCAGCACTCGTCTGTGCTGGTCCTCCCGTCGGCCTCTCCAAACGTGGACTTCTACCTCAAACACCTCCACTTTAAAAACCCAATCATCCCTTTACAAGCGTTGTGAAAGTGCCTTCCAGTTACCTTCCTTCCTCCTTCCCACATACACTGATTTAAAAACACAACCATTCCAGCTGTGGCGTCGCACAAACACAAATATCAATAAATACTAGCAGGTGGCCTTTAAGCAAGGCACTGCTATCTGCTCTGATAGAGTCGTTTGGTGGCAAACAAGTGAGAATGTTTCTCAAAGAATAAATCAAACTATAATATTGAAAATGTGCTCAATGTAATATAAGAAGCAATAAGAGATTTAATGAGAGAGTTTACGGCGCACCGATGGCCATCTGGCAACGCTTCCACAGCGTTTCAGCGTCTGCAGCAGAAGTCTGTCGGGGCTCATCTACAACTCTCCGGTGGAAACACCACTAATTGGGACATAAACATCTATTTCAATTACAGAGAAAACGGCCCGGCATAATTACGACGACACCATTCCACGATTTCCTAATAAGCTCACAGAGCATGTGCAGAGCTCGACGCCGCCGTTTCCAGGCAGCCAGTGCTCATTGGCCGATGGCCCGTGGGGAAAAGGAGAGGGAGTTAATTAAGACGAGAGCTATTTTAAAATACAGACCGACCACTGTTGCACAGTCGGCCATCTCTGTGAAGGACTTGAAAAGGGATGACATACCTGCAGAAGTAGGAATAGCCTTTACCAACGGTTTCATTATATTGCTTCCTGCGTTGATGGTATTCGTCACATCTTTATTTATTCTGTTTATTGTACCGACGTAGGCAGGTTTAATGCACAGCCCAAACTGTGTTCACAGCAGCTTGAAAAAGCACTAAAAGCATTGAAAGTGTGTTGCATGGTGTGACATGCCAGGAGACGGCGCCGGAGGCAGCCATTTTTTTAATTTTTAATTTGGAGCTCATCTTCTGAAGGGCCAAATGAGTATAGATTTCCTCTCTCTTCAGCTGCTTGTGGCCTATGAACCTGCGATTATAGTCCTAACAAATTACATCCCAGCCTCATAAAGGCACCCAGGGAGACTCATCTCATCTCATCATCATCTCCTTTCTGAACAGGGGGACCACCACCCTGGTCTGCCACTCCTTAGGTCCTGTCCCGGACTTCCACGTAATGTTGAAGATACATGTCATCCAAGACAGACCAAAGCCTTCAGCATTTCTGGACGGATCTCATCAATCCCCAGGGCTTTGCCACTGAGGAGTTGTTTGACTACCTCAGTGACTGCCACCAGGGAAATTGACGATGATCCTCCATCAGCTTCCAACTCTGTCTCTACAATAGAGGGTGTGTCGGTCGGATTCAGGAGTTCCTCAAAGTGTTGCTTCCACTGCCCGATTACCTCCTCAGTTGAGGTCAACAGTGTCCCATCCTTACTGTACAGCTGGGATTGTTCCCCGTTTCCCCCTTCTGAGGTGCCAGACAGTTTTCCAGAAGCACCTTGGTGCCGACCAAAAGTCCTTCTCCATGGCTACTCCCAACTCCTCCCAGACCCGCTGCTTTGCCTCCCTCACAGCAGAGGCTGCAGCCTTTCGAGCCTGTCGGTACCTTGCAACCGCCTCCAGAGTCTTCCAAGATAACATATCTTGGAATAACTCCTTCAGTCGGACGGCTTCCCTGACACCGGTGTCCACCACGGTGTTTGAGGGTTACCGCCCCTTGACGCACCTAAGACCATTAGACCACAGCTCACCACCGTAGCTTTGGCAATGGACGCTTTAAACATCGCCCACTCAGGTTCAACGCCCCCAACCTCCACAGGGATGCCAGAAAAGCTCCGCCGGAGGTGTGAGTTGAAGATCTCTCGGACAGGGGCTCCTCCAGCCGGTTCACCTGCACTACTTGTTTGGGCTTACCAGGTTTGTCCAAATGTTTCCCCCACCCTCTGACCGATCACCAGATGGTGATCAGTTGACAGGTCTGCCCCTCTCTTCACCCGAGGTGCGGCCTCAGATCAGATGAAACGATCACAAAATTGATCACCGACCTTCAGCCTAGGGTGCTCTGGTACCACGTACACTTATGAGCATCCTTATGTTCGAACATGGTGTTCGTTATAGACAGTCCATGACTAGCACAGAAGTCCAATAACAAACAACCACTCGGATTTAGATCAGGGAGGCTGTTTGTCCCAATATCACGCTTCTCCAGGTATCTCTATCATTGCCCACGTGCGCGTTGAAGTCTCCCAGCAGAACTATGGAGTCCCCTACTGGAGCCCCATGCAGGAATCCATTCAGGGTCTCCAAGAAGGCCGAATACTCTAAACTGCGGTTTGGTGCATATGCACAAACAACAGTCAGATTTTTCTTTTTAACATTAGGAATGAGGATGTCGAGTAAGAGCGCACGAAAGGTCATCAACCTTAAAGTGGGATTTCTGTTTTAGCTGATGCACCAAAACAATGAGCCTCGACTGTATCAGCAGGAGGCTTAACGCTGCTGTTGATAGAGTCAAAGCCACTGTGTGTTATATATAAAATATGAATTAATTGTTATAAGTGATGTCTGTGCTTTGTGACAAAACATCACTATTTTTGTAAATCAGCAACGCTGCCTTTTGGTAACAATTGCTTTTACAATCCACTAGATGGCGCAAGGAGGGTGTAGTCAGTTTGACTGACAAAACACATTTTGCTGCGATAAAACTGACTGAAGCCAGACGAAGCAAGGAAAAACAAAACAAAACAAAACAAACTAAGTGTGCAATAAATCGCAATACTCAGCATATCGTATAATGTTTAAAATCATTTTTTTCCTTCGATAGGAAGGAATTTTCACAAATCATGCACTCACTCACTGTGATAAGATTATATCATGACATGAGTGTGTATCACCTCTTATTCATATCATCAGACAAAGACAGAGAAAACAAGCGTTTCTTACCAATATGAGTCCTGATATGAGGGAGGAGGTTCCCGTCAGAGCCACGTAAAACTTGGGTGTGAGGGTGTTGAGAAACATGCTTACTGTGGAGACACAAAGACAAGACGGACGCGTTAGATCGAGGAAATCTTCAGTAATGCTGCACGTCCATATGAAAGTAGGTTACGCAGAAGACAAGAAAACATCAAAAAGGTTCAAGGACATTTGTGATTTGAAAACGTGAAACATTTTAAGCTTTTCCCAGAGAGCCTTGCTGCTCAGACTTGAAATCACATCAACACCTGGGGAATCAGGCAAGAGCTGACTACAGAATGCACGATTCACAAGCAATTTACCACATTTTGCCAGGAAAGTTTTAGTGCAGAGAGAAAAGGTTGAACTTCACTGATGTTGGGACGGCGTACGGGCTCTCATCACCCTCCACATCTCAGTCAGGGCTTATATGCAATTTATCTCCGAGTGCCGGTTATTACATCAGATCCTCTGACCTGGAAAATTACAACTCGGAGTCAACGATCCACATCGCTCCAGTTTTACAGCGCAGAGCCCGTTCCTTGGCCGTCTTAAAAACAACAGCCTCCGCTGTAAT
This sequence comes from Eutrigla gurnardus, assembly GCF_963514095.1. Taxonomy (NCBI): domain Eukaryota; kingdom Metazoa; phylum Chordata; class Actinopteri; order Perciformes; family Triglidae; genus Eutrigla; species Eutrigla gurnardus. The sequence goes on along the minus strand of NC_139923.1, from coordinate 9,070,088 downwards.
GATGATGCATGAACTGAATGTATTTTTTTATCCCACTGGCAGAGTTTCAAAGGTAATGCATTCATCGTTTATGTAGCAGATTATTGGGAGATTCTTCTGCATTTAGAGTTAATCTTGTAAGTTAGTTTTAGGCCCTGAAGCGTCAGCAGGATCGAGTGTGACTGAGCTGTGAAACTGGTGATATTATTATTCTTGCAGGATGAAGAAACAAAAGTCCTCCTCTGCCATCTGCTTCCAATTTATTTGTGTTTTCAATTTCACAAACATCTCTGAGAGAAGAAAAAGAAATCAGCGAATAGAAAAGTGGCAGATGATGTTTGAAGCTGTGAGCTTCTTCCTCATCGCCTGAGAACTGTTTTCACTTTACAATAAATGACAGCGGAGTGATTTTCGGACTGCAAATCTGTCTTTGATGGATTTTCATTTTCTTTCTGCTTCTGTGCTTTAAAACGGTCGGGTTGAGCTGGATGCAGGTGAGGAAGATCCTCGTTTGATGGACTGACTGATTAGTAACAGAAATCTGAGGATGCAAGTAATGATCTGTTTAGAGAGATTAGCAGCTCAGAGGAGCAAACCTTCAGTAAGAAGGATTCATTCAGGTTTAAAGACCTGTATCATTGACCTCCATTCATATTCTGTCCGTTATAGTCACAAGAATGGCAGCCAAAACGAAAAAAGTGCATCAGAGTTCGGATCTTATCGCAATTTTGAGTCACAGATCGGATCGGCAGAAAAGAAATAAGGCAAATATTGCTTTCGTAACACCCAGATGATGTTTTTTTGGCCACTGATACTGATTGCAGAGCTTTCATTTTTGTTATAGCAGCTGATATATACAAGGCTTTAGACTATTTATTTCTACCAAAAAAATCATTTCTACTATCTCAAAGTCAGCGAAAATTGTAAAAAAATTGTAACAAAATAAGTGTTGGGAAGTTAAATCGGTCATAATTCCCTTTCTAATATCTATTTTTCAAACAACCGTATTCATTCAAGTTTCTCAAGAGAACATTTAAACATTTGATGGTGGAGGTTTTCAAGGCAGGTGAGTCCAGATAACGCTGGAGGGATTACGTAGTCCATCTAGTCTGGGATCACTTGGGTCCCCCAGGAGGAGCTGGAAAGCGTTTCTGAGGATAGTGCCCCCCTAAGCCTGCTGCCCCCCGTGACCGGGACCCAGAGGTCGATGGATTAATGATAACATTATATGTATCATTTTTACGGATTCAAACGTTAGCTGTTTGCTTGGGTGCTGCTAAAGCTACTAGCTCTCCTCTGGCTGATTTCAACACACACAGACACACACACACACACACACACACACACACACACACACACACACACACACACACACACACACACACACACACACACACACACACACACACACACACACACACACACACACACACACACACACACACACACACACACACACAGACAGCAGCTGGACAGCGATTCATTGCAATGAAGAGGAGCCTCTCGTCGGAGCAGAAAAGAGTCTTTCAGACCGGCTTGCAGACTAACACTCCGACAGCTGCTGTCAGCCTGCACTGATGAGGATGCTGCTGTCTGACCGGCAAAGGACTCTCATCTTCACCAAGCCAGAAAAATAAAATACAAATTAAGCCATAATTGACATATGGTTTATTCACATGAAAACCATATAGCAGAGTGGCTGAAATCCAAATTAAAGTCACAGATTTCTAAAACAATCACAGCTTTAAAATCTGCACCAAAAAGTTACTTTTAGTGTTGAAAACAATCAGGCAATTAATCAAAGAGTTCCTGATATCATTTTAGATTGAGGGCCTTGGGGAGTTGAACATATTGGCAAAAACAAACAACAGATGGGCGTTTTTCATCCCATCTGAAGACATTTTGCAGACTAAACAATTAAAAAATATATAAATCCACTGGTGGATTGACATAAAAAAAACAATCATTAGTTGCAGTCCCATTTGTTTTGTCTCTGGGCAGGAAGACACCATTAGCAGGGTTGCATGATTACAAAATAGATCCTCTGTTAAATGGATGTCCTGGAATCAGGCCCCCGCAGACAGGAATCATTCATCCTCCTCCTGTAATTTAATTACATAATCCTCCGGTGCAGTTATAACACCAATTACCCATTTGGAGATCAACCAACGCGTCTCAAACTAAATTAAAAGTAAAATGTAATCAAGCCTCAATGTCACACAATTAACTTGAGAATCAGGACGAGACGTCCGACGGCGGGTGAAGATGCTCGGGTCTCCTAGCAACAAGGAGCAGAGAGGAAGCTGGGAATAACAAGCAATGTTTGTTGTGTTTAAGTTCACAGAAACACGTCCCCGTCCGGCGTCCCCTCGTTGTCTGCGGCAAATAACGCAATCATCAACGGAGACCTTGAAAAGGAAAGAAAGACTTGATACCACCAGGAATGTTCACCTCTGAACAGAGGAACGGACTTTTGTATTGAGGAAGTGGAAATGCTAATTCTACACTCTCGTCCGCATCGATGCTATCTGACACACGTTAGACTGAATACGACAAATTAATCAACAGGGATTTGGATGATTACTATAACCTTACACATGCAAAAAATATATAGATTGCATTCTCCAGACTCCACTCAGAATGCAGACATTTTAACCTGATCATCAAAACACACTGTAGTCAAACCAAATTAAATATTGTCTCCAACGATCAGCGACTCCGGTTCAAATAAACCTTTAATGCACTGACTCCCCTCAGAGCCACCAGACTCCATAAACAGACAGTCATTTTCAAATCCGACCAGAATAAAATAAAACCGGTCTAAACGTCTTCCCAACAATCAGCATCTGTGGTTTGACAGAGAGGAGTAACAGATATAAAGAAAAGTGGTGACCAGCGTAACATTTTCTCTGTTTCTTGCTTCTTGTGATGACGTTGAGCACGATATACCAGAGAACAATAAGTCCGGAAATCCAGTTCACATACAGTTTTGGTGGAGAAGGGTGATTAAGCTGCAGGAGGAGGAGAGCAAATCGTTCCTCTGGACACTGTGTGCTCCACTGACTGCAGTCTGCCGGACTCAAGTCAACTCCTTCAAGCTTCATTCTGCATTACTAAGATCTGCAGAGGAATATCCTCACAATCATTAGTGGTGGGAATCGTCCGCCACCTCACGCTCCGATTATTAAACAACTCTCCGTGCCTCACGATGCATCTCTATTTTGGATTCCCTTCAAATCTTTCACAACAATTCCTATTTGTATGATGCAGTTTATGTGCTACATTAGTGATATAACATGTGGAAAGATTGAAATTATTTTTTTTTTAATTCCAATAATTGATTATAGACTTTCCTGTATCGATGCAGAATCGTTCAACAAAGCATCAATTGATTATTGATTAACACAGGTTTACTGCTCCGTGACCGAGTCTGTGTTGGTAAGCGAGCGACCAGAGAGCATCATGGGAGGACGACGTGATGAATTGAAAGGACAAATTCTCAGCATCAGACTGAAGACTAAATGTCAGCGGAGACCACGGGAGACGTGACCTTTAGACACACAGACACACAGACACACACACACACACACACACACACACACACACACACACACACACACACACACAGGCACACACACACACACACACACACACACACACACACAGACACACACAGACACACACACACAGGCACACACACACACACACACACACACACACACACAGCACACGTGCACACACACACGCACAGACACGCACAGACACACACGCACGCACTCACACATACGCGCAAACACACGCACCCACATGCTCACACACACAAGCACACACGCACGCACTTTACAGTTACAGTAATTCAATGAATCATTCATCTTCAATAGTCTAAATATTGTTAAACAAAAGTATTTAACACAATATTGACCGACTGATGTTTTTACATCAGAAGAACCTCGAAAGGAACATTTTTACATGTGGATGGAAATATAATAATACATGCAAATATATCGGACACGTTAACACATTTTTAATATTTGCAAATCCGTCACAGTGAGTGTTGTTCAGTGTGAAGCCTCTGATGCAGTTTACTCTATCAGTGTTTGCATGTGACACTCCTTCACCTCAAACACCTTTTAACCATTAACAGCGATGGTGTCCTTTAAATCCAGTGCACATGAATGCGGTGCACGTCAGAGCTCGACGAGACAAAGTTGGAGTTGGGAGCTCCTGCAGGGTCTACTGGATCCTAACCGAGGTCTAAGTCCCTCCGGCTCTGCTGCTCCTCCCTGACTGGACTGATTATGGGGCCTGGCCCTCATGTGGCCCTCTGCTGGGTCAGACTACCTCCGCTGACCTTTCAGAGAGATGGAGGGAAACCAGCTTGGAACTGAGTCTGTGTGTGTGAGACACACAAGTGTGTACAGTTTTTCCAGTCTGGTCCGGTCCGATGTTCGCGCTTATGCTGGTTTGATTTCATGTTTGTTATTATGACATGTTCTAGATCAACTACCCACTCTGCTAAATCCTACTTAAAAATAATAATAATAATAATAATAATAATAATAATAATAATAATAATAATAATAATACATTTCTATTACAGTGCTATGCATAAGTTTAGGCACCCCATGCCTAAGTTATGCTAAAGAGGAATAAAAAATCATCTTTTGTGAATTGATCTTAATGCCTTAATTAAACAAATGAGGAAAAATCCGACCTTTTAAGACACCAATTTTCTTTGTGAATGAATAATGGATCGTAAAGAAATAAATGTTCTTCATTAAAATACAGGGTGCATAAGTATGGGCACCCCTATGTTAAACTCCCATAGAGGCAGGCAGATTTTTATTTTTAAAGGCCATAGCATGCTAGTTAGCCTAATGATTTCTCAATGCAAATCAAACCAGCTAATAGGCTAATCTGAAAAGCACCATGATTTGTGAAGGGTATGTGAGGATTTGGATTTTATTTTAACTCCAAAGGTGACTTAATCAGAATGCATAGTATCCTGGATCCATGTAATAACTGCCCTTTAAAAATAAAAATCTGCCTGCCTCTATGGGAGTTTAACATAGGGGTGCCCATACTAATGCACCCTGTATTTTAATGAAGAACATTTATTTCTCTACGATACATTATTCAATCACAAAGAAAACTGGTGTCCTAAAAGATTTTTCCTCATTTGTTTAATTAAGGCATTAAGATCAATTCACAAAAGATGATTTTTATTCCTCTTTTTAGTCAACTTTAGCATGGGGTGCCTAAACTTATGCATGGCACTGTAAGGGCGCCTTTCTAGACACACAATTTTGAATTCTGGAAATCTATCTTGTGTGAAAAACCAACAGCTGTAGATCTGAATTAGGGATGCAAATTATCGAGTAATTCATTAATCGATAGTTGTTTCATCTTATCGATCGATGATCGATTAATTGATAAGCGGCAATTCTTCTGAGAAGCTGAATTTCCCTCTGAATAGGTTCTATTTACTGTATACGTAACATAAAATGCTAACTTCCTTATGATATAAAGAAAAATGCAAATCATATTTTGAATAATTTCATTTTAATGCATACATTTGGTGAATTTTGAGAACCAAAATATGATGTATAAATTACTGACCAAATTTCTTACAAACTGCTGGTACAGTGCTGACTCTGAGCCTTTATACTATTAGTTTATTATGACTGTTATTATTAATAATATAAGTGGGTGACTATTCCTCAGCCTTCCTTGGTGTTTTGGTTTTGACTGAAGCCTTGTTCACATACGTCTCCACTCGCCCATCTCTGAGAGACAGCTGTCAATGAATGTGAATGTGTTCTAGGAATGTGGCCAGGACAGGCGATGCGATGTGGGCGGGGACGGAGAGAAAATAACTTTAACTTCCTGCGATGCGAGTGAAGCGAGTACCAATCACAATGTAGATTAGAGATGATTGACAGTTGACGTCAACAGAGAGTTCCACAGAGTTGCGGCTTGAAACTAGCCTTCGGCGGCAGTGAATTTTTTTTTGCCAGCGATTATAATTCAGCGAGAAAGCGAGCGACGGGCGAGTAGCGACATATGTGAACGGGGCTATACGCGCCGAAGAGAACGATGGTGATCTCACGTCAAAACTTTAATTTGAATGATCTAAAATATCAAATATCTTGTCTTCACCAGACCTTTGATGTTGCTTCCGTTGGTTTTATTTTGTGTCTAGAAAATAGAAATATAATGTAACTGTTGTTGTTTTCTGTGTTTTCACAGTTTTTTTTTTTTCAAAGGCCTTTTCTGTTGCCTTCTGGGAAAGTGTTTGTGAAATGTTCCTACGGTGTCATAAAGAAGTATTTATATTCATGCTTATAATGGAAATAGTTCACCAGTGTGCAGAATGCTACCTCAGTCTTTGACTGTTCAAAAGTCATTAAAACAAACATCCTTTTCTCCTTTCACTGTAACAAACTCACAACGAACCTTTTGTGTACCATCACATCCCTAAACGCAACGGACAAACTGCTTTGTGAGCACCGAAATTCTTCGTCGTTAAATCACTCGTCAATAAAGCAACCGGAAAAGAGATTATTATTATTATTTCTTTGCTTGCCGGCTGAGAGATAAGGCAGCCCCCCCCCCCCCTCTGCATTTTTGTCAAACGACAACTCAGATATCGTTACGGGAGGCCGAAACAATCTGTCCAGTAATATGTCTTTTAAATTATTTCCCCACAGATGGAGAATAAGAGTAAATACAAGAAAACCAAACATATGGGACATCAACGGAGAACAAACACAAAGGCTGAATGACATTCCCTCTCCTTTCCCCGGGCTTCTAATCTCACTCTGCTCAACAAGCCACTATGTACACACACACACACACACACACACATGCACACGCACACGCACACACGCACACGCACACACGCCCACGCACTGAGCAAACCGTCCGCTTCATGAATATGAATACGGACGTACAGGGCCACCTGCTGAACACAACACAAAGGCCATTTGCAAGGGAAAGGCTCAGAAACACACTTTCCTGACTACACACAGCTCATCATCAGCAGCAGACCACGGAGAAGCAAGACCACGTTACTCACCCTCCATCCCACCGAGGCGTCCGCCGAGCCACCGGCACGCTAACGAGGCCTTCACTTTAAATTAAAATGTAAGTGAAAACGTTTGGCACAGAGAGAGTTAGACAAAGAGGGAGAGAGAGAGAGAGAGAGAGAGAGAGAGACAGAGAGAGAGAGAGAGAGAGAGAGAGAGAGAGAGAGAGAGAGAGAGAGAGAGAGAGAGAGAGAGAGAGAGAGAAACGTCCCTCCTTCACATCCATACAGCAATCCCAGCAGCAGCTAGTTGCCTTTTCATACAGCACATTTACTAGTCGTGCCCCTGGTTTGGTTTGGGGCTCCGTGATTGGCTGCTGGCTGTGAGTGACAGCAGGCCGACGCAACTTTACGACAGCTCTGTCCTGCTCTCCCTCTGGTAACCCAGCAGAGTACATAAGGGGGGGCTGTAGATAGAGCAGCCCAGCCAATCAATAACATGGATTTTAATGAAGGGGGTGGGGCAGGTGCTCCTTACCCTCCTCCTGCAGACGTAACCATGACAACCCCTAAATGACCCTCCAGCAGCCTGGATGAAGGATCCTCCTCCGTTTCAATTAGCAGATAAGGCAAAGAAAGACTCAGTCCTCCATGACCGTGATTATCATCGTGGATGTGGATTAAATAAACAAACACTGTTTAACATTGAGTCAGTTCAACTTCAGGGAGATCAATGTGTCCCTTAAGGCACATGTGATTGTGATTTCAGCTGCTTTGGAGCAAATAGAAGCGACAACAGGTGCGATGGAGAGGCAAAAGGCAGACAACCCCCCCCACAAACCCCATCTAGTGGGACCTCGTCCCAGAGTCCAGCACCGTGCAACACCAGAGAACCAGGTCCACCATCGGTGCCCCCCGTTCTCTTCACAGATGAGAGCTGGTTCACACTGAGCACACGTCACCGGCGTGGAAGAGTCTGGAGACCCGGTCACATAACCCAGCAGGACCAGTTTGGTGGAGGGTCTGTGGTGGTCACAGACCTCCATGTCCTAACCATGTCCTCAGTACCCAATCTCACTACTGAACCACATGATCAGCTGCTGAGGTGAAACTAGTTGCATCAGCCTGAGATTTAAATCTTTCACTCTGGTTTTTGGTGTGATTCAGAATCCGGCCCTAGGTGGGTTGATGGTTTTGGTTTCCACTGTCGTTTTGGAACTATAACCCCAGAGATTTGGCTGCTTATGTGGTGATTCAAACACTTTGCAAGAAAATGTCAATTAATCAACAACTTATCTGCATACATTATAGGTTAATTTGGGCCTTTAAGTAACAACTTGTTCGACTACACATTTACTAGGATCCCTCCAGTCCTCCAGATGGTCACGACCAGCTTTAACCGAGTGAGTGGGAGTTAAGTGCCTTGCTCTAGAGCCCCTCAGCAGCAGTTGTTAAGGAGGTTGAAACATTATCAGGACTCCATCTATTGATTGGATCCAGTGACCTCGAGGGCACTTTCTTCCCTTTTTGTTGAAGAAGAAGGATGGACGACGGCCCGGTGAAATTAAATGGCTGACGAGGTTAGCTGCAGCGCTACGTTGGCGTTTGAACGCGATGATGACAAATGCGATGATTTGCTCTACGAGACGCCACTTAACGGATTCGATTATCGCCACGCCGCCTTGAAGATGCACCAAGAAGAATCACCATGCAACAAGAGGGTAACCTTGGTAACAGAGAGGAGGCAACCTCAAACAAGCTAAAAACAGCACAATCTAGAAGGAGTGAGAATTAAAAATCAGCATTATTGGCTGAATATGTGCGCACACATCTTTTTAAACATTAGTCAGGCTGGTCATGGCGGCGTTGCCAAATGTGAGATTATCTCAGTGTGTGGCTGTGACGAGTGTCTGAATCTAAATCCAGGTGTTTACACTCAGTCCACTAGAAATCAAACAGGCGGTTGTGCAGCTGCCACGGCAACAGCTGAGCGTGAGTGCAAACGCCAAAACGATGACAGACTGAAATGAACATCGTCACAATGATGCTCTCCCTAAATTATTGCTCCGTTTCCAGACTCTGTAATTCACAGCTACGGACGAATGAGACGTTCTGTTTCAGAATCACTTTGTCAGCGTCGTGTTGCAGCTCCTCCAGAGTCGCCGGCCCTTTAAATCCACAGTTAAACACACATACAGACAGAACTGTATTATGTACCGTGCAGCCCCGGGTGTTGATCATATTCAAACTTGTTCTGCCAAAAAAAAACCTCCCTTACATCAGCAGCCAAGCTCACCGAGGGTTTGTGATGTTTTCGCCAGCTGATTGGACTAATTAACACCAGTCCACTCTTCTCTAATCTGTCTTCAATGCAACCATCGTGCCCCTTTGTCACAGCCACCCAGCATCTCTACTTAATAAGCATCGCAATGATTCTGTATGAAAGCACAATCAGGAGTTTGGTTTCATTTCAGCTCGGTGCTCCGTTTCATCAACGTGGGGCTCAAACAAAAACATGCATGCCGGCTGAAATTCAACTTAAATGAGAGTTTGACTGCAGCATGCTCATAATGGTTTTTTTTTGTTCCATTCCTCTGTGCATCGAGGTGAATCACACACATACTGCTGTTGAAAACGTGCAGCTTTTAGAGCATAAGACTGTTGGAGTTTGATTTTTTTGACGGCAAAAGAAAGGTCAGGATTATCTGAAAAGTGGGCAATGATAGAGAAGATTGAGGCCGCTGTAAACCCATTCAGGTAAGTCGTGATCGGTAATGTGTAGGATAACACATAATCTGCTGCTACCACAAAACATTCTGGGTCAATTTTAACATTTTCTAATTCTTTACATTTCAACAACAAAGACTTGCACAGAAAAATGAGCACATCCAACTCATAGTGGTGGGAATCGTCACCTCATGATTCAATTCTTAAACAATTCTTGATGCATTTCATTTTGGCTTTAAATATAAGAATATAAACTCTATGAATCAAATCTTTCAAACCAATTCCTATTTCAATGATACAGTTGATGTGCTTCATTACTTATATGAAATGTGAAAAGATGATTGTTGATTGATGATTATTTCTCCCACCTCTACTAACTCTAATGGACCCAGAACTTTAAGATGAAGCACATAAAAGATATTAAGTTTGAGCCACACTGATCATGAGCGGGTCCACGGTTTGATTTGTGGTCCTGGTGGGAACCAAACCCCCCACTGAAATCCCAGAGCTGGTTGTCCAGTGTTGTTGAGCTCCAAAAAGGAAGAGAAAATAAATTATTGAAAAGTAACAATATCCAAAGCGAGTGGAGGCGAGCGTGCTGAGCGACAGGATGACATCACTCCCCCTGTCGTGGCATTCAAGCTCCAGAGTCTGAGCCGTGTTGCTGTTGGCACGGCCGAGGAACCGCTGGAGTTATGGAGGGCAGCGGCCCGGGAGCCGGTTCCTGTTGGCTGAATACTTTCACCGCCGGCCTTAGATCCATATATGGATATTTTCTTAATGCCAGTAAAAATGACTTGAGATGATGTAAAAGGTTTCCAGGTTTTTCTATGAAAAGCTGAGATCGTGTGTCCTGTTGTTAACGTGATCCTGCAGCACCGAACGGCCTTAAGGATCGTTTAAAACGAGTCAATCCACGAACAAATTAGTTATGTGGATTATTATTTATAGAGAATATTCATATTTCAATTCAGGCTGAGCAACCCATTAATTGGATTTTTCTTTTCTCATGGTATTGTATTGTTATTATTATTACTGTTTTTACTACCTGCTGTTTATTGTCCTCTGCAGAACTTTGTTGCTTTAAATGTGCTGTATAAATAAAGTTTGAGTTGAATATCGTTAGAAGTGAATACCGCAAAATGTACACATAGCAGAAACCCTGCGATTATTTTGCATAAATACATTTTTGTTATCAGTGTAGACATTTTCAAATTCATTTTTTTTTTTTTTCTTCACAAATCATAGAAGTAAGACATCATGAATGTAAATTATAGCTTACCTAGCTTCCCGTCTAATTAATCCTGGCATCAACTTTGGTTCCCAAATATGTTAATATCTTAACATAAAAGAATAAAAGCTTTATTTCAGTAAACTTTTGTTTGTATGCATTTAATCAAAACACAAACTACAGTATTATTTTCTTCCAGCTCAAAGATGCAGGGATACTTTGCCTCCCAGGAATTTACAAATTACCCTTTTTAAATATTTTATTTAAAAAAAAAGTTTATTTGGGTCTTTGGGTCAGTTGAAGCAATTTGCACGTTGTAACATAAGAGGTAAGGTAAGTAAGAGAACTTCACCTCCCCGAAGCAGTTAAATGTTCTTCACTAGAGACGTCTGTGGAACAGATGCAAGGAAACGCAGCGACACACGTGCAGCGTTTTGTCTGGTTCGAGTTTTATACTGTGACGGAAATATTTCAATATCCCGAATGCTGACGCCTGACATTTGAAGGCAAAGGAGAAGGAAACACCCTGGACACGTCAGTCACACGAGAACAAGACAAACATTCACTCAATTAACCGACAAATACAAAAAAGGCACAATAAATGCCTTTCTTTTGAGGGACGGATTCCAGAAACCCACCATTCACCATGAAGAGTCTTTACATCTTTACTGTCTCCCATCAGAATGAAACCGCTGGTCACTGAGCATCTGCTGGGTGAGGATTTAGGGTCAGAGGTCATAATCCATGAGAATACATTAGCATCTCTTTCGTTGGGATATGAGATTAATTCCTTTACTGAAGACCTTTTATCTAAAAATAATCCTTCGTTTTCTTGGCTCGGCGCTACATGAGCTCAGGAGACGGAAATAGCAGAATCAGCAGTTACCACAGAAACCCGATCACTCTGCCGCTTTGCCGTTCGTTGCGAGGGGCAGTAACCATGGCAACAGAGACAACTGGTCGTCCGTCAAGAATGTCCATTTTGGCTTTCATCAGCTCATCACTGCGTTGGAAGATTAGTGATCTTATCAGGCAACAGGCAAAATAATACCCCGCTTTAAAACAGCCTGATGAAAGAGCACTTATGCAACATGTGAGAGAGATAAAAGGTATGGCCTGCAGCACTCCTCCCACAATCAAACATACCTCCATCTGACAATTGCATTTCCCCGAGCTTATCAGCATTATTAATCTCCCATAGCAACAACCTGGTCCAGTAACTGCAGGTTTCCAAGTGCGTCTCTATTGTCGGCCCGGGGGGGTCAACGTATTACAGTTACTGAGAGTTCAACTGAATGCAACTGAACTCACACTGGGAGTCCCGTAAACCAGCGTAGATCAGTATCACTAATATGCACATCAATGCAACGTGAATACGGATCGATATGCACTTGGAGAAAAAGAAGAAATCCAGTTGTGATTAGTGGTGGGAATCGTCACCTCGTGATTCGATTATGAAAACATTCTTGATGCATCTCCATTTTGGATTTAAATATAATGAGAATTTTTCCTTCCAAAGTTTGAAAACAATTCCTATTTCTATGATACAGATGATGTGCTACGTTACTTATACAAAATGTGGAAAGATTGCCCCAAAAAAAAATAGATTTGAGATTTTACTGCATCGAATCGTTCAACAAAGCATCACAAGCATCATAAATGGATTATTTCCCCCACCTCTAGTCACTTTAAAAGCAGGTGGAGGTGAACTCCAGCCGAATCCGAAAACTGACATTTATAGTCGGACAGGGAGGTCAAACGGTTATCCTCCACTTTAATCCAGCTATTCTTTCCTGTCATCTCCCTAAAAAAAGGTAGAAATTGTATTCTGCACGTAAAAATTCATCACATTAACTGATTTTTTCCCCCCAAAAAATCGCTAGAATAGAGATTCCGATACCAATTTCACTGACAGATGAAGCCACACCCACCAATACCAACATGGGCCACTGACTGATGAATGATGTTTATCAGGCCACAGATGAGGCCGAGGAGGTTAGCTAGCGAGAGAGCGAGCGCACCCTGCGGAGCCTCCGCCTCACTTCCTGCCAGACGCCAGCTCCGGAGACAGACCAGAGTTTCCCTTCACATTGGCTTTATTTTTATTTCTTCATCTTTTTAGATAACGACATCTACGAGAACACACAGTTGGTGGTGTGAACCGGTAGCTGCATTCATTCAGCTCAGATCATAATCAATAACTAAACCTCAATAACACGACCATGGAGACGGTATTTTCATTTGAATTTAGTGTTTCACACTTGAGAGGTTTTTCCAAGAAGAAGATTTTAAAGATTTTTAAATTTGAATAAACAGGCCTATTTCCTGAATTCTGCACATTGCAGGGTCCTTGACATTATTTTTGCATAAACGACCACATCCATTAAAAATATCAGAATGATGTCACACTGTGTGTGTGTGTGTGTTTGTTTGTTAGGTGTGTGTGTGTGTGTGTTACACTCTGCGCTCCATCACATCCCTGATAAACGTAGAAACGAGGTAAAACAACTCCTTTCTCTTCATTGTGTGACTGTTTTCTGACGTGGAAGCTTGAAAGCAGCAACACCACACAAGACTTTCACTTTACATAAAGACATTAACACTGTCCAAGCATACAATGCCACCAGAATGCAGGAAATAAAGTGTCGGACTGCCAAAACATTCTGGGGAAGGACCCCCAATATAACAGTAGCATGAAAGCATGGTGGAATGAGCAAGTTAACATTAGCGAGCACTATCACTATCCCGCCACTGAATCAGTCAGCTTTAACAACGTAATGCTTCATCTGCACCACATCTTGTCACGGCGCAGGAAAGCTACATTGCTAATCGCCAACTAATCAGTCAGTATCACCGACTCACCTGATCGGGTAATGTGCCGACGGCTTCATTTCCAGTCCACAAGCAGGAGATATGTGATTGTGATGCTCAACAGCAGATTATGGGGAAATTTCAAGGTGCAGATAACCGCTCGACTCCCTCACAACCACCCTGACGAGATTATCACCACAAGCACCGGTTCATCAGTTAACAAGACACCAGCTGGAATCCAACCTGGAGGTTTGTATTAAGATATTCAACTTCCCGCTCCCACTTTTCTGCCACTGTTCTAAAGATGAAGTTTAAATGACTTTAAAAGAAAAGGGGGAAAAATCAATACGGCTTCAGGCGGGAGTAAAACCTCATACCGCCCAGGAAACTGTAAGTACTGACCTCCATGTTGATAAAGTGTAGACTTACAGCCACCGAATCAATTTTTTCCCCATAACATCCTCTAAAACACGAGCCAAAGGAGAGGAAAGCTTTCATACAGTCGCCGTTTCTTCCACAACGGCATCTGGGTCGGCTTGTTAGAGACAGATGGATGCGACATCAGATGTCTAGAAATGACATGCGTGTGACACGGTGTTAACCTTTATATTTGGTCTACTGTTTGAAGTATGGTTTCACAACAAAAACACAAGGAGGAGTCTGTGGATTGAGGAACAGGAACTGTTCTTATGGGATGATTTGAAAACAAAGAAAATTTATTTTCTCAAAGGGAACAATATATTTCTATTTATTTTTTAGGGTAGAGTAGAGCAGACGATGAGGGCACGATGTCATATCTGAAAAACAGCGAGGGGCTGCCGAGCGTCGAAAGCCACCTTGCACCTTTACATTTGAAACCAAAAGTTTGGGCACACATTTTTACAGGCTTCCAGGAGAAGCAGAGTCAGGTATAACCAAAGCTGTATAACTCTGTCATGGACACGTATCGTATTGTAACACGACCAACATGAGGCTCATCTTGTCGTCACCATGGTGATAAAAACAGAGCAAACGACCGACAGCAGGCAGGCGGACCCTGATGGGAAACTAAATGTAGTTTACTACAAAATGATCACTCTGTTCTACATGTTATTACCACTTTTAGACTGACTGACATTTCATTTGCATTGTTTTTGGAAATGTGACTCCTGATACATTGTCTCTTGAAGAGTATAATTCAACTTTTGTTTTTGTTTAAGAAGGAAATAAATAATAATAATTATTATTCAATTATCGATGCTTTCGAATCACAATAAATCTGAATCGCAATATAAATTCAATCGGCACCAAAGCATATCGTCCCAGCCCTAGTCTTTGCATACATTCTGATATAATAAGTAAGCAAATAGGATATGCATTTTTTCTTTCGTCTTTCACACAGTTTGTTTGTATGAACTACTTATCCACTTTGGAGAAACCGATTGGTTTACTGTTGTGGACGGAGGCAGCAGCAAAATGGATCCTAAAAAAAATTAATCTATCACTTTTAGTCCACACTATATTTAGACTCACTTAACCACTCGCTGACGAGGAAGTGAATCCCAAATCTCTGCCTCTACCGGTTAGTTTTTAAAAAGGCACATAATTACACGAGCAAACTAACCTGTCGAGGCAGCGGCAATTAATATTTTGTCAAAAGGAGTCTTGTGGCTTGGAGGGGAGCGTAGATAACGGCTTCAGGTCCCCGTAGGAAACGATAAAGCCATTAAACTGAAACTGGTTTTTTTTAAGGCCTTCCTTTAAGGTGTCGAAAATATGTTTTGCTGCCTCGAACCGCAGCAGGACATGCAGGCATCGCCATCCACCCTGGATAATACAGTAACTATGGATAAGTAGCTCATGCAGCCCCACTCCAAACCATCAAAGCATCCCTTTAAGAGGATGAACATGTTGGAAGTGAGTTTTCTGGCTCTCCACTCCCTCTTCCATCTGCCGTTATAGAGAGAGGGAACAGGGTCCTCACTGTTTGGATCCCAGAAAGGAACATTTCTCTCACCAGAGCCCTGAATGCCGACCCATGATGTGTCAAACGCAGCACAGACGTTGATGGAGGCAGCCTGTTTTCTTTTTTCCTCCTCCAGCCACAGCTTGGCTGGTCACAGTAATTACATTAATGTCTAAAAATCGATGTGGTTATGGTTTATTTTAAGACGCTACAACACAAGCGAATACATAAAAGCTTTATGCAGAGTGAGGCTGAGCGGTCAGGAACAGTTGGTAATATTCTACAGACCAGATTTGAGTTGATTAAAAACACCAATTTGACGCCCTGTGATGGAGGTTTGGTCATTTCTAAAAAAAAATGAGACATTTGGAGAGACACTTCTGTCTCGGACAAAAAACAACAACCTAAATGTTCATTTCCTGTTGCAGTGTTTACAGCGTGGAAATAAACCTGAATTCAAGCTGTTTCTTAGCAAAGCAATTTCAGCGAAATAGGCAATAAAAAGGAGGCTCCACTTACCGCCGAGTGTTTCAACAAACGCTGCTGAGTTTATCACCTAAACCTACAGAGCCGAACGGCCGTCATGTCTGTCTGCTGCTCTGTTGCCATAGAAATGACAAACAGCTATAAAGCTAATTTGTGTGGAAAGAAGAATCTGCTAATTTCCCATTAAAATTCAACGTCTAACATCAGGCAAAATTAAAAAACATCACACGCTTTATGCTGACCACATGTTGGGAATCTAAACTGCTACTTTTGCTGCATGAAAACACATTTAAACTTAATTAAGTGACACAAAACCAGCTTTTGGTTTGTCTCACCATCTCACAAGACAAAGGGCTGGTCTCAAGGAGCCCGGAAGCAATGCATTGTGGGGCAGTTGAGTGTGTGCAGTAAGCTCACATCTCATATTTTTGCATACTAGACAAAATCCGAGCAACATACTCAATTTTACTTATTAAAATACATTTTGAACAAAGCCCAAGTTTGTGATGTGGAATTAAGTTCACTATGAAGCTGATTTTAAAAGGCAACAAGCTCATTTTAATTGCGTGATCTCATCTCACATTGACAGCCAATTAAATGTCTCTATTTCTTCAACGTAGCATTATAAAAAAGACGACACAACGACTCTTTAACGTCGGAATCCTGTGAACCGTTTCCTCATTGGTCCACGTTCAATTCTATCATCAATATATAAACTGCACATCTCTGAAAAAATATGGAATCATTTGTAGATGACATTTAAAGAGATTGGGTGCTTAAAAGTATTTGAGATGTCTTTGAATGCGGCGGCGTATACACATACAGGAAAGAGTGCAGCTAAAAGTTAAAAATAACTTTAAATTTAGCCAAAGTGCATTCGGAGAATACCTGTAGCCGAGTCCTGTGACATGTTGACCGGTAAAAGGAGACAAACTAATTCATAATTTCTTCTTATCTTATATTCAATCATGTATTATGATATTCCATTTTCTTCTGAAACAGAAATGCAGCTGAAATGTTTTAAACAGCTAAGCAACCTTTAAAATATGACATTCAACAGACATTTGGGTCAGCTCTCTCCCCGTTTTACTAAACCACTTCTTCATAATACAATCCCTACTGTTATAAAATCACATGAAAAGTGAGGATCTTTCTAACTCTGAACACGGATGCGGCAAGTTGAAAACCCCCCAGGACAAACTGACTGAGCGAACATTTGACCCTCAAATGACCTCAGACCAGCAGGACGAGACCACGTTCAGGCTCTGGTAAGAAATGAAAAGGTGTGATCTGGATCCAGAATGCTTCCGGGTGTCGTCCACTCGACTTAAATCAAATAAGTTACTTTTCTCTCTGACGGCGACAGAATCAATTAGCTTAGCTCCGGCATGAAGCATCGAGTGAGGCATCATGGTATCGATCAAAGTGAAAGGTTTTCTGGAAACTGATTAATCTGGAGACTTCGGCCCACCTACGGATCGATACTACAACTACTTCTGAGGGAGGTTCAGGCGCTGCACATTTGCCCAAAAGACCCCCACGTGCACACACAACACACACATAGTGCACACAAAACCGCAGTGTTCTACACGATGTAGCATCCGTGGCTGGAAATGCTACGGTGGCAATCTGACTGAACCGGAGAGAGAGAGAGAGAAAGGAGACGGAGGAGGCTGATGCTTCTGGAGATGATGCGACTACGGCCAAAAATCATCCATCTTCTGACACACACACACACACACACACACACACACACACACACACACACACACACACACACACACACACACACACACACACACACACACACACACACACACACACACACACACACACACACACACACACACACACTTCAACCGGCAACGCCATTACCCCCGAGAGGACCAAGATACATACGAACAGGAGACGATGGCGTGACCAGCTATCTTCTGGCGCCGACCCTCGCTGCTAAAATGGTAGATCCCAGATTTCTCCCCCATGCAATCTGCCACCAGCGACCATGGAGGCAAAACAGGAAGGAAGTGAGGAGGAGAGGGATGCAACCTAGCCTCCTCTTCCTCTTGATAAATCACACAAAACATAAAAAACATAAACGTGGACAAACACGGAGAGAGAGGCGGGAGGATGCTGGTGGTACTTACATGAGGACTCTGTGCCGAACATGGCTGGGCCGGGAGCTGTGATGGAGAGAGAGGAGGAGGGGGAGGAGGAGGAGAGAGCAAGGGGAGGGTAGGAGAGAAGGAGAGAGCAAGAGAGAGAGAGAGAGGGGGGAGGTTGATGAGCAGGCAGCTACACAGCGGGAGTCATGAAAGCAACACAATGCAGCCAGCCGGCCGTCGCTGCCTCCCAGACGGCCAGAAGCCCCGACTCCACTTTTAAAAGCCCTTCCTCCAGTCGGCAACCACGAACACGCTCAGTTAGTCCGTCCGCAGGAAGAAGAAAAAAACCCAGAGATGCCTCGCGGAGGATTAAACCGATAAATATGAAATAAAAACAAGCGGAAATCTGTCACGGCCAAAGCAAATGGTGGTGAAATCCAGACGTGGAGATGTGGCCGTGGCTAGCGATCGCATCTCTCCTCCTCTCATTCTGCAGCCTTACATCCACCTTCTCATCCTCTCCTCTCCGGCACTCTCTCACTTCTCAGTCCACTGTAGTATTTACTAATGGAGAGAGAGGGGGGAGGCTTTCCCAGGGAGGAGAGAGAGAGAGAGAAGGGAGGAGGGGGGTGGAAAATGAAAAAAAATCTGGTGAAGAGCCTCTGTCGCTGCTGCTGCAGCCGCTGTAAGACAATAGCTATGCAAACAGAGTGACGTCAGAACGGGGGGGGGGGGGGGGGGGGGGGGGGGCTGCAAAGAGACTGACTGCTGGCAGATGGAGAGAGAGGAGGAGGGAGGAGGGGAGAGAAACAAGGAGGGGAAGATAGAGAAATGGGAGCGCAGGAGTAGAGGAGAGATGGAAGGGCAGCAACAGAAAGGGAGGGGGAGAGAGAAAGAAGAATGGAGGAGTGATGGTGGAGAGACGGAGCAAAGGTGGTGAAAAAGAGAGGGAGTGAATGAGAGGAGAAAGAGCGAGACGGAGGGGGGAGGTAAAGAGATACAGAGGAGGAGGAGGAGGAGGAGGACGAGGAGGAAGGCAGCTGGAGAAGAAGAGTGGGAAGCAGGCCAATCAAAATGGTTAATAAAAGAGAAGAAAAGCCAACCATGATAGAAGGTGGGGGGAGGGGGGAGGGGGGGCGTCCGGTCGACAAATTGAAAAAGAGTATGAAGTAGAGCCCTGGAGACTGCTGTGTGTTTACCTGCTGTTAAGAACACACACACACACACACACACACACACACACACACACACACACACACACACACACACACACACACACACACACACACACACACACACACACACACACACACACACACACACACACACACACACACACACACACACACACACACACACACGGCCATCAGGGAGCCAAGAAACAAATGTTCTGCTGTAATCACACCATCAATCAAAACCTGCATAAAAAAATAACCCGTAACCGGCTACACGCGTCACATCACATGCTTCAAATCACAAACGCCGTATTACATCGTAGCTGCTCGCTCCGCCGTACGTTCTCGTTGGACGAGCAAACCTGCAGGTTCCTGTGAGAGAACGATCGCAAACACGCCGCCTCCTCGCTTTAAAAATGACATCATTCAAATATTCTACCACCGCACACAAAATAAACATGACGTGCACTGTGGTGGATTTAAATACGTTTCGGTCCACGCGATGCAGAATTAAAGGGTACGTGACTACTTCCTGGAACATTCAGAGAGCAAAGTTCAGGACTCTTTATTCCTCCTTACCAAGAGCAAATCTAAATATCCAAATGTAAATAATGCGGAAAGTTGTTTCTGACCAAGTCCAGATGGTTCGAGTTGAAGTGGAAACAAAGAAAGAATGAACTTGAATGTTGTATAGACGCAAAATGTTTCAATACATTTCTTGTTGTTTGGAAGTAAAACACCGTGGTGCCATCATTTAACTGTACAGGGATAATTGTTTCTTATCTATTAATCTGCTGATTATTTTCCCGACAAATGAAAGGAAATAAAAGTGGAAACATTGCCACATCAGTCTAAAATCATAAAATAAAAGACAAACAGCAAATCTTCCCATTAAATCGATCAAACAGATAGTTATTCTAACCTATGGTCACGACGTGTAGCTCGTCTGTGTTGAAGACATCCAAATGTAAATGATGCTACTTTCTCGGACTCTTCCAGGATGCTCGGTGCATTTACAACGCTGGAAGTCTCGTCATGGATGCATCCTGTAAAACTTTGATGACCGGAGCCTTTCAGCGTAGTTAAGTGCACATGAGCCAGTGTGTGTGCAGCTCTGAGCATGTAGACGGGTACAGTGGTGTGCAGCCTGCTAACCTTAATAGATGGGGGGTCAGCTGGACGTCCTCATGCCCCCCCCGCTGTGAACGGGGTGAAGCTAGCTAGCTAGCATGTGGATTCACTCAGCTGCTGAATGGAGGAGCGTGTACGGAGGCCTCTGTTCTTTTGTGTCTCAGACCCGGTCACCCTCCTCCTCCCCCTCCTCCTCACCCCACGTCTTTGTCCCTGGAGCACAGGCAGGAGACCCCGTCTCTCATCTGCCACAATGCAGAATATCACAAATATATAAATTAGGGGATGTCCCAGTCCTTTGATACTATATTGTTATACTTCCTGAAACTGAAATGTTGATTTTACATGGATCCCACACATTGGAATAGAAGCTGTCCAAATACAGAAGGTCCTGGTTCAAAGGTATTGAATTAAAAGATTAAAATTATTGATAGATTATGAATGCAAGATTTTTTTTTTTTATTCCGTTCGGACATCAACATAACCACAAAGGTCTGAAGTTAATTGGGATGTTAAATCTTTATTTAAGTATATTAATCTGCAGTGTTTTCCCCTACGATGTTATAGAGAAGGCAGTGGACCATTCCAAGCCAGGCCACAATACAATTATGCTTGTTTCTAAAACGATGTGTAGAATTCAAACTCATGAACCTGCCTTCAGTTAAAGCGATGTCTGCATACAGTTTGGAAACAAATCAGGTGAAACCAACAACGACTGGCGTGCTGCCAAAAACTTTGCGGGTAGAAAATGCCGTTTTTGAGTAGTAAACAGCTGTTTTGGTCACAGGGAGTACCGAACGCATGACGCATACCGAACACGAACATTTGTGGTACGTATACGTTAACTGTTACACCCCATATATGTTGGTTTTCAGCTGTATGTTTGGGGGTTCAGGACACTCTTCAAGGAGAGCAGGATGAAAATAAAGGATCTAGTCTATATGATCTATTTAAATGTCTGGATGGACCCAGATCCTGATCCTCAGGATCGGGATGTCTCCAGATAGGCTCCCACCTGGTTTGGCTGAGAACTGACATGGCTTCTTTTTACATCTTCTGCCAAAACATCACATGCTTTGCCGAGGACACAAATTACTTTATTAAATTCGTACATTTGAACTCTGATCTGAACTAATCTCGTAACTGAATAAACAAATTGAGCATCTGATGCTTCTTGGTGGTCATAACATGCGATGATCACCGCACGCTTTCCCAGAGGAATCACGTCTTCCTGCACCGAGATCATCCAAAAGTGTTTATTGCACAAAACAACAGCGGGATCAGTAACACAACAAAGACCTCCTCACGGTCACTCAGCCTCTTTCCCTTCAGCTGAAGCGTGTTTGAGTCACGCTTGAACGCCAGTTCCGCGTCCTGCTCTCACGGCCTCGCTGATCATTAGAACGCCTTAACAGCGGCGGAAGCTCGGGTGAACGGGGGCGACTAATTGAGATACTGAGTACCTGATACAACGCGGTCTTTATGGCAGATGTTTGACTGAAAAAAAACGGCGCTCTTCCACCTCCTCTCTTCAGTGGAGCCGTTTATTCCTGAACAATGCACACCTCACTCCGCCCCCGCTTCTATCGCTAAGTATCCACAACCCCCCCCCCCAAAAAAGCATTGCTTCCTGGTTGCTAGGCAACTGAAAATAAGCGTGAGAGGAGTGTGGCTATCCGTCGGCGAGGACCTAGGAGACGGATGAGAGGAAGGTCCGTGATGGAGAGGAAACATGTCGATGATGAGGAGAGAAGCTGCTTTGACCTTGACTTATCTGACAAAGAGTATTGTTTGGCAATAAGATAATAACATGCCAACATATTCAAAGGGAGAATTGGGGAAGACGAGCCTTCAGGCCCTGAGGTCATCTTGTCACGCACCACCCCAAACTCACCAGCCTCTTTCATCATCTCACCCGGCTCCACAGAAACCAGAGGAAAGAGCCAGGATCTCAGAAACGTGGCTGGTAGTTTGAAGCATGTTTTGCTGGCGGTCGGATTTAACTGGCAGTCACTTCCTTATTGGAGTTGAATTTTACAGCACTCAAAGCCAGCTAGTTGGAAATTATGGATTGTGTCCACCACATTTACCAAAAACAGACAACAGCGGGGATCAGCAGCCCATTTGACAACACTGACAATCAGCCCCACACCGCCCCTCCACAAAAGGAGGAGGAGGGTCGGCGAGCCTTTGATTACCTCCATTGTGTCACAATTCAAACGCAGCAGCATCATTCACATAACTGGGTCAGGAACTGCTGTGGCTGTCGCTGCTGACACCAACTGGTCATACTGGGGAAGTGCGTCTGCCATTACTGAAATCACATTAATCACAGTGCACTGGTCTCACACACAGACATGTTGACGTCACTGTTAAAAGCAATAAACAAACCGGATCACATTGAGCTATTACAACTGAGACAGAAACGTGCTGGAAGAGCAATAAAACCTTCCTCACACCATCAATGAAGCACAGAAAGCCACTGAAGAAAGGAAGAGTTGATGAGGAGGAGCAGCAGGCCGTCACTTTGAATGGACACTAATCTGAAAAGGTCCAGACAAGCTAAGATTAGCTTGACGACACAGGAACAATGGATTCTTTTTATATTTTTAGCTATATTGACTGACCACATATTCTCTGTTTCCAGCCATTTCCCTACTTCACACAGTAGTGGCGGTAGTTTACTAACCTCAGCAGTCTGATGTCTCCCGGAGCTCTATGATAGTACCTTACGTTTCGTACAGAGACCGAATGAAACTTTGAGTACAAACCAGAGACCGTCTGTGGTACAAACAAGGTCGCTGTTGCATTTATGCTGCAACAATGTGGTTAATGGAGCAGCTATGTTAGCGTAGCTTAGCTCTGATCGATCTGAACTTCATTCAGAAAACAAGCGGATAAAACTTAACAGACCATGACTTCTGACTTTTTACTTAACGTCGTCATTACGTCATAACTTCAGCAGCATTTTTTATCCGTTTGATTATCTGTTCATTTATTATATCACAACAATTACGTTATATCATAAAATGTGATAACTTTAAAAAAAAACAAGTTTAATATTGCGATATTTACTGGAAATTACATAAATATAGCTAAAAGCAAGTAGCTCACATTCAGGTGATCTCCCTTCAGATGGCTGCCACATTATTGAAGTTTTCGAGGTGAAATGTAAGAGATATCGTCCAGAAAAAACAGATATTAAAATAGTTCGGTAACATAGCCATTCTTTCCACCAGGGGGCGGTGTGAGGAAGAAGCACCATATACTGAAACGTAAGTGCGTAAATGCTTTGAAACATTAAAAAGTCTTCCTCTAACTTCACTACAGCCCCTGTTTGCCGGGATTCCTTTCATCACCGTACTTCACCGAGCAGAGGCCCTTTGACACTTTGGACATTTTCCTCGGAGGAGCCGTGACCTTTTCCTCACTTGGCCACGGCACTGGCCAGCACGGCTGTTCAGATATTAGACTGCCAGCTGTGAGGGCTTTGGAGTTTGCCTTGAATCACCACTTTGGGTGCTTCAGAGTGCAAAAGTCTAAAAGGCCCGGGCCCTCAGCAGGGGGTTGGGGGGGTGGGGGGGGCAATGAGGAGATGAGAGCCAGACTTGAGTTTGCGTGGAGGTTTTTCCCAGGCGGGGCAGGGCAGCCGGGTCTGCCCAAGGTAGGGCAAACATTTCTGGCTGAGATCATGTTACCGAAGCAGTGCTCAGCCTCTAAATAAAGGTTCCTGACCGGTCTGATCCGGCTTCATGGTCAATGTGTGTCAGGACAGCATTCAGCTCATTCAGAGCAGGAACAAAAAACAACTACAGCTTATGCTTGAATTTTCAAAGACTTGTTTCCGACCATATTTCTGATGCATGAATATGAAGCTCTGGGAAATCAAGTCTGCCAGCATTCTCCACAAAAACATAGAGACACATCAAATTAGAAGTATAATGCTTCTGCACACATGTGTATACTACTGTTAATGTTATTACTACTGCTAATATTATTACTTCTACTAATACTACTACTACTGCTAGTATAACTACCCTGTAACGATGTAACCCTGTAACGCTGTAATTCTGTAACACTGTAATGTTGTAACCATGTAACTCTGTAAGCCTGTAACAATGTAATTCTGTAACACTGTATCTCTGTAAGCCTGTAACAATGTAATTCTGTAACACTGTATCTCTGTAAGCCTGTAACAATGTAATTCTGTAACACTGTAACATTGTAACGCTGTAACTCTGTAACACTGTAACAATGTAACTCTGTAACCCTGTATCTCTGTAAGCCTGTAACGATGTATCTCTGTAAGCCTGTAACAATGTAATTCTGTAACACTGTAACAATGTAACTCTGTAACAATGTATCTCTGTAAGCCTGTAATGATGCAACTCTAACGCTGTAACACTGTAATCCTGTAATGATGTTACTCTCTAACTCTGTAACATTTACATTTACATTTAGGTCATTTAGCAGACGCTTTTGTCCAAAGCGACTTACAATAAGTACATTTGTCAAAAGAAGGAAACAAAGAAACCACGACGTATCATTGCCGATGCAGTAAGAGCTAAAAATAGAACAAGTGTTAGGTCCTCATCTGAGTAAAGTAGTACTTCAAGAGTAACAGTGCTACGATCCGAGTTTTTTTTTTTTTTTTTTTTTTTTTTTGCGGGGGGGGGGGGGGTGTCGAGGGAGGGTGTTAGTGGGTCATGCTATGTAGAGTCGAGGTGAAGTCTGAACAGGTGAGTCTTGAGCCTTTTTTGGAAGATGGCAAATGACTCTGCTGTCCTGACATTAGTCGGGAGTTCGTTCCACCACTGAGGCGCCAGAACAGAGAAGAGTCTGGACTTTGCTGAGCGACATTTGTTTGATTTCAGCGATGGTGGTACCAGCCGGCCAGCTGAAGTAGAGGAGCGGAGTGCTCGCTTCGGGGCATGAGGTTTGACCAGTGTTTGAAGGTAGATGGGTGCTGTTCCATTGATGGCCCTGAAGGCCAGTGTCATCGTCTTGAATTGGATGCGTGCTGCAACAGGGAGCCAGTGGAGGTCACGGAGGAGGGGGGTCACGTGGGAGAATTTGGGTAGATTGAAGATAAGGCGTGCTGCAGCGTTCTGGATACGCTGCAATGGTTTAATCGCATAGGCCGGGAGTCCGGCCAGGAGAGAGTTGCAGTAGTCAAGGCGGGAGATGACCAGTGCTTGGACCAAGAGCTGCGTTGCATCCTTTGTGAGGAAGGTCCGAATCCTGCGGATATTGTAGAGGGCAAATCTGCAGGATCGGGCCACAGCAGTGATGTTGGGGGTGCAGGATAGTTGGTCATCGAGGATTACACCCAGGTTCCTCGCAGTTGAGGAAGGAAATACTGTGATGCCCTCGACAGTGACCGACAGGTCCATGTGAGGGCAGTCTTTCCCTGGGATGAAGAGGAGTTCGGTTTTATTCAGGTTAAGCTTGAGGTGATGTGCAGTTGTCCAGACAGACCCTGTAACCCTCTTACTCTGTAACCCTGTAACAATGTAACCCTTTAACTCTTTGCTTCTAGTCATGTTGGGACTGAAAATCCCAAGCATGTTCTTGTCCTGCTTGATATGGAACTGAGTGCCCTGAGATAACTTCTGTTGTGATACAACACTCAATAAAATGTCATTGTTTTCCTATCTACTCAAATAAGCAGTGAATCCAATAAATAAACGAATACTTTTAACACTTTATATTCATCCTATCTCATCTAAGAACCGTTTCTTCCACTCGACTAAATATACACAAGGTTACAACGACGTGCTCACATTGTAGTCTGACTGAAAATCTCAAATAAAAGATCAATGAGAGATGTTTGGTCCTCAGGCATAATAAGTATTTCACACCGATATTAAACAACCAACCACACAGTCAGATATCCAGAAGGAGGGAGGAAAGCAAACAATAGTACCCTCATTATTAGACTAACACAAAGGAGCAACATAAAATGTTGGCTGTAAGGTAAAGGACACAAACTGTGCTTTATTCCCTCAGGGGGGATCTGTCTATTTCCTGCTGTTATTAAAGCTACTGCTGTTGCAGGTGTGATGGTGTTATGCCTGAAAACAGGACCAGGCAAGTTCTACTTGGGTGAAGCTACAACAAATACTGCAAGAAAAACCAGCAACTAAATGAAAATGAAAGTGGTTGAATCAACCAACGGCCAAAGTTTTTTTTGAGGGGGGGGGAGAGTTCCCGTAGCGGAAAGATCAAAATGTTTTGAGAAAAAGGGGAACAAAGAAACAAACGGGCATATGTTCTGGAGTCAATGAGGAACAGGAAGAGAACATGTGACATCAGCGTAGCGTGTTATTGTCCGTTTCAGATCAGTGAAACAGGGTCAGGAGGGGAACAGAGGAGGCTTTGTGGCGTCCCGGTCTGGGGAAGTTACCTGCAGCAGAGAGTGATCGCCTGCATGTCATTAGTCAAATCTGATAAAGCAGAAACTATACAAAACCAAAGGTGGTAAACTCCATTAACGACGCAGTGGGTTCCCGATTATGCACGTTAAACTACGTTTCATAGCTGGGAAGCGCAAAACTTGGCGCGGTTTGTAAGGATTTAGAAGAGAATACACTCCAATACACAACAGTGGTGGGCTGCACAACTGGTGTAGTGGGCCCTGGTTCGAGTCCGGGATCCGGGTTCCTTCTGTGTGGAGTTTGCATGTTCTCCCTGTGTCAGTGTGGGTTCCCTCCGGGTTCCTCCCACAGTCCACAGACATGCATGTTAGGTTCATTGATGACTCTAGCCGTCCTGTAGGTGTGTATATGTGAGCGTGGATGGTTGACGGCCCTGTGACCCTTCCAGGATGAAGCCCGCCTTAGACCAAACCGCCCCCCCTGACCAAGTAAGCTAACAGCGAGCAGATCGATGATGGATGGACACAAGTAAGAGTGTCGCCATGGTTTCACCATGATCCAGGGTGCACAAGGGTTTTTGTCACAAGACACCAGCACCATCTACACTGTTCATTAACACCTTCCCTGTGCACAAACTGCTGGGTGAAAGTCAGCAAACCTGAGTGGCACATTAAATCTGACACGCACGCACGCACGCACACACGCACACGCGCGCGCGCGCGCGCACACACACACACACACACACACACACACACACACACACACACACATGTGAACCTCCTGCACTCAGTGTTTCTGCATGCAACACGACCATGATGAGACCTCTCAGGGCTCTCAGGAGACCCCTCATCCTCCTCGCCATCATCATCATCATCATCATCATCATCCCTGGCTATCACCAGTGAAGCCCAGCGGAGGTAAACACTCGAGGTCCGCCAGGCTAAGTCTGGGCTCACATCCACCTTAAAGCTGGACTGTAAACCCGGTACCACTGGAAGACAAGGGGGCTCCGCTGAAACCGACAGAACCGGGACGAACCGGGACGCTGAGTGACGTTGTCTTCTCTAGAGACGTAAGAGACAACAGTTCTTATAAACAGACATTATAACAACGTGGTCTGTCTGAATTCCACGTTACGTTTCCGAGCACGAGGCTTTCCATTTAAACTTGGCTCGTGCGCGTTTGTTAGTGTGTGTGTGTGTGTGTGTGTTAGCTAGCATACTGCTAACAAATGCTGGCTAACGTTTGCAGCAGCAAAAAAAGACAAACTTTTTTTCCCGTAAAGTGGAAACTCTGAGTGTGTGTGCGCGTGTTTACCTCAGTTCACTAAGCCGGTTGAATCCGTCTCCGCTAGCATTTCTGCCGGCAGCAGGTTAACATGTGTCCGGTATCCAGCAGCAGCAGCGGGCTGTCTGTCTGCGTGTAGACGTGTCTACAGAAGGGGGGCTGGCTAGCTGCGACTAGCTAACAGTTACCAGTTAGCCACCGGCTCGCTAACCTGGACAGTGAGCTGCCGCAGCCGCAAGGGGTCGCTGTCACCTATTTACCTGTGTTATCTCACACCAGAAGCCATTCAATTCACAAATATACCTTTATACTTATATACTAAATTATTATTTTACTTTTATCTGCAACGTGTTGAAATCTGCCTCGTGTGGAGGTTCTTAAATGCTTTGCATTCTTTGGGAAGCAGACGGTGCAGAGATCATTTCAAATGATATGTACTGTATATGCTTAATATCTTTATTTTATGTTTTCCTGTCCAGCCAATTGTTTACATGTGGGAGCAATGTTTTTGAGTGTTGCCTAAACCAATCAATAACTGACTGTTGATTCATTCTTTATGGGCTGGTAGAGTCGATAGCATTTCCAGATTTCTTTTTAATTTCAAGGGTATGATTTACATGTTGCTTTATTCTAATTATTATGTATAACTCAGATCTTCCTCATTGTCATTTTTTGGTTCAATTTAAAAATAAATATTTTTTAAGAAATATTAATCAAGTATTAAGTATGAATCCATGCCCAGCATGCATTCAATGTTAGACAATTAAAAAAAATGTGTGTGTGTGTGTGTGTGTGTGAGAGAGAGAGAAATACATTTGTTATATTTTGATACAATAAAACAGATTATAAAACAACTAACTTTTTATTTAGTTGAATTCTTATCACAGTGGGCTTTTAGTCACATAATGTTCCCCATCACACACTTCTTTTCATGTTTCATCTTCAAAAATAACATTCACCTCCAGCGTGTTTTCAGTCCATTAAAATAGTTCCCAAATACGTAAGAGGATAAAAGACATGAGTCACCTTGGTGGAAGGTTTTATAGCACACCTCAATGATGAATCCAAACGTCTCCCTGGTTCAATATGGACTTTCCAGGAGAGGAAATGACATTACAGGAGAGGAACCTGAGTGTCAGCATCACTAAAACTGCTGTAACGATTGCATTTCTCCTCATAGATAAAACAAAACATTATCTGGATGAGTTTAAATCCGTCAAACAGCCTTACTGACTTAAAGAGCACAGAGTGAAACTGTAATTCTATTATTATTATCATTTTATATCCATCTACGGCTTATGGAGAACCTAAAAGATGATTCTGTGCAGTCATATCCAACTAAAACTCATCGTTTCCTTGTAGTTTGAGGGGGAAAAGGTACCAGAAATTATGAGTGAGTCAGTAAATAGAAAATTTGTCATTTAATGCAACATAATTGTGACTGAATTACAATTAATATCATGGAAATAAATCACCAAACTGACAGACAGGATGTTTCATACAGGTATATATATTACAATGTGCCTTGTTATATAATACAGTCAGGTTCTGTTTTTGTTTTCTTTTAATAAAAATAAGCACTGGAGGAGAGAATGTGATACGCTTTGATTTTATTGTAAATTGGACATTATGCACATTACTTAGCGACTGATGAGTTGTTAATCAAGCTTGTTAAGTGGCCGCAGAACTCCCGGCGCCGAGCTAGAGTTCAGACGAAGTCAAGTCAAAGAAAAAGAAAAAAAAAAAGGCCATTTAGTTGAGAGCTCGAGATCGAACACACGGGACGAAACGGTGAGGGGAAGTACCAAAATGAGGGAACGAGAATAAACCGATGGTTTGTGCCAAAGATTCAATGAACACATTTTCGTTTGTTTTTGTTGCCTCGACCGTACGGGAACATAAACCATGAAGTGAAGAGAGTCGTTCTCTCAAAATCCTCCCAAAGTCGATTTGTTTCACCATCATCGCAAAAATGTAAAACAGCTTTGTTTTCAGCAGGTCAAATAAAAAGGCGTGGTCTCACTGACACAATAAATATTGCACACGTGATATTGTATTTTATAAGGATGTTTTTTTTTTGCATACAAGTGCTCCCCCCCCCCACCTTTTCCTATGTCTTGTATTATTTTCCTTGAGTTATCATTTCCAAAATAGGCTCATGATCTTCATCATCATAGGTTCGGTTTACAGAGGAGTTTTCTGTATCAAAGCAAAGTTACACCAACAAAAAGGAGACATCCAACGTGTAATGTGACGCCTGGCTGTGAGACCAAAACCTCTCTTTGTCCCAGTTTCTCTAATTTCTGTACAAAGACGATACAACTATCCAGTCATGCAACGTTGTTTGGGAGGGGGAGGGGTGTGGTGGGGGAGGAGGGGGGAGTCATCTGTCGCTTTTTAAGCATTCTGCATCTCCTTGCCGATCTTGTAGCTCAGGATCTTGTTCCAGTCAATCTTGGTGCGTGTCACAGGAAGCTGGCGGCGTAAGGCTTTGAAGGTAGTGTCCGACATGGTCTGGTAATTCTCGTTGATGGCCGTCTGGGAGGAATAACGGAGAAAGACGGAGAGACGATTAAAAATATATAAAACACATTAAAAGTACATTTTAACTTATTTTCCAGTTATGGACTAAAACATTGAGTGAAACAAACAAAATAACTTAATTTGTTTTTCAGATAATTCTTCGAAGTAGCCAAGATTTTTCTGCGAGTTTTCTAAAGTCAAATAAGGTCCTGATGGCCATGAAAAGTGCACATTCCTCTATTAAAAGACAACATCCAGTCCCTTCAGTGTGACTCGGCTTTCCATCCGTTGCAGCCTGAAAACGTGGCATCGTGATGAAGATCCTGTGATGCTACGAGGCCAGGTAACACCACGGCGTGTCCCAGGAGGACGTGGAACAGAGAGCAGCTAATCCGTCTCTGATCACAGTAACGATGCAGCTGATCTACACTTATAAGAAATGTACCAGAGATAACGACACAAACAGCTCTTCATCCTCTTCACATTTATTTGACTGCAAATGTAACACGCGTGTGCCAAGTGAAGCTGTAATGTCACTGTTCCCGTGGGCACCAGGTTTTGCTAGTTTACACGGCTATGCTGGAGTTATGTATTAAAAATAACATCTTTTGTGCATTATGTTGAAAACATTGTTGTGTAAATAGCCCCTGCAATAGAAATACAGACAGACACAAGGAAAAAGAAGTCTGAGGCCACGGTTCTCTGGACCTCTGGGTTGGGAGTGACTGACTGGGCCAAGAGAGGGAGTTGAAATATCTCGGGGTCTTGACTCAGACAGAGGGGGAGGAGCTCAGAGAAAGGGGGAGGAGCTCAGAGAGAGGGGGAGGACCTCAGATGCCACTGCTCCTCTGCGTCGATGGGGGCCAACTGAGGTGGTTACAGCATCTCATCAGGATGCCTCCTGCACTCTTCCTCCCGTTTTCTTTTTCTGCCATATCCAAGTGGTAAGAGGCCTCGTGATAGACCCAGAACACAGTGGGTGGATGGATCGATCACACAAAAACTTTCAATAAATCAGTATATTAAAGGCTCTTCATGGACACATCGATTAAAAACCACAAGCTGTGTGGATAGTTGTGCCTGTAATCCACAGATTTCACAGAACATCCACGTCCCGTGTTTACCGACCTGATAGTCGTTCTCTGCAGCCTCCATGATCTTAACAAACTCCTTTGCAGTTGAAGCCTCATTCTGAAAGATGACAACACATAATTAATGTCAAGAGTACGGGGGATAATTTGATTCTCTAGGTTTTCTCGTGTCATATGAAGAGACTAAGCAGCTACAGCCTCATAAATAACACCAGCGATCCTGCAGGTCTCAGACGGTTAATATGCATATCTTTTACATGCCTCATCACATCGTAGTTTTAAAAGCTAGGCTGCTACAGAAAACGGCAAAATCAAGATAATTCATGCTTCTTCAGACGACATAGCATTTTTTTACAGGTTGGAATTCTCTACACTCGGTATTTTAACGACTACTGTACAAAACATCGGAAAGGACTTAAAAGGACATCAAATGTCCTCATGTGTCTGTGTGCACATAAGACTAGGATTACAGCCTCACTGTGGTTTACCTCCACCAACCAGTCGAGTTGCAGTTTACATCCACGTCTGTCAAAAATGACATGATGTCACTTCTTTCCTTTTCTATTTGTGTAAAATTGTTATAATTAGCATATTGATTCTTTGTTTGTAGTTGCAGCCAAAACAAAATAGTTTTGTGAGGTCAGAGCGACCTTGACCTTTGATCGCCAAAATGTAAGTGTATCCGTTAGGGTAAAATTTAAAGAAACTCCCTCCAGACCTGGGTTCGGTTTCCCGAAGCCTTCTTAAAGCCTTCTTAACGCTACATCATTTGTAACCCCTACTTAGAGTTCCTACTTAACATTTTGCGTGTTTCCTGAAACGTTCTATGCTACGAATCTCTTTCGTACCTCATACGTTGGTAAGAGTGGTCTGGAGCACTCTTAGAGCCTTCTTAGCTCTACCGTAGCGATGTTTCAGCTCCTGACGCTAGTCGCCGCCACTGTACAGTAACCCAGAAATCCCAGCTGCGCATGGAACTGCTTATTGTCAGTGTTGTGTTTCACCAATGGTTTTAAGTCATTCATGAAGAAAATAAAAATAAAATGCGCATGCATTTCATCACGAGGCTAAGCTTTACTTCAACCTCAGAAGTAGCCTAGGTATATTACAGTGTCATTTAATTAGCCCATTAGGCCTAGTCAATGTCAAGGCATGCACAATCCTGCAAGCAATTTCGGAAATTGGCACATCGTCAAACAATTAGGGTCTGAGTGGTTAAATGTCATAAATGGACGCCGGTGACGGTTGTGAACGGTGGCAAAACTATGGCAGCGATACAACGTATCCTCGTACTGAACCAAAGACGTCGCCGTCCTCGGAGCCGTTTAGTTGGAATACATCATTTCATGAGGATCAACTTCAATCCCATGGATATATTGACCGATGCGACTATATTGCATAAGTTTCGACTACAACGGCAACAAATATTCATGTAATTAAGGATGTAATTGGCTCAATCTCCTCCGCTGTTTCTATATTTTTTATATCTTTTTTTAAATCAGTATATGGTAGTATGTTGGACCATGGTTAAATAAATGTTTAGGCCTAGAAGGATTTCTAGCAATGTTTTATTCGCAAACACTGCAATAGCCTACATTTTATAATATAGTGCTGTCATGCACCCGTCCATGAAATGGAAAATCGAACTCTGAGCAATTGATTTCAGCACTTTCTTTCTGGACAGCGCCGTGTACGTACGACGTAAGGAGTGTTTCTTAAGAAGACTCCTTAGAGACCGTTCGGGAACCACGACTATAGAGGTAAACAACTTTGGTAAGTCATAACGTAGGAGTCTTCGTAGCGCGCTAAGAGTGGACGTTATCGGGAAACCGGGGCCAGGATCTTTGCAGGATCCAAACGTCTTCCTTATTTTTGTGGCATGAAGAAATGTTTCTCTGAATGAAACTGAGTTGATAGCATAGCGCCCCCCTGATGTATGTTTATTTCATCTCTTGTATGAATATGTATGTTAAATATGTTAAACTCACAGAAATTGACATGGACTCCTGGACCTCTTTGTGGCTCACTAGCTGAACGTTGCCGTCTTCATAGTAATGAACCTGCAGCGATAAAAAGGTTTAGTTTCTCTTAATTTTGCACATAAAACTCAGTTAGCAACCGCAACAATACAACAAGTAGGAGCAATACAAGCAGCGTGGGAGACGCAACACATTTCCAAGGGGCCTAGTAAAACACTAAAACATAGTGAGGGCTTGTGTCCACATGGTACTTTTTGATTTTTCTGAGCATCAGCGTCTTTTTTCAAGTTGAGAAAAAGCGATTCACCCTCGGCAGGCCGCTCTGAGAGCTTCAAGTAGAAAATATCTGAATTTTCTGAATCTCTATCTCCACTGTAGAAAGTTTTCTGTCAGACCGATGCTATGACAACAAAAAGATAGAAAAGCCTGTTTGTGCGAGAGCACATTTTGTTAGCCGGCGGAAACTGAACATTTCCTCTAAGCGTTTTATCGGCGTACACATCATCTCGGACAAGTCGTCTACGTGAGCGCCGATAAGCTCCAAGTACGAGGACGTTTGGTGCTGAAGAAAAACCCCCACTGTCAAATAAACAGATGATAAAAAGCGGCGACGCTAATCTGTCATACAAACGGTGGTTCCTGTGGTGATGTACAATCAAGATATGGCTGTCATAGAAACCAGCGGCACCAAACATGTTTTCCTCTTCACACCAGGAAGATTTAAACAAAAATACCTGGATTTTCATGATTCCTGCCACTTGGGTGGTGGAGGGGGAGACGGTAAACTTCCATTCTGACCTCCAGCGTCCGTTCCTGTGTAGAGAGGAAGAGGAGGACCAGACTTTAATCACTCACTCATGACAATAATCACAACACACACAAAAATGAAGTGAGTTGGCAATAAAAGTGAGTTTTGTAAAGATCCAAAGAGAAAGAAACAGTTTGTTCTCATTCTAGCCATAAAATGTCATGTTTCCATGCTTTGTATTTCTCTCTGAATTGGCTCTGCCCTGCCGAGTTAATATCCAATGTCCTGGAAGCAGGACGGCTGAGCAGGTAACACCGTCAGTTAAAAACAGTTGTCTCTCGCTGATGCCTTCCAACCAGCAGATTCTACCGGTGCAGAAAACACAAGAACAGAACAAGTGCAGTGGGACGTTTATTGCTGAAGATTGTTCCGTAGTTGCGGGCTTCCATCACCTTTTCAAAACGCTCGATCTGCGCTACACTTTTCAGCACTAATGTTATTCCTGACGTCTATAAAACAACACGGAAAGGCATTGATGTGAAGTACAGATAATTTGATTTAAAATGGTGACTTTTATGTTTAATGGTTTTAGGCATAGACACCTTTATTAGCAGTGGACAGATAGGAAACATAGGAGAGAGAGGGGGGTGTGACATGCAGGAAAGGACCTCCAGCTGGGATTCGAACCGGGGTCTGCTGCGTATGTACGTTCGTACATGGCATGCACTCTAACCACTCTGCCAACTGCGCGCCGTATTTTTTTCAATTTAAAACAGTGAATTTATGTTTATTTGAAATATGTACATTTACTTTTTAAATTGTTTTACCCCTTTTATCTCATACCAGTTGTCAAACCTAACCTTTTTTTGATTGTGAGCCATTTATATCGACGTACAGAGCGGGTCGTCTCCACGTCGCTGAGTCAGTCCGAGTCCGTCAGAACGGACAAACCAAACATCGGATCTAGAAAGGGGCCACTATAGTTCTCATACATGCTTGGCACACAGGAAAACTTTTAATTTGGTTGCAATCTGAAACCTCAATGCTAGATGTCACCCAAAATCTTTCACACTGCTCCTTTAAATGCTTGCAGCCAGCATCACCTCCTGTGAGAGATTTTTATACATCTGGATGGAAATGTCCAAAAATGTGCTTTTTGAAATTAAAAAAAGTACCATTTAGGTATTTGTGTTTCATTGAATCCTGATATCTTTGTCATCGCGTCATCATTTATTAATTTGACACCAAATCTAATCACAGAAAATGGTTGATTTTTTTGTGAGTATATTATTGCCTATATTGATTTCATTTTCACATCCTCAAATCCTCCCAAATCTGCCTCATAGGTTCCTCGTTACAGAGAGACGGTGTAAACGGTGGCCGTCACATTCTGCAGCCGTGGGACCATTACGCCCGACAACCTGGAAGCCCACTGAAATCCAGCAGCACAGAGGTGAGCAGCACTTCTTATCCAATTAGATTAGCCCGATCAGAAACAGCTCAGCTGCACTTATGAGGGCCAACAGTCTAAAGCTCCAGAGCTAAGTGGCAATTAACATAATGCCTTCGAAGCGTCTCGTACATATCAAACAGCCTTTCTGGCTCATTCTCTACTTCTTTTCTTTTAGAAACTGTCGAAGAGGAATTCTCAAAAAGAAGAAAATCTTTGCCTGTCATCTTAAAACTGGAGAGGCTTGAATCAAACAGTGTGCTGCTTTGTGTGTGTAATGATGTGAAATGTAAATCAGATTTCACATCGAATATTAAGAGATAAAACATACCAGAAGTTTTTTGGTTGAAACTGATGGCACTCGATGCACACGATGATGGTTTGATGTCCGTCGATGGTTTTCCCGTAAATCTGAAGGGAGAAGAAAAGAACATTTTCAAGATTTCACATGTGAGGATCTTTTTTTCCTCTCACAAACTAACGACCACCTTGAAGTCGCTCCTTCTTGCTGCTGCACACGTGAGCTGATTGACCTGGATGGCGGTTTGCGGTTTTCGCAGCTGCAACATGAAGTTCACGCTGCCGCGCCGCTGAGAGACGATATAACATGTACAACGGGTTCATTTGTTATGTGACAAAACCACATAACAAATTCTGTGTTGCAGCAGAACTGCTCTGCTCTCACGTTGCATGAATAAATAAGGAGCACAACAGATGCTTTATAAAGTGGAATGCATGTCAAAATACTGGCCCGGCAGTAATTGCACTGTACTGGGCATATCTGCTGCTGCTGTTGTCTTCTTACTGAACAACCAGGATTATATTTATTAAAAAGATAATATCAATAATATAATAATATATATACTTTTGTAAATGTAATTTTATATATATATATAAATATACATATATACACATACACTTTTTTCAATGACACCAGGCTCCATTGACAAAAACTGGGATTTTAAGCAGGAAACACAAAGGAGTCTCTGTCGCTGCATCGAGAGGTGAGTTTGTTTGTGTTATTGTATGACTCAGTCAGCAGCTCACTACTTGGCCTCATTGCTGGTAAACCTGTCTGGCATGGCCCCAGAGTTTCTGGATGTATATGGATGTATATGTAGCAATATCAACCTACCTACGGCCATGTGGAGTTTCATGCTGAAACATATGTACTTTGTCCAAAATGTAATGTTCATGGTTTAAATTCAGTAGGAAGACGACTGGGAAGCTACAGGATGATAGAAAAGCCTTAAATAATAATACAAATGGCCTTTAGGTGGTGGTAACGTGGGTGGACTGTGACGTACGGTGCAGACTCCGCTGGGATAGTGCTCCTTGACGTATGCCCTGACGGCCGAGTCCACGGCGCTCCTCCAGCCCTCCAGGGATCCGTCGACGTCCTGGGGCCGCGGGTCGCTGGCCTCCTTCCTCAGGTGGTCGAACTTGAAGGAGATCTTGTTCTTGGGGTCCAGGACGCGGCCGTTCCCGAGGTCCCCATGCTCTGTGATTAAGACCTGGGGGAAGGGGGGGGGAGAGTGAGAAAGAAAAACTGAACAAACAGATTAAGAACACCAATGAACAGAACCCGTGATGCAGGAACGGAGCGACATGATGACATCTTTGCATGACATGCTGCAACCACCGCAGTGAACACACAGGCACATTCATTCGCCGCAGCGTTCGAGCTTCACAGTCATCCACGCGATGACGCTCAGATAGAGACTTGTGATCTTGTTTCTCGCAGACGCCGAGGAGAACACTGGGACTTGTTTGGGACGCTTTAATCCAATCTGCACTGAATGCCATGAGGCCAAAATATCAATGGCATAAAACAATAATGAAAACTGAATACGCCTGTTGCTTTTCCTGCTTCCTGGTTTCATTTTTTCTGTAATTCTTTCCACTTTTTTTAACATTCATCAAGCTCATACTGTAATATGAAATATAACTTGTTGAATTTACGTAGTACAAAGAAACAGTATTACTGCCAGCATGTGCAGTAACACATGTGACTTAAAACCATACGATACAGTTTATTAACTGGACTTTTATCTCGTCTAGATCTGTTCTCTGATGTGCATCAGCTGAAGAAATATACAATCATGGCCGAAATCATGTGTTTGGAGGGGGGCAACAGGAAATATGGGCAAAATTAAAAGAATCCCTGACCCACGAAATGAGTTGAGTTTATCAACGACCATGTTTTTCATATATGCCTCTACAGTGAACAAGGATTAAAAACAAGAGAAAAGTCTTGAAATTTTCCTTCAAAAATCTGTATCAAAACATACGGAATAAACTTCCTGAAGATGTAAGACTCGCCCCAACTCTGACCACTTTTAAAACTAGACTGAAAACTTTTATGTTCACCATAGCTTTCTGCTAAATCTTTTAATGTCTGCACTGTTTTTCATTATTGCAAATATGTTTTTATTCTCCTTTTCTTTCTGTAATGCATTTTTAATTTTGCCTTTATTTTCTTTTAATTCTTCTATTTTTTTTCACTTTGTCGTATGATGTGAAGCACTTTGAGTCTGCCTTGTGTATGAAATGTGCTATACAAATAAAGTTGCCTTGCCTTAAAAATTCTCACTCAACTCTGATGAACTTCACAAAAGTTGGATCCGTCTGTGATTTCATTTTTCACATTGATTTTGGGTGTAATTCTTTTTAATCCAGCCCTCACCGGGTTGGTGGTTTTGGTTCCCACTGATTGTAATTTTGTTCTCAACAAATTATCTAATTTAATTAGTAAAGATTTTCAACTTGAATAATTAGTCCATCAAGGTCTGATGTGTTCCCTTCGTGTTCTATAAGCAGCGCAGTTTGGGCATTTACTGCAACTCATGAAGACTTTTCTCTGTGTTTAAAACTTCTCATTCACAGTGGAGGTGAGAGACAGAAAAACACAAGCACAAACCCACCTGCTCTTCGTAGCCCTCGACTTTCACTGGGGTGAACTGGTCCAGGTTGTACTGTGCAAAAGCACTGGAGAGAGAGAGAGAGGGAGGGAGAGAGGGGAGGGGGGGGGAGAGAGGGAGGGAGAGAGGGGAGGGGGGGGGGAGAGAGGGAGGGAGAGAGGGGAGGGGGGGGGAGAGAGAGAGAGAGCGAGAGAGGGGGGGGGGAGAGAGAGAGAGAGAGAGAGGGGGGGGGAGAGAGAGAGGGGGGGGGGGAGAGAGAGAGAGAGAGAGAGAGGGGGGGGGGGAGAGAGAGAGGGGGGGAGAGAGAGAGAGAGCGAGAGAGGGGGGGGGAGAGAGAGAGAGAGAGAGAGGGGGGGGGAGAGAGAGAGGGGGGGGAGAGAGAGAGAGAGAGAGGGGGGGGGGGGGGAGAGAGAGGGGGGGGGGAGAGAGAGAGAGAGAGGGAGAGAGGGAGGGAGGGAGAGGGAGAGAGGGGGGGGAGAGAGAGAGGGAGAGAGAGAGAGGGGGGGGGAGAGAGAGAGAGAGGGAGAGAGGGAGGGAGGGAGAGGGAGAGAGGGGGGGGAGAGAGGGAGGGAGAGAGAGAGAGAGGGGGGGAGAGAGAGAGAGAGGGAGAGAGAGAGAGAGAGGGAGGGAGGGAGGGAGGGAGAGAGGGGGGGGAGAGAGGGAGGGAGAGGGAGAGAGGGGGGGAGAGAGGGAGGGAGAGAGAGAGAGAGAGAGAGGGAGGGAGGGAGGGAGGGAGAGAGGGAGAGAGAGAGAGAGATAATACATAATTATATCAGTATAATACATATTATATATAATAATATAATTAATATAAATCAATGTTAATGTTCATATTGCTGTTTATTGTGTTCTGTCCTAATATTTGGACAAATTATATATATGTTGATGCTTTGGCAACATTGTTACTGAAACTTTCATGCCAATAAAGCCCCATTTAATTTAATTGATAGACAAAACATATAAACGTCATACACTCCAAGCTTATTTCATGCAAACATAGTGACTGGATTTAAAGACGTCAACAATGTAAAGTAAAGTTATTCCAGTATGCTATAGAGCCAACTGAACATTTTTGATGATTATCGGGATAATATCGTGATTGGCACATTTTCTTTGGCCAGAATAATTGATCGTATCGTTGTTTCACATGACCCATGCTTCCCTCTCAGACTTTTCAGTACTTCTGCAAAAAAAAATAAAAATAATAATAATATATATATTCCAAGGCCTGAAAACAGTGTAAGAGGGGAGACTTACTGCGCTGCACCTTCCCTGAGAAGATTGTCATTGTTGAGCAGCAATCGCACATCTGAGGAGAGAAAAACGGTGAGATTATGGTGAGCAAGGAGGAGGAGGAAGGTGGCGAGGAAGACGGAGAGAAGGTACGGCAGATTAGCACCATGACACATACACCAGCACAGAAGACAAAGTCAGTCTCTGCAAGGCGTGGTGAATGAGCTCAGTGGAAAAGGCTGTGAAATCACAGCGGGATGAAAGGGGACAAAGTGGCGCGAGGGGAGTGTGTTTGAGAGTGAGTGTTGCTGTCAGGCTGTGATAAGAGGAGGACAGACGGCCCGCCAAGCGCCTCCGAGGTTCCGACATTCATCGAGGCCAGACGGGTGCACGCACACACGCGATCACTCCTTTACAGTGTGGTGTCAACACTCTCTGCAGGGTGAGCACGTCAGAAAAGTCTTATTTCACTTTCGCGGTTGGTTTTTTCACAGAGACACGGCTCCTGTTCGGTGACTGCAAAAGTTAAATTTAATTCCATTTTCATTGCATCTCTCTTGTCTTGATGAATTTGAATGAATGAATTGAATGCTGTAATATTGCACGATGATGTAAAGCCCCATTACTTGTCCACAACTTTGTCCTAAAGGCCTTTCCATTTAAATACGTCTCTTTCCCACAAAGTGATTGGTCGATGCCTTGATTTGTGGTGCAAAAGCTTCGTCATGGAAGTAAAATGTACGTTGTTATTTTCACGTTCTGTGTGTAATAACTTATGAAGACAACATCAGTTCACAAAAAAAAAAAACATTGCTGTGTAGATGAATTGCACGTCTGTCGGATTTTCCTGACCAAGACATTTTTAATTCAACCTTGCGTATCTTATTTCTTATTTTGAAACATTTCAACGAGGCAGAAACAGGACGAGTCTAAATCACCTTCACCCTTGCAGCCTCTTACGTGTTACAAACTGCAGCAGTCGACTATTTCCAAACACCTACGGTGCCGAAAATAGACATAGGGTTCAACTGCAAAGGGTCACTGAATGACGTCGGAAAAAAATAAATAAAAAAAGGCTAAAAACCTACCCTGTACATTTGGTTTGTGAATTATTATGCAATAAAAGTGTGTCATCACTACCAGTGGAGTCAAAGCGTGGCTTATTTAAACCAACACCGAGTGCTCGTTGGTCCTCTTGAGAACATGAGAATGTTTGCTCGGTTGGTTCTCAACATGGTGGTCAGGTCTCAAACGTTCTCACACTAGAATACGTTTGTGAAAACATCTTAGGTGGGAAGTAGGAAATGCAGCCACATCTCGATCCATATTTATTTGATCAGAGTCGCCTAGTTTGACCGTTTTCGATTGACAGGCTGCCTCCGAGCCTCCTCGCCTCTGATTGGTTAATTCTTCTGGCGTGTGGAACCTCACATGTGCCATTAGGGGGCAGAGGAACCTGATCGTCTCACAGGCGTCTCACATGCTGCTGCAGGATTTAGTGACAGTTTGAGCAAATATGACTATTAAACCTTGAAGTAATTTTTGTCACAATCTATACATCATTGTATAATGTGGCACAAAACAAACTCTACATAAATGTTATTGAGGTTTAAAACTAATCTTAAACTGGCAGCTGCACCATGATCATAAATTATTAAATAGAAAAGAACTGCAACTCCAAAATGGAAAGAAATTTTCTATTTAACCCCTGAACAAAGTGAAAAAAGGTTCTTATATGTACAAGAAACAGGAATGTGTTGTGTTCAAGCAGAGCCAGTTCTTTTACACGGTGGTATAATACTGCATTTAGTCGAGGGAGGACAGGAAGTGAGATGAAGAGGAGCAGGGATGATGTTCTCCCCTCGCCTAGCGGGACCACCAGCATGTCTAAACACAGCCAGTTCTCAGCAAAAACATCACGTTTTACATGCCATTATTTTTATTTTTATACAAAGAAAAGAAAAGAAACTGAACGCTCACCATTAAAGACTTCATTGAACTCTCCAGGCGGGGCATGGATGACAAAGTTAGCTGCTATGCGTACCTGCAGAAGAAAATGTAAACGTTAAGACTTTGAAATCACTGATCTGACACCAGCAAAAAAAAACATTGACATGGTGAATCACTCATTACACATTGAGTCTGAATCTGAGACACCATATTGGATTGAAATGTTGTTTATTATGATTGAAATGTTGTTTATTATATAACTTCATGCAGTTAACCAGACAGAAGCTGGTTAACTGCATGAAAGCGATGGACGTGAACGGCGACTCCACGTGTGCACGGCGGCCAACAGATGGTGTAATGATACTGTGTCATCGTGGTAACTCAGGGCGGAGCGAGGCACTTCAACGTCTCCCCCGGTGCATCCGAGCACTTCCACCCCCCCCCCCCCCCCCCCTTTCCTCACTTCTCTTCCGCACCACCACACTTCCTGTTTCCAGGTCACATGTCATATAGACAGTGAGACAACTGGCCCCTCCCTCCCCCCGCATTGGTTTACAACCATATAAGGACATAAAAATGTGCTGAGGACTCTAGTACACATTTTCTCTCGCACTACCTCAACATCTCTCAACCCCTCTCTATCACTAGCAGGGCTTAGCCAGGTCCCTCCTCCCCAAGTCTCACAAGCTGGTGAATCAGGGCAGGTATATGTATATACGTGTGTGTGTGTGTGTGTGTGTGTGTGTGTGTGTGTGTGTGTGTGTGTGTGTGTGTGTGTATCCGTCCCCTGGGCCCTTATTAGCGGTGTGTATACAACTGCTCTGACACCCGTGCAGAGCTGCAGATTGATTCTTGCTAATGAGCGATGCTGAAAGAAAGGAAGGCACTTGTGTGTGGACATGTGTGTGTGTGTGTGTGTGAGAATGTGCGTGTGTGTGTGTGTGTGTGTGTGTGTGTGTGTGTGTCTGTGATGTTGACATCAAAGTGTACCTGCACTTGCATCTTGCATCCCCTGTCATGAGATCATCACGACCCACTTATGTTGAACAATCTAAGATTTGCAACTTGTGTGTGTGTGTGAGTGTGTTTGTACTTTGTTGGTGGGAAATAGCGTTTGTTTGTGACTTGATGTTGCTGATGTGGGGAATGTAATTTGCATTGGGTCGCCCTCATTAGAGGGCGGCAGTGTAAACACTGTCTCTATGCGGACAGCGGCGAGACGGTCCATGAGTCTGTTCCAGGAAGCAGTTTTACACGTGTGAAGCAAAATGCCCCAGATCGCGTATCTGATCAGTTCACATGGGTCCGTGTTCTGGGTTTTACTCTAAAGGAACAGGCCCTACAATTGTCTCTCCATTATCAGATGTGTCTCAGATACATCATTATTGTGAACATGGCTTTATTCACACCTTTATCTGGCAGTAAATGTAGAGTATAAGGCACCGGATAGCTCAGTTCAGATAACTCCCCTTTTATTCTCATGCTGTCCTCTCACAATAAAGGCAAAAAGGCCCAAAAAATAACCTTAAAAAATATATAAACATATGGAACAGTTAATAACTATGGGAAATGGAAATTTATAAAAGGTGCTTAAATGACAAGACAAGCTAAGAGCACAAAAGTCAGCACTCTCATCTGGTTTACACAGATCTGGGAACTGTAACTACTGCTGGACGCCGGCTGTACAGTCTCATAGTCGGAAATAAAAACATTACACTATTCTTTTCCTGGTCTCGCTGCTTCAATGTAATGTAATACTTTAAAAAAAAATACTTAAAAAACACAGTCACACCTGCATCATGTCTCCTTCCACCCGACAGGAATAAAGGTGTGGGTAAAACACTTAATTAATGTCTATAAACAGTTCAAGTGTTTTGGCATTAAAAACGTTTCAAGACATCGGCTTAAATAATGCTGCCGGCCACAGATATTGGAACCCGAATGTGAATAACTGTGAGCCCACGTCTACAGAGAGGGAGCGACCAATACAGATGAGTGCAAAGGATGGTCGACAATCCTATCTGACAGCTTACTGTTTCACGGTGCACAGACGACATGAGATGAAGCCAAGGGAGCGATGTGGTTTTAAATGAATCACCAACAGGAGGAGGAGGAGGAGGAGGAGGAGGAGGAGATGGAGACACCATTAGTGGATTATGAGTAAGGCATTGACTGTTAAAAGCTAGTTAAGAACGA
The DNA here is from genome assembly GCF_963514095.1 of Eutrigla gurnardus. NCBI lineage: Eukaryota > Metazoa > Chordata > Actinopteri > Perciformes > Triglidae > Eutrigla > Eutrigla gurnardus. The sequence continues at coordinate 9,025,719 of NC_139923.1, read as the reverse complement.
GGTAATACTTCCTCTTCCTCTTAGTATCTCAAACAAGTTCTACTGCTGCACAGAGACAGCAGCATGCATCTTTCTACAGCAATAGAGAAATTAAAATGCTTTCATCTTTCTACCTTTTCTTGCGGGGTTATTTTGATTTAAGTTAAACATTATTCCTCGATGTTCACAGTGATGCAAGATACAAATACTGTGCTATACAGACTTTTCTCTTCCTGGTTGCGTGTGCGATTACGGATGGGGGAATTAAATATCATTCTGGTTCCAAAGAACAAAGAAAACTAATGTAAATGTTGTGAACTAATAGATTAAGGTTATCGGCTAGCAAACAAATGGACCCAAAGTCATGGCCTCCTTTGCAGAGGTAATTAATGTTGTGTAGTAATTTAAAAGTGAAGCTGCAAGTTAAGAATTCCTTCCATCAGCACTCTGTTCCACTGGGATATATTCTACTAGGGCTTTTCGGGGCTCTGAGACCTAGTTTTAACCTTGAACACTGAAAGTCACTGTGCTTCATGAAGGGCTGAGTCTCTGTGGGGAATTTTATTAACTTACTTGAAGTTTGTGGTGCTTCAACACTGTCAGAAAAACTTCCCCAAGTAGTCTGACTAAGCTTGTGCAGATCAACTGTGCTGCTGAGCCCCAAATAGGGAAGACAATAGATATGGAATGACAGCACCAACAGGTGAAGTCAATGTGAAAGTGTCTGAAACTTGCATTGTTTCTACTAGCCATCAGGGGGCGACTCCTCTGGTTAAAGAAATCCAATTGCATGGAAGTCTATTCCCTTTCTGGTCTGTTTTACTAAATAAACATCAGGCTGGATTGAAGACTTGAAACTATAGAGATTGAGACCATAAACTCATGTTTACAATAATAATAAATCAAGTGAGAAGTAGAGTAATATTCTCATAAACTTCTATACAATCAGACTTTTTAGCATCCAGAGGAGTTGCCTTCTGCTGGTCATTATAAATAATGCAAGTTAAAGGCACTTCAGCATTGGCCATTTCTTTAGAACCACATGTGGTTACCTGGGATTTACTGCCGTTTATCCTGTAACAATCGTAAATGAATATCCATCCATCCATCCATTTTCTACCGCTTATCCTGTATTTAGGGTCACGGGGGGGCTCGTAAATGAATAGGTTTGAGTAAATTACTTTGTCCACTTGTCAGAAAGAAATTCGCTATTTGAGGACGGATTCTGGCTAATTGCGCTGGGCATTCTTTCTCTGGTTCCTGACATTTTATAATCCAAAAGATTAATAATTAAAAATGTATTGTGTTGGGGCGGCCGGTGGTGCAGTGTCTAAGGGAGCCGCCTCATGTACAGAGGCTCAATGTCCTTGACGCGGTGGTCCCGGGTTCGACTTCCCACGTCATCTCCCTCTCTCCCTCCCCGTCTGAAAAATTATTTAAAAAAAGGCTTCAATGGTGCTCTAGCCAAAAATTATACAAAAAAAATGTATCGTGTGTATTATTAAGTTTGTTTGAAAGCCCAAGCGATTGTGCTGTTTCAGTGCTAGCTAGCTGAAGACTATTATCAATATCTGGGAATTCCTAGTGAGCTGATGAGTTTTGCAGTTAGATGCAATTTTCACACACACAAAAATAAGGAAGCACATTTTATGGAGGCTGCAACTTTTGTAAACGGCTCTGCGGTGGAGATCTCGCTGCACAAACACGTGAACGTCCACACAGCTCCGAGCGGCCGAGGGAAACAGACTGTAGACTGTAGTCTGGTCATTTCACAGGAACAGAAAGACGCCAACAGTTGCTGCTGTGTGCGTTATCGATATATGACTCAAAGCAGTCGTGATCTTGGACAAAGTCTCTCTTTTGCAAGAAAATAAAGGCTTTTTATCTCGCCTAGTAAATTCCCTTATCTTTCTAAGTATTCTTAGGGGGCGGATTCTGAGGCGCTGCCATGCGGTTGTTAGCTAAAGAGCTGCAATACTAACACACACACACACACACACCCACACCACACACACACACACACACACACACACACACACACACACACACACACACACAACGTGGGACAAAAACACCCCCTGTAGTGTGAGATCCGTGTGTCTTTGTACTGTCTTGGCCTAGACACCAGCTGGTCTTTCTTTCAACTTGCACACTGTATATTCATCCTCATATTACCCAGAAACCCCTCCTTACTTGCAACCGACACTCCCTGTGCACAATGCAAACACCCCACCCCACAATCCACCCTTCTTACGGCGCACCCGTTCTTAATCCCGATCAGACACCCACTGACACCGAAAACACAACTTCAACTAATCCTGGCATCGAAATCGTCGTATCGCGCCAATCCAGAGCCACGGAAATAATAAAGAGCACAATAAAAAGAAAATAACACAGCAGGAGTTAACTGAAGCAATATTTTGGCCCCCGGGCATTTTAAGCTGCATCATCTCTTGGAGTTTGATCCCCTTCCCTGGCGCGCCTCCATTTCAATATCCTAGAAAGGAGGGGAAACGACAGCACCGGTGCCGTGAAATGCTACAGCAGAGACACGGGCAAGTTGAGAGGAAAACCTGCCTGATTAGGGGGAATATCGGTGGAGGTGGGTGATGGTGCTGGGGTGTGGGTGAGATAATTTATGAATATTAAGTCCACAGTGTGATGGCGGCCATAGGCTAAATGCTCCTCTGCTAATCTACATGAGGCGGCTGGTCGGTTTAAGAATACATCGTAGAGGTAAAGGCTGCGATGAAGCAGACGTTGTATTGAAGTTGGTTCCTGACTGTTTTTAATAATTGTGACACCACGTTATACAGAGAAATCACTGTTTTTTTTATAGCAGGATCATGCTTCATATTCACCCAACGCCACTGGAGTTTACATCCATCCATCCATCTATCTATATTTTAACAGCTGTTTAAAAAAAAAATCTAAGCTCTAACCACCGGTGCTTTTCCTGTGCGGATTTGTTTTCCGTGTCCATCTCTGGCAGCCATGATGTTTCTTGTTGTTTCAGCAGACGACACAGCATAGCCAGAAGAACACCAAGTTTCGCTGCTGCATCTTGTTTTTGGCAATTTGTCATAAGCTTAAGGAAACCATTTTTGTTTTTATTGAGAGAAAATGGCTCCAGAAACAGATTGTGTACCGTTACACTTCATATTATATTATATTTATATATATTTATATTATATTATAATATTATATTATACCGTTTTTGGAAAGACCCAAAATTAAGACTGTTTGATCACTGAAGTGAATTATGATCTATCAAAAAATAAAATTGAAAAGATATTTTCTAAATGTTTAAAATGACACACTCATGCTGGACACCTTGGCAGGCATCAAAACTGTGATGTTGCTGGAAACACCGATGACTTATTCTTACTACAGCTAACATATGGAATATCATTTGCTTTCATATGCCAGTGGACACCACACTGCAAAGCCATTGGTCTTTACACAAGGTTTATCAGTTTATAGGAAACTCCCGGGTCAACCAGGTTGTAATCTGTTAAAAGCCCCTCAAGGCTGTGTTTCGACAGACAGACATGCATAGTGTTGCAGACACGTACAGACAGCGCTCCTCTGTCTGTACATTCTTCAGTTAAAGGGAGATGCCTCTGAGTTTTCAGCATTCGACTACTCGATATCCCAAAGGTCTGAGACGGCTGTTCACAAGCCAAGCTCAGGGACACATACGGGGCTGTTGGGAGTTTCCGTTTGGCCCCTCGACTTACACGAGGGATGATTTAATTCCACCATTATTTAATTAAAAAAAAAAAAAGGATTTTGTTTGAGAGTTCTTTATTAGGTTTACTTTTTGTCCAGACTGCAGTAAAATCATCAAACTTGAAAATTTGACAGGAAGAAAACGAGGTGATCGGGCTTCAAGTGAGCCATTACGCAAGTTGGTCTATACTAAAACATGTATTTTTCTACCTCTTATTAGAAGAAGAACATTTTTCTGTAATATATAATACTATGTTGACCAATTACTACTGCAATTTTTACATGAAAGGTAATTATACATATAGATCTAAAAGGTTAATATATTTGACAGTATATGGATCCAGACGGAGGCATAGCCAAAACGTTGAGACGGGCTTTAATCTATTCAGGGGATTTAGTAGCTGCTTTCATCTGTAATGCCTTACTGTACCGTGACTACATGTATTATTAACACCAGTGCCCTTGGTAGGAATCAAGCCATTATCCCTTGCAGCATTAAGCTATTTACCTTCTTCTCCCACAGATAAGTAGCATAACCTTTAACAGCAGCAGTGCAGTTCAAATCGACAGTTGGCTGTTGTTGTCATTCCCTCCATTTCCATTCAGATCGTCTTTTCCTACATTTCATCATGAAGAAACGGGACAAATTGACACATCCACTGTACTGAAAAGAGTTAACTCAACTGAGAATACTCTGTGTGGGTACTATCAAGCTACAAAGCCTTAGAGTTACACCTCAAGGTGGATGAGGAGTCTGTGCCTTTACTTGAAAAGTGTATCACCTTTCTTTGCGTTAACTGTTAGTTAGTGCCTCTCTTAGCCTCATCCCTCTTTAGCAGCATTGCTGTCAACACATAATCCTACATCAACAGTCTGGATCATCTAACAAGTGAGGAAGGTCTGATATCAATCATTCACTTCAATCATTAATGAAAGGTGCATAAAGTTGGTCCTTCTTTGAACTGCATTGATACAGTCTGAAGAGCCGCATACTGATGCACACGGTATCTCAGATGCTGTTGATCACATTTTCCCTAAAGTTAAAAGGGAGCTCTGTGTCATATCTCATCCTGGAATCTGATTGGCTCAAAGGGGGATGTGCGACATTTATTAAGTTTCCTCGTTTATCAGCGCTCTCCACCTGTGCTCTGTTCTTCTGACAAATGCCACGTCAGTGCTAAAATCATTAAGCACAGTATTCTTGGTCAGTAATCTGGCACTTTTAGAAAACCACCATCAGGCATCACCTCACTGTATAAATGTCCCTTTGGCCAACAAACTAGCAATACTGACGAATGGTGAAATGCTGAAACAAATGGTGAAAGGCTGAAACATGCCGATACCACTAATGTGAAATATTAATAATATTAATTTATTCTTTTCGGCATGAGTATGAAACAATAACAGTAACTCATCAGAGGAAATGAATGAAAGGTTGGGGTAAACTACTATAAATATATCATCTTACATCCCATCTATCTTTGTTTTTTGATAATGGATTGTCACCAAACCACTTTTGCTGACAAAAGAAAATCTGAAAAAAGGGGAACCACGGCATCAGAGTCCTCAGGGTTTCTTTTAACCTATAGCAACTCCAAAAAGCCTAACAAAACATGCCGCTCTTGTAGACTAATACATGTTAGCGTACATTACAGTGAAACATGGCAGGTATCTGCCATAAGCTTATTAAGGTTGTTGGTAATGGGTCTGCTATGTACTGGATCATTGATCCAGGTTTTTACAGTAAGAATCAAAGTTTGACAGGTTGAATAGTAAAAAAGTTGCTTCATTTCTGGTACTGCAACCTGCCCAGTCACAGAAGTACAGAACCGACACACATTGAGAAATGTTAGTTTCCTGTGAACCAATGTGTGGTTTCCCCTGTTGTAATCAGGAAGCTGGCAGGCCTGTGCCCAAATGTCTCAAAAAGGCTACAAGCAGTATCTGTGGCAGAGACGAGCCTCTTCTCACTGTTTAATCATTAACAAGTGGAAGAGACTGCAGCAATCCCTCATCACGGAGCCACAACCGCAACAGGATTTCTCATGGGAAACATTTGGGATGATAAAGGCAAAGCGTTTATCATGTTTGACGCAGGTGAAATCCTGCTAACAAAAAAAGGAATGTCAGCGGTTCACTTTTCTAAGGCGGCCTATCAAAACAGCATCTAGCTGCTTCTTCCGAAAACAGATTAAACAGTCATCACAGTAACGTGTCAGATCACAGCAGGTTAGGATTCCCTCAACAGCAATCTGCAGATTTGCCATTCAATGTGGGGGAAAGTACCAACAGCTGATCACCAGGAGATTCTTGACGTGTCCAGCGGTTGCTGGCAAGTCACAGACACATCATTTGGTGTTTTCTTGTTATTCTGGAAATCGTGACTAGCCAGTGAAAAAGTTGTTCAAAATTATAAGTGAGGTGAAACTGTCAATGTTAGGCAGATGAAAAACGCCCACTACCTCCCTTTGCAGCACGTCTATGCACTGCTCAACAGGGCTGAGGGGCCACAGCAGATGGCTGGTTGCTCTGAGCTAATACGCCGGAGAGACGGCCCTCGAAGTCCAAAGTGAAACTGCAGTGTTTACATGGGAATGCTGCGCTTTGAAACAACACAACGTACAGTGGAATGGATGCATAATGTAACACACTTGGTCCCACAACAAATCTTATTCACAGACGGCAAATAAAAAGCTCCCGCTGGGTAAATTCTGTGTTCGCTGCAACTGTTATTCTATGAATTGGCCTGACATGTCGCCAAGTATCACACCAGCAAATCAGACTGTCTGGTCAAAAAGTGACAAATGTGGAAACAGATGCGGTTAAGTGATGAAAAGAGCTCCCGTCCACTTCGCAGCACCGACATCAGAAGTTGTTAATGGTTTACCCACAACGTCACACCTGTAAAACATCAGTTATGGTGAAGCCAGCATATCAAACGATGACAAGTTGGCCACAGTTGCTTATGCAGCGGAGGCATGTAATGAAACGCTGAGCCAACAGCTGATCAATGAGCTGCCTGGACTCTTAAAAAACTTCTGACTCAGGCTTGTGTGGAACAGAGCGAGATAAAACCGGCCTTGTTCTAACCTCTGAATGGTGTCGCTTATTACATAAGCAACAGCGAGACACAGAACAAGCTGGGTGGGAATTTTGGCTGGAAAAGGTCACAACATATTAAGAAGGATGGAAAAGCTGTGACGGCTCGATTTGTACTATTTATTCATTTAATATTTCAGTCATTTCATTTATGGGACATAATTAAATACGCATCACAAGCAATCACAGCTCAGATAATAGTATAGTATAAAAAGTATTAAATTAGCGATGACTTTAAAAAAAATAATAAAGGGAATCTCTAACCACTTTTTATCAACTGACCTAAATAATAAATTAATTGATAAATATGTTCCAACAGTTCTAGCTGATGTTATGACATTTGATATTCCTTATATATAAGAAAATAAGAACATGAGCATTGCTGGAACTGACAGCCACTAGCAGGGTGTAACAAAGTAGAAACACTGCTTTTTAAATAATATGAACGATTAATTATTAACACAGATTCTTAAGTATACTGTTTATGCATGTTGGGTCGTTTCCTTCACAGTTCCCACAGCTGTTCCACTTCGTACAGATACAGTGGTTAGCATGCTAGCTAAAATAACCATCTCCGGTCGCTGTCACACGGGGGTTTAAATCCTGCTTTGCACAAAACTACCTGACAATCTGAACACTTGCGATATATGTTGTGTGACGACAAAAAAACGGCATCAAAAACGGCGAGAAGGGCGTGCTGGGAAGTCCAGCTCTGCGTTAGCATAATGCGGCTAAGCTAACCTAACAAGCTAGCGATCTAAGGTGTGTGAAAACTTCAACAAAACAACAAGCGAAACGGACACACGTCCAGGGAACCGCAGCGGCGTGCGAGGTAATCTTAGGTGAATTTGTAGTATGTACACGGTTCCTATTTTTGAGCCAGGACCGTACAAGGAGCCTCCGTTTGAGATTCGCAAACGAGCGGAAGTTGAGCTAAAAATAATAAGAGCAGAAGCAGCAGCGGCGGTTCCGCGGAGGCCCGGGGGTTTTCACCGGACACAGGGGAGCCGGTCGACACCGGGACGCACCGGGGGACGCACCCCCAACGCGACTCGACGTGTTGACTGCTACGCTCCCAGACTCGCGTTTATCCACTTCTTAAATCGGCACCTCACCTTTTCCTCGTCGGATAGCTGCTCCTCATGATCCGCCATCTTTTCTTCCGGCACCACCAGCTTGTCAGAGCCCCGTGACGTCACCGCATGGGTGGATTCCCAGACAGCGTTCGATTGATGCTCGTTCACGCTGTGTGCGCGCGTCTCCGGGGACCGGAGCGGCGGTAGAGGCGGATCTGGGTTGTTCACGCCACGCGCGCGCACGTGTATCATTCAATAATGTGAATCTCTGGAAATGAATGCAGTGCACCACTGACTTATTATCTCATAATAATAACTGACTTAGTATCTGCAAATAATGGCACACTACACTAACTCATGTTGAGAGATACTTTTTTTTAATCTGACATTGGCGGATATGGGCTTCCTTACATTTAAGCTTGTTTTGTTCTGTGTTTTGTTCTGTCTTATATCTGCTTTTTAGTTATTTTCACTTAATATGCTCTCCCTTTGTAAAGCACCTTTTTAAGTGTGTTTGAAAGGTGCTGTATGTATAAACTGTACTATTATTATTATTATTATTATTATTATTATTATTATTATTATTAGTAGTAGTAGTAGTAGTAGTAGTAGTAGTACCATTTCAATTCTGCACGCTGGTCTGACATGATGTTCTGTACTTTCTAACATTATGCATTTGTTACTCATATATTTTTATCATCAATCCTTCTGGTCCCTTCCTTGTGCTATGAAATATTTATAGTTTCTTTTTAATTAAGTGGGTTTGGTGTTTTTGTGCATGAAAATAAACACAGTAGAGGAAATAAAAGAAGAAAGAAAGGCTGCAAAAGTCAAGAAAAAATAAAATAAAACAAATAACATATCATAAAATATGCACAATACATCTGTTTTTTAAACGAAGAGGTGTACAGTTTTGTGCAGGAATGTGCAGAGAGTACAAAGTATAGACAAAATAAATATATCAATAAATTATCTTATTTAAATACTGCACAGTGAACACAGCTACAAACGTTTTGTTTCCTCATTTGTGTCATTTCGGTAGTTGTCATTCTAATAGATAATTATTAGTTACGTCCCTTTCTTTCACCGTTTCATCATGGGTGTCCTCTAGCGGTATAAATAGTTTAGTCTTTAATGTTAATGTGTGCCAAGTCATGAAACCTGTTATGACCTGTCGGCACAGTTAAACACAAAGACATGCAGGTTAACTGATGACTCTAAATGTCCCGTAGGTGTGGATGTGAGCGTTCCTGGCGGTCTGTCTCTGTGTGTCAGCCCTGTGATAGACCTGTCCTGTTGGCCCCCGGCGACCCTTAACAGGATAACCGGCTACAGATAATGGATGGATGTTCATGTCGTCCACCGTATTTACACTTGAGTTTAACTGCCTTGCTCAAGGTCACCTTGGTATTAGATGCCAGACAAGACTCATCGTTTTAAGGTGTAAACACGTCTTCTTAATCTTCACACAGCCTGTGATTAGTGATGCTGTCACGTTGTGCAGGCCACGGGTTTCACCACTAGATGGCGAGCTAAGACTACTTGTTTAAAAAGTTTGTAAGAGGCATGAGATCAATTTCACTGTCTGACTCATTCTCTTTCACACTGCCGGCACATAAAGAAAGAAAGGAAACATGTAACTTAATACTCAATAGAACAACAGCTACACAGAGACGGAGGGAAGTTTGTTAAATATTATCACAGATGGGGAAAAAGTGGGGAAAAAATGATTGTTGTCTTTCGGGGGTTCAAAGAAGGACGTCTGGTGGAAGGATTCCTCTAGAATGACACTTCTCCGTTGCAATTTCGAATATTGCAGACAAACAGCTTTGGCAAACGCCATTTTATGATATTATGATCAGCAAGATAAACTTGGCAAACGAGCCTCACTTTGATCATTTTTGAAGCGCTAGAATTAAAAAGCCACCATGAGGATATAAAAGAAAAACACCATGGTCACATGACTTAATGTCGCCACCACAAGCTCAGTCTGCATGATTCCATCTTTTAGTCTCATTCAGTCACTTTTTCAAGACATGCAAAAGCTTAAAAATCCATGAGAGGTTATCTACTGATATCCTTGTATTGTATGTATTTCAGGCGTCTAACCAAAAACCCATTGACTTTCGAGACGAAGGAACTGTGTATGCAAAGATGCAGGCTATTTTACAGATCTTCTGCCTCCACCACTCTCAACATGGTGACGACGGAGCCGGCGGCTAGAAGCTAACAGTGCTATCAACGCTAACAGCACTGACAGATGTCTGGAATGACGTTATTAGCTGAAACCACCATATGAGCTAGTAAACAAAGCACAACCTGCTCAGATTACAACACACACAGAGGGAGAGTGACTTCTTTCTCTGCTCAGGTCGACGTTACTCGACAATCTTTACTTTATCTTGTTTGCTGTGAAATTAACGCTCTGAATGTCACATAGGGAACCATTGACGAACCTTCCACCTCGACCACAAAAATGCCTCCAGATGCTCCCCGACGACTTATTCTGTCCTCAGGTGGATTTGTGAGGTCATGTTAAAATAAAACCTCCATTGAGCTACAGAACGAACCCTGACGGCTGTGTTCTTCCCCGGTGCCGTGCCAATTCCTCCGAGACCGTAAATTATACCTCCTTTTGAAAAGACTTTGTCTTCAAGTGATGCCAACACTGTAGGTGGGGTCACTGTAGAACTCATGTTGATGTCATATTACTCCGCTGTTACAGGGCCAACGCCGTGAAAATATATCATCAGTAATGTAACAAGGCCGACTCTGCCCATCCTTCACATTCTCTGTTATGCAGGTGCTATAACTGTATCAATCACTACAGTTATGACACTTTCCCACTCTCATCTTCTTTGTTGCTGTTCAACAATATTTATATGTATATATTATTGAGTCTCTACTGCCCTCCTTAGCGAGCTGCTTCAGATTTGGGATGATAAGGCACTCTGGAGGATCAAACTGAGGGATTTTTTAAAAGCCTGTAATCTGCCCAGAACCTGAACGGCCATTGTGTCGACAGTGGAGCAGCTCATGACCTGCAGGGACTAAAGGGGGCATTCAGAACTGGGGATGCCGCTCTGACTCACCCACGGCGGCCGGTTAGTCACCTCGGATACTCATTACACTGTCCCCACTCGGACAATCATCCACCAGCACACTCAGAAGACATTCAAACGCTTGAGTTGTTAAAGATGCAGAATAATGAAGAAGAACAAAAACGTGGAGCACGACTTTTATGTGTTGGTAACACGCCACCTTCTCTGTTCTCCGGCCATCTGAGTATCAGTGTGAGAAATGTCTTCCTGGCAGGGGTTGAAAGTGGAAAGGAGGCGGTGTCATGGCGACAAGTGAGCCTGTATTTCCACACCTCCTGACGGTATCTGGTGTAGTCTGCTTTGTGCCAGTTCAATGGCGCGAGGCGGCAGCGATGCGGATGGTCGAAGGTTCAAACCCGCAGGTAAGAACCTCCGGGTGGATTCAGGACCAGGTTTCTGGTAGTCGGTCCTCCACAAAAACATCTCCACTCTATCGGAGGGATTGTTGTGGAGGTTTGTGCACATACTCATGATCCCCAGAGGAGTCCAGGAGACTTTGGTGTTCCCTTGACTTTCCCAGGGTGATCAGGTGGTCGAAATTCGTCACTTACACTGAGAAATATCTCAACATCTACTCGATGGATTGGCACAAAGAAAGAGAGAAGAAAATTGGAAAGTCTTGTGTTGTCCTGGAAACATCCCAGACAATGAATCCAACTGACTTTTCCCTCGAACTCTTCAGCCATTAAGCTCTTAATTTACGTCCCAAAACATCTGGGGAGGCCCAACATTTTTTAATTCTTGAAGAGATGTGGACCCTATTTTAATATTTATTAACTATATTTTGGTCCAAATCTAGCAAATCTAACGACATTCCCATCCACTGCTGTGTCCAAATATGGTCATAGAGCTTTAAGTGCGTTTTTCCTTTGATTTATCTTTTGGGTTTTTAAAAGTGATTTGCTGGTTTATGTGCTTTGGTTTGATGCTGTTGTCTGCCATGGGTCGATACAAAAAAGGGAAGAAAAATACCACATCCACCTCCAAGCCTCCACGTGGCCTTGTGGGACTTTGGTGCCCCACTAAGCCACAGATATGGGCTTTCAACGCCAGTCTGGCCGTGATCACACTCCCCTGGAATTCTTCGGTATGCCAGCACTCCCCGTCCTGATTATCGGCCCCTTTCACAGCGATTACATTTTTGTCTGAGTGATTGCGGAGTTATTCCGGCGAGGAGGCTTCAAACCAGAGTGGCTAGTCAACGAGAAATTTGAGAATTGAAGTTTACATTTCAAGATTAAGTTCTCAGACACGTGCAAGCCTCGCTGAATGATGGTCAATGCTCAGTTTCTCCTCCGTGTCAAAGACCACATGTGTTAAGTTTCTCCACTCTCACTTATCAGAAGGTGACTTTGCAAATGGCCGCACAGACTGGAGAGAAAAGGAAAACTTTTCTCAACTCATCTTCGGGGTCACACGGGATCTGTGGAGCTTGGAGGAGATGGGAACAAACATCCTCGGCCAACAAGCCTGCAGGTCTGAATTTAAGAGGTGCTGACAGTACAGTACCATGTTGAGTTATGGATTTAGGCCACTCACTCACTCACTCACTCACACACACACACTCACACACACACACACACACACTAAAGGTGAATCGTGTGATAAATAGCATTTAGCGAGGAAAAGGAGAAACGTGTGCCAGAGTACGATGTTCATCACCTGGAAACGTGTCACACTGTGATGATTCATGGCGAGGGAAAATCCAGGAGTCGTGTTTTAACAGAATGGACGACTCAAGACAGGGGTCAAAGGGTTCCTCTACCGTTTCCTCTTCTACTACACTGAAAGCTGCAATGAGGAAAAGAGCTGCACTTATATACCATTTCTGAAATGTGTTTCTCGGGGTACTGCATGGATCTACAAAAGGATCTACACCTTTTTTTTTTTTGCTATTTCTCTTAAAATTGTATCTACTCATTTGCTTGTTTTTGTTCTCATTGACTTTCAAATGCATTTTTTCTTAATGTCGATAAATATCCCAGTGCTGTGGAAGTCCTCCTGCCTTGTTCCAGTACCCAAAAAGTCAAATCCAACAGTACTCAACGACTACAGACCTGCAGCCTTGACGTCGCACTGCATGAAAGCACCGGTTCTGGATCATCTCAGACCCCAGGTGTCCACATGTCTTGACCTTACTGCAGGGAGGTTGGTGTTGAGGATGCCATCATCTACCTGCTGCAGCGAGCCCACTCTCACCTGGTTAAGGCTGGCAGCACTGTGAGAATCATGTTTTTTGATTTTTCCAGTTCATTCAACACCATCCGGCCCACACTGCCGAGAGGAAAGCTTAAAGCAATACAGGTCGACCCCTCCACTACCTCCTGGATTATCAACTACTTCACAGACAGACCTCAGTTTGTGCGGCTGAGGGGATGTGTGTGTGTCTGAGGAGTTGGCGCACCTCAGGGGACTGTACTCTCACCTTTCCTCTTTACACTGTGCACCTCCGACTTTCAGTACAACTCTGAGACCTGAAACCTGCAGAAACTCTCAGACGACACGGCTGTTGTGAGGTGCATCAGAAGTGGAGAGGAGACAGAGGACTTGTGGATCACTTTGTGGAACGGTGTGGGGCAAACCACCTCGTGCTTAATGTGACCAAGCCTAGGGAGATGGTGGTGGACTTCAGGAGGAACAGGACACTCCTGAAGAAAATCACTGTGCAGGGTGAGGAGGAGCAGGTGGTGGACGACTATAAGTATCTTGCAGTTCCTCTGGACAATAAACTGGATGTGCAGAGGCTGTATACAGAAAAGGACAAAGCAGACTCTACTTCTGGAGGAAGCTGAAGTCCTTTAATGTATGTGTATCTATGGAACAGTGTAATTCGCCCCTTCTTGTTGTATGAACTCACATATTAAGTCAAGTATATGTTTGTTATCTTTTATTACTGATAAATGCTGCGTGTTGGCAACCAATCTGTGACTCACTGTTGCAGCTGCAGCGGAACAATACTTCAAAGTAAAAGTTCTTGTCTTTCATGTTGTGTTACTTTGCCCAGAATCCACATGCTGACGGAATGGAGAATCGTTCAGAATCAATAGGGGGCGCCAACAATCCAAAAACAAGCTGCTGCTGCTGCTGCTGTGTGAAAGTTTCATCCTGATAGATTCTTAGTTTAGAAATATATGACCTTAACCCCCTGCCAAGGTGTGTGTGTGTGTGTGTGTCTGTGTGTGTGTGTGTGTGTGTGTGTGTGTGTGTGTGTGTGTGTGTGTGTGTGTGTGTGTGTGTGTGTGTGTGTGTGTGTGTGTGTGCTGGACATACTCTACCACCCGGTGCCAGCTACCTCCCTGGTTTCTCATAGGTAAAAAAAAAAGAAAAAAAAAGAAAATCACTAACAGTTTAATGAGTGTGAGTTGACTCAGCGGGTCAGAATGGTACTGACTGACATTCAGGTGATAAGGTTGTTTGTGCATGTGCGTGTGTGTGCATGTGTGTGTGTTACAATGATACTCTTCCCCCCTCTCGTTGGCTTGAAAGTTGGCTGTTAAGTTTCTTCTATCACAGAGAACGTTGACCAGTATTGGCAGAAATTCACGCTGCAAGTTTTGCAAGTTCATGACATAAAATAATCCAAATCTGTCAACTCAGAATATAAAAGTATAGATGAGTATAGATGCAACAAAACAAGTGCTCTGAATCATCCAGCAGGTGTGTGGCGGTGTCTGTGTCTGCAGGGAGCCTGCCCTCTGCCTGTACCTTCTCTTTTTGCTGTGTTCTGGGTCGTTTCTGGTCGTTGACCTCTGTTAAAAAAGCAGTGGCAGATTGTAAAAGCGTGTCTGAGCGCAAGCTGGGAAAATGACACAGTGTCCAAAAAAACCTGCAAAAACAAGTTTGTTCCAAAAGAACACCCCAATCCATGTTGTTTTTTTAATATAATTTGAGGTATTTTCTATTATTTTACCTGTGCCGATACACTCAGAGCTCCACTTCAGGACATGGTTCACCTCTGTTTAACTCTAAATCTAATCATCCTTCTCATTATGTCTTCAAAACCATGATGTAAAGGTCCTGCATTCACAGTCATGCAATAACTAATAATATGTTTAATTATACAGATATATAAATGAACAGATATAGAATCAGCAAAATACTTAATACTAAAATAACTCAATTCACTAATTAAAGGGCCGTGACCCTGAATACAGGATAAAGCGGTAGACAATGGATGGATGGATGGACTAATTAAGGGAACCTTTGAACTGATTGTATGCATTGACTTCAGTTTAGTCATCATGACACATAGAAGCTGCATAACATATTCTAGCTCTGGAGGGAAGCTTTGCTTTTGCTTTCCAAAGTTTTCATCATCTGGGTTCCTCATTTGGGCTTGATTACTACTATTACTACTATTTCAACTCAATTATGAAAGAAAATCTTAGTTTAAATAATGGTGACACGCAAACAACAAAAGATGCCACTGAGTTGCATTTTGGGAAGTGTAGGATCTGATGTTTTTGTAGTTTGACCAAAAGACTTTAAACGTCAGGATATTTCAGGTTATTTTTTTCTCTCCCACGTTTCCCAACTTCCCTTCCAATAAATCACAATATCCAAAGTAACTAATCAGATGAAAGCTGTGAAATAACTTTGTCCTATTTAAGTGTAATGGTGTAAGTGTAAAGTGTAATTCAGACTGTTGGAATCTACAAACATTTAACGGCCATCTTTCAACCCTTCTGGGGGGTCAGTTTGATTCTCAAAATCACAGGTTTGTTGTTGGACAATCACTTTACGTGCAAGCACATGCTTGCAGATGTGTGTGTGTGTGTGTGTGTGTGTGTGTGTGTAGTGTACGAGTGGTGTGTGTTTGGGTTCGACATTCCCCTGGACACGCACACATACCAATCCTGCTGACTCACCTGATGACTCCTCTGTAAAAACCTTTTTGTTCTGTGATCCCATCGACGGCACCTGTCCTCCCTTTGAACACACGTGTGGTCGTGTTTTTTCCGTGTTCATGTTTTTACTGTGTATCACTTACACCAGGAGACGAGCACACAGACACAGACACACACACACACACACACAGACACACACACACACACACAGACAGACACAGACGCAGGTAGAGAACATGTGGGGGCTTTAGAGGGGATAAGGAACAGGGAGTGGAGAGGTCGACTTAAGACTGTTATTGTGTTATTATGTAATGAATACTCAGATTGCATTGACGTTATGCTTTATTTTTTTCAGTATTTATAAGAAATTAAGATTTTTTTTAACACATTTTTAAACTTTTTAATTTATATTTTTTCAATTCTCGACTACAAACACTTTAAATGTGTGACTTTATAATGTAAAATGTCTTTGGTGTCACAAATGGCTTTATTGTGTCAAAACACAGTGTTGAAGTGGTGATGGGAGAGACCAGTAGCTGGTGGGGGGTGAAGGACTGGGATTATGAGGATGACGGACAAGACGAGCCTGGTGACCGGCGAGATGGATGCCAGAAGCGCCCCATGCCGGAGTTCGGTGGGGCTTAATGTGGATCAATTAAGCGTTTAGGCAAAGATGCTTCAGTGAGGTGGAAAACAATGACATGTGGTGGCCTAGAATCCAGAATTAGCCCCTCTTCTGGGCCACAAGCATATCAGACACGTTCCACGTCACTCACACAACAGATACACTCTCATTTCATCCATGCAGCCAAACTGCTGTGTAATGCTTCATCTGAACAGAAGCTGCCGTTAGTGCCGTTAGCTGTTAGCTCTGTTAGCTGTTAGTCCTATTAGCATAGCGCTAAACACAGCTCCACCGGATTCTGCTGCTAGGGGAGGAGCCAGGGATCGAACCACCAGCCTTGTGATTAAAGGACGATAGTTTTACATACACACACACACACACATGCATGTATGTATGCATGCACCAAATTAAGAGAGGAACTTTTCCTCATCCGTAGGAGAAACAAGAGTCCAAGCTGAAGCAGTAGTTGGATCACTTGCAGCTCCTACCGAGCCAGTTAGAGGAGCGAAGAGTCTGCAGTCAATAAGAGTATAAACAGTCACAATGGCACAAAAAAAAAATCACATTGTAGTGATTTATTGATGCTAACATGCTAAATGTCTTGAACATTTTCTTGGCAACAGTTTTAGGAGTTCAGACTCTCAAGACATGTCGTTTACTGCGTGGTGCGACATGACTAAACTCCTAGCTTACCATGCGACTGCAAAGACAGCGTGTCCTGAAACACAAGGTCACGACTCGGTTTGTCAGAGGGAAGGTGATAGTCTAGACCACAGTTCTCATAGGGATCAAAAGGAGAGAGGGGAACTAGAGGTGAAGGGTCAGAGGTCACCACCAGCCAGTGGAACAAAAAAAGGGAGACTTTCTGTAAACAAAAGGCGGACACAAAAGACAAGAACTGTGTGCTCAAAATGTTGCACAAGCATGTTGACCCAGTGGGACGACAAATCATCATCTGTCTTCGTCCAAATGAGGACGGTGTAAAAGGCCTTTACACCTTTCAGACTCACTCTTAAACCAGATGAACTCATGGGTCAACTTTAAACATGCCGCACCAAACTTTAAAACTAGCTTAATATGAAGAAATATTACGTTTAAACCTCTCCTTAAACAGTAGTTCAGTTGTCAGTCGAGGTTGAGAGTGACAACTAATTGTGCCCCAGAGCTCTGCTTAACTTTAAATCTGGATCTACTCATTTTGAACCGAGTTCTACCAAACTCTGATTAGAACTAATCTTGTATCAAATAAATCCGACACGTTGAAGGTTTTTCATGTGCGTTTAAAATCATGTTGTTCTTTGTGGCACTGAGGCATTTTTGGAATAAGTGGCTTCTGCACATCAATTACACAACACCAGCATGTGGACTTTGTGATGAAGAAATAAAGTATGTGAACAGATGGACATTTACACAACAAGTGATTCTAAAAAAAAAGAAGAAAAAAAAGGAAGTATTTTTTTGTATCTGTGCTTTACGTTTGCCTGAAGGTTGGAGATTGTAAAAAATAAAAAGAGGAGTTAACTCTGATAGTATAGCTTTATTACACTGACAAAGTTCATTTGACATTACAGAGGAACATGTACCTTTCTTTTATGTACAACAAAATTATAAACACACACACACAGAGAACAGTGTTAAGCACAGACAAAGTGGTGGAGAATCAAAGTGACAGCAGTCTTTGAGTATGGAGGCGGGTGTGAGACGGTTCTGGCGCGTCCAGCTCTACGTTCTTCACTGTGATGGAGCTGCGATGGTCGCGAGCTGAACGAGCGTCCGCCTTCCTGTTCATCACATTCCCTCACGACCCCGACGTGTTATTTACAAAATGGCAGTGTTTCGTCTGGAAAGATCGATCGGGTTCCTTTGTTCGTTGTTGGCGCTCACTATTCCACCAGATTTACAGAAGAGGCTCATCATCAATACAAAAATATAGTACAGCAATTTTCTTGTCATAGCAAACATTCATACCTGTCCATTAGTGGCCCAATCATCGGCAGCCATTCAGATGAAAAAAAAAAAAAAGAAAAAAAAGAACATAATTTGCGACACAAAGCAAATAAAAAGGGGGCACTGAACTCAGCAGCAGTTTACAACTTATTATGCAAATCATTTCTTACTTTGCATCACAGCTAACCACTTAAATCAGGCTAACATGCTGAAGGAATAGTTGTTTAAAGCAGCCATTGGTTTCCGTTCATTCAGGACAACATAACAACTATTGTCTCATAGATCATAGATGACATCTCGTAAAATGACTCAAGTGATGTCACTGTGGCTTGAGGCCGAACTGTCGACAGCCAAGTTGCAGTGTGGGTAATGTAGGCGACTTTTAGAAGAGTTTATATAGTTTTGAATATCAACGTTTTTTGTTTGTTTGTTTGTTTGTCCAGTTTTGACAAAGGGCCGTAGTTTCAGAGATTGTGTTTTCGCATTCACAAAAATTTGCCACATTGCAACAATATTTAATCAGACTAAACTTTGTGTAGCCTCGACTGTCGGAGAAGCTTTGCAGCGTGAGTGAGAATCACATTTGCACAGAAGAACGGAAGCCAGCTATAATGCTTTTAAAATGGTTAGCAAAACTGCAAATTGTATAAAAATTTGCAAAACATGCTGGTGAGGCCTTTCAAACATTAATATATTTCTTCATAATGACTTAACCCAACATCGCCACAAAGATACACGAAGCAACACACTCCTGATTTGAAGAAAACAGGGACCGTCTGAGGTAAAAGTTTCACTTAAAGCTCTTAACGGGACAAATAAACTCTCCATGCTGGATGCTGCCAGCTCCAGAACACCACCAGAACCTTTAATAACATGTTGAAGAGGAACTTTTAGTTCTGTGGAGTTAAAAACCCTCGAATCATTCATATCATTACAGGATGTTCTCTGTCAATAAAATGTAAAATATACAAAACAGATCTGACATAGTTTATACTTTACGCATGCTAGGGTCCGTGTGACTCGTCTGTGTGGTCACTCCGCTACCACTCGTAGTGACGTGCATGTGTGTCCTCATTCGTTCTCCTTGTTCCCTCCCAGAAAACCACAAAGCTTTGAGCGTGTGCACGTTTGTCAGAGTCAAACCGCTTTGAAATGATGAGGACGTTTAAAAGAAAAATGAAAAAAGGTGCCTCTGACCCTTTTCACATCGGAAACATACGGGTGAGCACATCAAAAGCATTGAATTGTCCAAATGTAAATAATACAGATAAAGCATCCAGTGAACTGCACACGGGCAGCAGGTATTGTTTTTCACATCCCACCTGACGCCTACCTGCCGTCGTCGACCTCCGTGGAGCCTTTTATTCACCCGAGGGCCACGATCCATCAGAGCCGGGTTCACGCTCTCTCTCGGGTGGAGGTGCAGGAGGAGGTTTTCTACACCACAACAATGCACGGCCATTTGTCAAACATTCACATTACAAGACAGCAGAAAAAGTCCCGAGCCACATCCGCATATCGAAGCACATGATGCCACCCGGAGAGGAAGCAGGAAATCTACCCCCACCACCACCGTGTGGGAGGGAACAGCAGTCGATGAGAGATTTTCTTTGGGTGTCTGATTGTTGTGCTTCTGCGACGGCAGCGTCCCGTGTAATTGTCTTTGTAGAGGACATGTGAAGGTTAACCCCATGCCCCCCCAGGGTGGAGGAGACGTCAGAAAAGTCTATAAGGTAGCTCACGGAGGACCCTGTCATGTAGCGATGCGAGAGAGGGTCAAAGGTCAGACGATCTATGTACATTGAGTGAACAGTCAACGCTCCAAAAGCTGTTTTTCCTCAGCATAGTGTCCAGTGGCAAGTACATACAGTAGTTCTTCATCAGCTCACTGCTTTCTTTTCTTTTTTTTTGCCTTCACTTATCCAAGTCTTTCTCCACCTTCCACCCCCGCTCCTCCCCCGTTTCTCTCCCTCAGGTGCAGCAGTCTCGCTCCACGTGGCAAAAGAGGGGCGACTGGGTGGGCAGGGAGGTGGAGGTGGAGGTGTAGGGGGGGGACAGAGGGGAGGGGGCGCTGCTGGAGCAGGAGAGCAGCGAGGGGTACGGGCTCATCTTCTCGATGTTGACGTAGGTGGTGTTGAGCAGGACGTAGTGCTCGCCGCTGAAGCTGGAGAAGATGGCGGAGATGCGCGACACCAGCTCGGTGAAGGAGGGCCGCCTCGCCGGCTTGGGATGCCAGCACTCGATCATCAGGGTGTAGCTGCAGGGGAAGAGAGAGCTCTGTTTACTACCTTAGACCGCTGCTACCGTATTTGGGTTGCTACCGGAACATTTAATGTGCAAGAAACTCTTTATTTTCTCATAATGTCTATCTAATCTACCTGTATTCTGTTTGAATGGAATTACGTTGCTAGGCAACGGCTTGGGTCGATGTTTACTTCTTTGTGAACTCATTCACATTCGTCGTGTCCCAGTCTGAAGGCCAGACCTCCGCTTCTCCGCTCCTCTTTTAGAGTTTTTCCATGGAGTGATAAATAATCTATTAGCTACCATTCAAGCCTGGAAACTCCATGTTTCACTCAGAAATGCTCCAATAGATATTAATAGTTCATTTCACTGCTCAGTAGTCTGCAGACACACTGCCACCTTTTTCATTTCACGTGCCCAACAGGAGGGATAACCCCTCCTGTTGGGCACGTGAAATGAAAAAGGTCTACTCATCATTTCTATTTTCTGTCTCTTGCCCAGAAATCAGTCATCATCATTTTGCAACAAAACTCTTTAGCCTGTCAGAAGTTCTGTTAGCGCCCTGACTTGGCAGAGTCAGAGTCATTGTTACAGGTGAAAAGAGTGAAGAAGAGTGAAGAAGAGCGGCCCCATGACCACACATCAGAGGTATCTGCCATCGGCTGCTATCATGAGACGCCCTGCGAACCATCACGAGTGAAGAATTGTGGGAATGTTTGCGAATGTGCATCACCCCCGACGTCTCTGTTTAATTTACAGCTTTGGGGAACTCCGGGCCTCTTCCTCTCTCACCTGCTCACTCCCACTCCTCTCTAATACACTCACTTCACTGTCAACGTGTACTCTCTTGGCGTTATCAGCGCCGTATGAGATCACACAGTTTAATGGATAAGGACAGTAGGCGCTGACATACTTCCCTGTGAATTTGATAGAAAAAACGTGATGTTTTTGCTTCTTTCTATCACTTGTCACACCTGTAAAATAGAGGTAGTTCTCGATTCACACATGAATGATGTCACATGATGAAGTGCTGTTATTTTCTTCTTCTAAAATTTGAAATAGTTAGAGAAAGAGTCTGGTTTCACCCGAGCACATCAGGAGACGTGAACAGAACCAAAGAAAACTAATAAACACATCATTTCTCAGCAGCACCGCCAACAGTGTTCCATATGATCGCCGCTCTTTAGCAACGGCAGCACTTCAACTACCACCACAACAGAGAGAGACAAAATAAAAGTGCATTGGATTTCAATTTGAAACCTCCTTTGTGTTTTGCTCGGAAGCGAAAAAGAAAAAGTGACTTTTATTCGACCCGCAGCGCTGACGGGACTGTGAGTGTGTATCTGACTGTTGATGACGGACGATCTCAACTCGAGTGGATTTTATTTATGACTTCCACTGCTTATACAGCTCTTTCTCTCCAGCGTTTCCCACTCGCTGCTCTCTCCTCATGACCTATTGAAGTGCAGCTCTATATCACTGACTTTGCTGTAGGTGAAAGACAGATGAGTACAAGTGATAAACATCAGCGGCCTCCAAACCTTTTTTCTCCTCTGAGAGCTAATTTGACTAAATTAAAGTGGTCGAGAGCTCCTTTTAGCACCAAGTTGTACATCACCAATAATGGATTTCAAACCTGTCTTACTTTATTATTTCTTTCATGCCTTTTAAATGTTATTTTCTGCTCCTACTACTCTCTCTTGCTGTGGACTTTGGTGAAGTAGCTCGCACCATTTTTAAGAAAAGAAATAAACCTTTTCATTCCTCATGGAAATAGTATAGTTTATGCCATTTACTGGCCTGATTGTTTTTTGCGGTCATTGTGAAATCTGGTGTACACTTCATCGCCTCGTCATCCATGTTTCTGGGGTGCACATCAACTTCCTGTGGAGACTGAAAAAAGTAGATCCCCCCTGCACCCATCATCACGCCGTTCTGCAGAGGAACCGGTAATGGCCTCATGTACAGCTGCTGATCCAAACAGAGAATCGTGAGACAGCAGAGGGGTCTCTCTCTCTCTCAATTTGAGATCCGTTGCTTCTAGCGGCCTCTTTGGCGGTAGATGGAACTGCAGGGCAGCCTGTGGGACCTTATCTCCCTCACCCAACAGTGTCGACTGTCTCTCATCTGCGTGATGCCTTCAAAAGCTCCACACTGAAAGGAGGTCCGTGGTTTTCCCTCGTTGGCGGTCACTTTGCTTCTTGATGGCTTGCCCTTCTTCACTTCCGTTAGTTTTTTTGTTTCGGAGCTCTGGTACAGGTGTGTTACTGTGTGTGTGTGTTATTTTGTGTGTGCGTGTGTGTGTGTACTTACAGCGCGTCGGGGCAGAACTCGGGCTGCAGCAGCCTCCTCCCCTGCAGGAGGAACACGGTGATGTCGAAGGAGTTCACATCAGAATACGGCGGGGCTCCACGCGTCATCAGTTCCCATAGCAACACACCAAACGACCACTATAGGTAAAAAAAAAAGACAACATTACCTCCCCTGCTGTCCTTTTTGCTACCACCGCTTTGTGGTGTCATTTGGATCACTGTAAGCGGCGTCCTCACCACGTCGGACTTGGAGGTGAACTTGTGCGTCTGCAGACTCTCCAGAGCCATCCACTTGACGGGCAGCTTCACGCCACTCTTGTTGTGGACGCTGTAATATTCTTTATCGTAGACGTCTCTGGCAAGTCCGAAGTCAGCCACCTTCACCGTGTAGCTCTCGTCCAGCCTGTCGGGCCGGAGAAGAAATCACTTTTTTAATCTCTCTTTCTCTTATATGGTCTCTAATCATCCCTGCACTGCTCTGGTTTTCTCTATTCTCTTTCCTTCCCAGACGTATTTAATTCTATTTTATTCTCATCTAGTGTAACTTGCTGTGACTATGGGACTATGACTAGATGGGAGCTCACATGCAGTTCCTGGCGGCCAGGTCTCGGTGGACAAACTTCTTGCTGGCAAGATACTCCATCCCACTGGCCACCTGCAGCCCGAAGCCCATCAGGTCCTTCACCGTCGGGTTCTGTGAGAAAAACAACCATCAGGAGGCAAAATGGGCAGGATATATCTTTAAGTTGCATTACTTCTCCAAACAACAACATGCATGCATCGGTCTCTTGTGTACGTACGTGTCCTTCATCGCGGATGAAGTTTCGCAGGTCGCCGTGCTTCATGTAGGGCAGGACCATCAGCGGCGAGCCCTCCGGAGGCAGGCAGATACCCAGCAGAGAGAGCACGTTGGGGTGGCTGAAGTCCTTCATGATGATCCCCTCCTTCAGGAACTGGGACACCTCCTCCAGATCTGTGATACCTTTATAACAAATGAAAAAAAAAAGAATTAACATATTGTAGCTGAGGAAACTATGAAGGTGTATCAGGATCATTATAGGTAAATATAAAAAATTACTGAGTTGGGGAGGGAGGTAATATTCAGAGAAAACACTCCAACATTTGATCATTACAGAAATCAAAGTCTTAAATTTATGACAAAAAGATATTTAATATTCTCTGAGATCTAAGTCACAAATTTAGCCAATTGATTTTCATTGCACCTTCGTTTGGCCTCTGAGTCAAAGGTCCTGAAAGATACATAAAAACATTTTTTTTATGCATTTTCTTTCTGTGTTCTTTTATGAACATACATAAATATATAAATATAAATATATCACTAATATATAAAACAGTGGTGTGATGTGATAGATCCAAACAATGTGGTTCCTTTACCCAAAAAACATTAATATATTTTTCTATTTTTCTATTTTCAATTTATTATCTATTATTCAAGTTATTCTCGCAAATTTGATCTTATAGAATATTCAAGGTAAATGTTACGTTTTTTGGGGGGAATTTTACTGCGATTTATGAGTCTTATTTTTTAGTTTATTTTATTTTTACCTAAAATGGCCTAAATATGTAGTCGTAGGAAACATGGACAGGAACAAGAAGTATATTTTTTGTACTTGAGAAGAGCTTTCAGACTACAGTGGACGACATGGAGCAACTGTGCTGCACTGACATCAGCAGGAAGGTCACTCCTTATACACCTTTAGGAATAATGGCTGATGATGGTAATCAAGCAAAGAAAACCTCCCCAACTCCCTGAACATCCTCATCCAGACCTGAACCAACCCCAAACTCCCATTTACCGATTGCCTCCCCATCTCTGAGGTCCCGCCCTCTCGCCCCGACGCTCTGCTGTAATCCGATTAGAGATGGAAGCTCTTTAGGTCTGGAGAAACCAGCCGATTGGCCTTCAACCGAGGTTACAGATCACATTTGATTTCAGAGCCTCAATTTGAAAGTTGAGGACGAAAATGACATCATTGCTGTGTGGACGTTTCTTTCTATACCATCCATCTGTGTCTTTGGCTGTTCAACTTTCAACTACTTGTCTTAGAGATAGTTATATTAGGATAAAAGCATCGACTCAGGGTCTCAAATAAAGACAAGAAACAATGACACGGTGCCCTGAGGAATCACTAAACTTAATAAAAAGGTTTGAGTCCCTGAGGACAAAACCCCAGCAGGCCTAGCTCCTCCCGTCCCACTGTGGTCCGTGGCTCCTCCTGCACCGAGCTTTCCTCCATATTACTCCAGCATCAATCTCCCCGCTCCAACTGACAGGTTACACAATTAGGGGGGACCCTAATGCCGTCCTCACATTCGGATGCTCGTTCATCACCATCAACTCGGCCAAAAAAAACATCCCGGGGCTTCTGATGAGATGAGAGCCTTGATGCTATTGGAGCATTGTGATATCACACAATAGGTATGCAATATCAGCAGAAGCAGGACGGAATAATGACGGTTGGATGTGACTCCCCAGTGCTCCAATCAACCAAAAGGGGAAATTTCACAGACGTCAGGAGCATTTTCTCAGGATGAGATGCTATATAAACATGTCTTCCCATCCAGACTACATGCTTATGGAAACACCTCTAGGTTACATTTTTACCATGGCATGATTTCAAATCAAAACATTAAGGTTACCAAGGAAAAGTGATGTATTACATAACATCATGTGACGAGATGAGTGTACTTTATCACCTCATTTCTGAAGGTCCGAATGACCCGCTGAGGTGTAAACGGGGTTCGTACTTACGGTTCAGAGACTTGACGGCACAGTGCTGCTTCTGCCCGTCCGGCTCCAGCAGCGTCCCGTGGAAAACGCAGCCGAAGTGACCTGCACGCCAAAACATGCTACGTTAGTCAGAGTTACTTGTTTCCCCTCATGAACGAGGTCCGGTGACACATGAGATGCACTTCCATGACAACGAGCTCCAGCTGTGAAGCAGATGAACAAATGGCGCCCCGGAGCAGCTGGGGCTTCAGGATGCTAATTTCCTGTTCTTACCAGCGGTACCGTGGCTAAGAATTGATTTGTCCTTTACAATCTGGCCCAGCAATAAAATTGTTAAATCATATTTGACTTGTTTTGGTTGAACTGTAATTTACCTGTACCTCGTATTGCTAAAATGGTATCAGGATGACAAGAGAACCAATACTTCGGTATCAAGTTGATGACAAAATTCTGAAAACGTGACATTACTTGTTTTTCTATGGTAACCTAGTTACTATCAACGTGTTTCAGAGACAGTGACTCACTAATGCAATGTAGAGCACTGCAGCAATGAAGTATTTTTGCAGTTAGCTTCGTACTGGTTCCCTGGATGAAGGGATGACGGGATCGCTCCATTGGATTGTGGATTATTGCAGAAAAAACTTCTGTGGCAAACAAACATTTATGATGCTTAATCGTTCTTCATCAAGATGCTCTTCAAACATGAATTCCACTTTCATGAAAGCGTGAACGCAATTAGGAGAAGTACAAAGCTAACCCTAATAAATTGTCTATTATGTACACTAGACATTCAACTCTATTTAACTTTCTTTATATAGTCTTAGTGTTAATATTTTTTTAATATTGTACTTTTCTTGTTAATGCATGTTTATTATTTATTATTTATTATCATTATCTTTACTGTCTTGCTGCTGTAACACTGTAAATTTCCCCACTGCGGGACTATCTTATCTTATCTTATCTTGAACTGTAGCACGGTCGCACTTCACCACCGGGAAGCTAAAGACGTTCGGCGTGATGACGTTGAGTCATTTAGCCACTTGTTAGCAAGTGTCTTTTTTTAAAAGTCAAGTAAAGGCTTCAAAATTCGCCAGATGGGTTTATATTTTATATCTCTTCAGCTTGTACTAACCACAGACCTTATTTAAGGCATCTAACCAAAAACCCATGAACTTGAAAAATGCTAACTCATTCCTGCAGCTCCTCTATTGTGAGCTAGTCGACGTTAGCTGATAGCTGCTAGCAGCCGGTGAGCAGAGTCCTACATGGGGCTAACATTGCACTGCCACTAGTTTACATTTTGATGTGTTCAGGCTCTATTCAGTAAAACGTATTGGGCAAAGGTGAATTGTAAGGTTTTCATGATGTAATGTTTTAAAATGCAGTTTTGACAAGAGACAAATACAGTTGTTTGTATAAAACAGACATTAGAGAGGGAAGTAGGACCTGAATGACTTCCTCACAAAAAGCACCATGCAAAAAAGTAATAAAGTAGTGTATGTTGAAATACATGGGGATCTATTGTTTCACTGTTGTTTTGTTTAACCTTGGTATCGAAAATGTAATTGGAATTTCACTGATATTGATATCCTGAAGCAGAATAGGCACCAAACATTACATTTGGTGAAGCTGCATCATCACCATCTGCAGAACCATCATTCCAGAGCAAACAGAAGTGCAACCAGATTCCACGAACAATACTCGGCCAATAAACTCTCATCTGATCCTGATCAGAATCGTGTTGCCTAACGTACTCAACGAGGTGGATTGAGTGTGGACAGAGTGAGTTCAGAGATGTGGCTCATAAAATTGAACAGCTGGATGGCACCGTCTGAATGACCCGCTAAGAAGATATTTCAGGACATATTTCTGATGTTTTGCTGCACAACATCCTTCATTCCTATCTGGGCCCGTTGGGGCTTTGTTTTTCATGACAGATCGGCCACGTCCTGCCAGTTGGGTCCACCATCACAGCAGCTACAGAAATATGATAAAAATATGTCCGTCCACTGCCGATGTGTAACAAAGATTTAGCAGAAGCATCGTGCAGCTTTTTTTATGCAAATGTATCCACGGAGAAAGCGGTTTGGAAACAAGCGCGTCTGACCTTTGACGGGTATTTCTGATGCTCTTAAGTTACCATCGCCCTCGCACTAAACCTGCCCCCCCTCAAGTAACCCAGTATGCAGCTTTATTCATTAATATCCCACACCAGCTAATAGCCTCTGCCAAACCCCTTGAGTTATTGTGCATTTTATTGAATTATATCTCTTAAGACATGAGGGCGGGTCCCGGACTGGGAGGGGTGCAGGGACGGAATGAGCGCGGCGTTCTCCTATCACGTCCCCACAGAGGTCCGAGGGTGTCGGGTTACGGCTCCCAACAATGGAGCCTGGGAATTCTAGCTGTGAACAAATCATCCTACGCCACTTTAAAAAAAATCCTGCCTCCAGATCCAGACTCTTTTCTTCAGGGGATAATTCAGCCCCGGGGGGGCAACCGGGGGGGCAACAGGGCTGTTCTCTGTGACATGGAGGGGTCTTTTCTCCTCTTGATGTTGAATTTGATCCGTTCGGTCTGACTCGCCCACTTAAGCGCCACAATGCGAGGTGATTTTTGTGTCTGCGTGTCAAGCTTGCGGTTCGATAAAGCGGGCAATTAAAGCTGTTTGTGGGCGACTTTAGCTTTTTGTGTAGCTTTCACATAAATCTCAAATTTAATCTGTGCTCGCCGAGTAACAGCATCACTCCACATTAGCTGCAGTCCCTCCAGGAAGGTCTGCAAAGAAATCATGCTTTTGTTTTGTTTTTTTGCTATTTGAGCACAAAGTCAGACATTAAAACAACACATTTTTAAAACACTGGATGCTAAATGTATCGGATATAATGGAGAAGACTAAACAGAGAGAGAGGAAATGTCTAGACGTTGATGCAATTAAATTAATACTTCACAGATTAATTAAGTGTTCACCAATATAAAAGGTATTGAGCTTTTTAGGTGTAGTGAGATTTTTAGTTTTTTCTTTTAATCTTTTAATAATAAAATACTAAATAAAAAAACGTAAATAATGATAACTAGCTGATTTCGGATGAATAATAGTTACAGTCCCACTGTGCAACATTCAAAATGACTTTTTACAGAATAGATGCAGGAACAAACATGCGGTGCATATTAATATGACCTCAGCTCTGTGTTCCACTATTTTAACTACAGTTGCATTTGAAGTGCATCAGTATTTATATGATAATTAATATTATAATCTCTGTTAGGAGTATCATACTATTAGGTGTGTGAGAGTGATTGAGTGTGTGCTTCTCTGTGTCTGTCCACAGCCAATCTTGCATACTGCTGCAGCAAACTGCAGGATATTGTGGGTGTTAATCCAAAGACTTCTTGTGGTTGTGATGACTCAAACTTTTGATACGGCCATTGATTGTCTACTGACTCCTCACTGGTATATTTTATTTAAGCTTTCATAATCCCCATTCACAAGGCTCTTTAATGCATTCCTTTGTACTAACGGAGCATCATAGGCAGATGCCCTGAATTTGTTCTGGTATTGCCGTTTTCCCTGGCTTTGGATTGATGTCTCCTCAGTTCACTTTTCCAACGGCTCTGATTACAGAAGTGAATCACCCATTCATTCACTCCATTGATGTCTCAAAAAATCCTTATCGAAAGAGTTTGAAGCATGGAACCAAACCAACCAGCTACAAGATGAATTGTGACCATTAAACATTTTATATGGAGCAGAAAAAAAGCAAAAGGAACCAGACTGTGTACAAAGTATTTTCAGGGTGAAAGGGCCATTCATCCCTCTGGAAACTCCTGAAAACGTTTAAACATCACTAGTCAATTTAAAAGGACGTGTTTCTGGGACTGACCTCGGCCGATGACCTGGTTGAGGTGGAGCAGCAGCTGCTCCCTGGCGATCACCACGTGCTGCACCTCGGTCAGCAGGTCTGGGTGGAGGCAGGACGGGTCGATGTGGACCGGGGCCATCAGTAGGGGTGACATCAGCTCGCCCTCCATTCCTCGACCCATCCCCAGTCCGCCTCCCAGCGCCCCCAGTCTGGGAGACAGCAGCTCCCCGTTGCCCCCGTAGATGGGGGGAGCCCCTCGGCACGTCTCTGGTCTATCGTTGCCTTGATCTGGAGAAGCAACGGAGGGCATGGAAGGAGGGGTCAAAGGTCAGCAACTATATCAGCGGGGCCTCCAGAGGTCACAGTATGTTACATGATGAGAAAAGAAAGCAGCTACAAAGGCAGAGGGCAACATGATACTGTGAAGGAGAGTGGACGATTCCTCCTCTGATGCTGTTAGTGGACGGAAAATAAATGCAAAGTTCTGAATGCAAAAAGATCAAAATCTCACACAAAGGATAGAGAGGACATAATGGTAAGCACAAGTGTGGACTGTATACATTTAAAACCACGGATCTGACACCCCAACTCTCCCCGAGGACAAGCATTAGTTAATTAGTAAGTCTAGATTTGAAGCCTTTCAAGTCTGCCAAGATTTAACGGCAGGAAGATTGCTTTGCCCATCATCCTCGGGATCATAATACACAGAGCCCCCCCCCCCCCATCCCGTCACGCCCTCAGGCTTCCAGCTACAGGTGAGTCTAGAGAACACATATATATATATTGCTTTTGCTTTGTCTGCCAAAGCACTTTCTAAACTTTTGGATGATTTTGATAAGTGCATTAAAATAAATCTATATTCATGAACTTGCATTTCCTCCCGGCTGCAGGTGTTTGTCAAGAACATGTTAAGGCGTGCACCGCTAGCGTAGCGTTCAGCCCCGCAGGGAGGGAAGCAGGTGGAGGGGAGGGAGAGAGGGAGGGAGGGAGGAAGATGTCAGACTGGGGGGCGGGGCTTATCTGGATGACGTACCCTCCATCAGGGTGGTTCTATAGTCGACTGACTCGTGGGAGACCATTTCGTTAGTGGGGCTGACGCTCCTCGCGTTAGCCAGCCTGTCCAGATGCTGGATGTGACCCCGGCCATCATACCACACCTCAGACAGATCTAGAAGTAGAGGGAGGGGGGGAGGAGGAGGAGGGGGAGGAATGACAGACATAAGGGGATAAGGAGTGCGTGGAAGGGAAGGTGAAGGGGAGAGAGAGGATGATGAGAGAAGGATAGAGAGAGAGAGAGATGGGGGAGAGGGGAGACAAGTGATGGAGAGAGAGGAAAGGGGTGAGATAAAAGATAAAGGGGAGGGGGGAGGAGAGATGAGAGAATTACTAAGAAAGGCGAAGCGTTTCACCAGTGCGCCCCACAAACAACCTCAGTGTGAACCCACCAGGCAAAACCAGACCAGCAGACCCACATTGGAAACCGTAACAGAAAATAAGAACAATAAAAATAATAACTTCTCCATCAACTCTCACATTTCATTCCTTTTTTTTTTTATTATTATTATTTTTTTTTTTTACAATTTTCATTATTGTTTGCATTTTATTCTTATTATTATGAAAACAATTAACAAGCTAACGTGACCTGACTGACAACTTAACATAACACTTTAAAGTCAGATAACAATTTGGAACCAACGCCGGTCGGTCACTTTCTCAGATTAGAGGTGAGTTTAGGATGTCAGCCGCCACATGATCGAGCTGACCTTTGACCCTACATTACCCCCGCCGCGACCCGAGGCCTCAGCTCTTACCGTCGATGTGCTTGTTCCTCCTCCACATGAGCAGCGTTCCCAGCAGCAGCAGCAGCAGGCTGACGCACACGCAGCCCACGATGAGGCCCGTGTAGTCCTGCTCCTGGGCCAGCGTCACCTTGCCCAGGTGGCGGATGGAGTCCGCCTGGCGCCACTGAGACCAGCGGACGGGGAGGGAAGGAAGGAGATTTTAACAACACTGACGATTACTTTTGAACAAGCCTACATCCATAAGGAGGTCAGAGGTCAGTTCCTGAAACAGGACTGACATCTTAACTGATCTGTGGCGGGTTTTGCCATATTTTCAGGTGCATAATGCAGATTTTGAGGAGTTTGGGCCTTAAATATGCAATTTACTTATAAATCTAAATTTTGAAATGGTGAGCAATCGAGTGCATTATAGCTGGAATCAGACGAAGGTTGGTTGGATTGTCATGTGTGAGTAAAATTCCAGTTGTCTGTCTGCATGTGTGACTGATTAATGGAGAATATTTGGGCTGTGATGTTTTTCATTGTTGAAATAATTTTAAATAGTTCGAAGTAAAACACTGATTATGAAGCAACTGTGCTCACTTAGCTTTTAATGAAGGCATTGAGTCAAAATCAAACGTCATCTGCAGTCGATCCTTTTTGATCCAGTTCTATGTTTTTTACTTGCAGCCACTCACTGTAAGCGTTCTTCAATTAAATGCACCTTGTGATTGACCCACTGCTGCAGCAGGTGGCTAGCAGCTAACAGTGCTCAGTTTTTATTGGTACTGGCATTGCACTTGGTGTTTGATTATGTGCACTGTACATTTTATTTTGTATACATTTATGCCAACGAGTACATGTACTGCCTTTCTTCCTAAACCAGAACCACCTGTCAATGAAACTCTTGTCCAAGCCAGTTGGGAGAAGACATTTGCTCTTCTCTCAGTGAAGATATACATTCCAGTTTTGATATAACTGATGCGATTGCAGCACCTATGCAAATCTCTCTGGGTGACGTCTGTAACCTAAGCCACAAGAGCCTGACAAGATCAATCCTCCTCTGATATCTGACATGGTGAGAATCCCGCTGCTGTGCCAGGTCAGTAGTCGCACAGAAAACACTAAACAATGACGTATGTCATGCATAATGAACACAAGCATTTAAAAGGCATATGGAACTGGCATTTGAATACATGGTATGCAATATCACACACACACACACACACACACACACACACACACACACACACACACACACACACACACACACACACACACACACACACACACAGTCTGCAGGCAGATTACATCAGTGATATTGCTTCTGCTATTATTAGGTTTAGTGGAAATTAGGTTTCTACTGCTGCAGATGGGACAGTGTGTGTGTGTGTGTGTGTGTGTGTGTGTGTGTGTGTGTGTGTGTGTGTGTGGAGCTATGGGATATTGGCTGAACGTCCCCGGAGATACAGGCTTTCCTCTGAAGGCCAGTTCACAAGTCAACGGCTGATGCTGATAACGTCTGGGCTGCAGCGCCGCCGCTGGAGACGATGTTATCTTTGAGGAGCAGCATCTCATATTAGTGTGTTTCATAACATGAGACGCGTCTGCTAGGAAACCATAGAAACCACCAGGATAAAGAGGAACTCAAGTAAGCATTTTAGCGTGGGTCAACAGAAACAGATTTAACTAATTGAACTAAATAATCAATGTGATGTTCAATGCACTTGCAGAGTTGTTACCTACAGTATCCCTCAACTACTTCTACTTCATTTTGATGTCCCACATTTCCCACATTGCCTTTTTCACCTGGAAATACGTTGGAGTACACTTCGGCAAAAGGAGCAGTTAATGGGAGGGTTTTTACCTCGCAGAGCACGGACATGCTGATCTACCGCCGCCTCCATAACAAATAAGTATAACAATGTCTGTCCTTTACAATGCTCTTAATTGTAATGATATTTTATTGCAATGTATTTTTACTTTATTTTATTTAACTTCATATTATTTGTCACTTCATGTACTTTTACTGCTGCCTTTCAAAAGTTGAGTATGTACCGAGTAGTATTTCATCACTGGTAATGAATGCTTCCATTGCTACCAAAGTACATGACAATACAAATCTTGAATCTAGTTGTCCCGTGTCATTGGGTGACTTTGGTCGGCTCAGATTTAAGTCTGGTGAGAGCTTATATAGCGGTTTGCGGTCTTTGTGTTATGGTTATATGGTGTGTTTCCGACAGAGACAAACTCACGAACATATTCCAAATATAAAGGAACACTGAAACTGATTTTTGCTGCATCTAGCGCATGTTTTGCTGCCGCCTCGGTCCACAGTCGTCCTTTATGTTGTTCCTGCTGTTTGTTTCTGTTTGCATGCCGACCGCTGCAGTCAACACCTCACACCACACCCATGATCCCTTTTAATGCCCGGAGCTGGTTTTCAGGAGATTTCCAGAGATTTCCAGGAGAGATCAAGTTACTTTTTGATTCAAGGTTTCTTTTTAAATGATTGAGTGTCCCAGATAGATATATACTCTACCCTCATTAAAGAAAAGACAAGTGTGTGTTTCTATACTGTACGTAAGTCATGAGGAGATGGCTTATATTCATGTGACAGCTGGATGCTGAGCCCTTTCACTCAACACACTGTGTAATAAATTCTCGCTGGGCTGTTTTTTTTTTTTTCAAATAAAAAGGACTGCATTAGGACAGCAGCGATCTCGAGGTTGTAAACGATATGCTGCGCTGAAGGAATGCGGTAATTCCCGTCAATTTTCCAGAGCGCCGAATGAAGAGTTCATTCAACATTGAAGTTGGCAGAATGAAGTCTGTCTCCACTTTCTGTTTTAATAGTTGTCATCTCAGGAATTAAAACTCGTTATTCATTTAAGTTGAATTCTATGTTCTATGTAAACGAGGGCTGAGTGAGTTCTTCATCTCTTCTACGTGCTTTTGTTTGGCCTCCTCCTCCTCAGAAGCAATACAAGATATGAGATGATATCTTTTTATTGCTAATGTGAGGCTGATAACACAAAAGTTGGGGGTTTCATATGAATGCATTATAAGTGGCTTGGTGGACGTGTGCTGTAGTCGCCCCGGAGCAGATGTTTGATACTGATATCTGGTTTCTTGGCTCACAGGGATTTTAGTGCTCACGAAGCAAACGGGGCAAAAACACGTAACTAATCCATATCACCGTGAAACGTATGCAGATGCATACTTGCATAAGGACAATTATATGTATCTGAAATGTTGTGTATAAATATGCATTGCTTTTGTTGACATGATGAGACTGATGGGGATAATGGATCTCTCTTTGCTCCATAAATGCTGTCAACAGCCATAAAAAACTATGTTCACCATGTTTCTCATTTTAAGAGCATTCTTTACTTCAAAGGGAATATAAGCACATTCAATATCATGCAAATTAATCTGTGCATCAATAAACACACACACACACACACACACACACACACACACACACACACACACACACACACACACACACACACACACACACACGCTGTAGAGACCACTTCAAACAAGCTTTTCTCTGCTGGAAGCTGGAACAAGACCCCTATTGTTGGAGTGAAGAGCGTTTGGATGTGTGTGTGTGTGTGTGTGTGTGTGTGTGTGTGTGTGGTGAACTGGGTGTTGACCAACAGTTAAACAGGCTATCAAAAGAGCTAGTGTGCATGTGTAGGTGTGTGCACCTGGTTATGAATCCCTGTATATCTGGCTTTGTGTGTGTGTGTGTGTGTGAATATGTAAATGTGTATTTGTTTACATCTCCATGTGTTTCCAACAGCCATGATGCTGAAGAATGAAACAACAAACACAGCTTTGCTGCTCTTAAGGGGAACAACTTCACTAATGACTACTGCCTTTTAAAAACATATTTAATTGTACATTTATGAAAAGGTTTGATTAAATTTGCAACAAATTCCTTATTTGTTTTGTTGACATATTAGAGTCAAGTCTTTTAACAGAGAATCATTTTTTTAATCACTCCATAACTAAAGAAAATACTGTCAACAGCCATAAAAATGGTTTTCACTATGTCTTAGAAATATAATATTATATATATTATATGGGCGATATATGAACAACCCTCTCAGTAAACAACTCCAGAATATAGATGGGACTGAAAGTGGAAGTTTGGTTTGTAAGTATGAAAGTGCTACTGTGGAAAAGAGTTAGAGTTTAAAGATCTGGATTGTAAAAGCGGCTCCATGTGATTATGGTAAAAAAAAAAAACTGATAGATATCCCTATGAAACCTCCTCAGTTACTGACATTCAGTCACTGATTATTATTATTATCTGATTTTTTTGTATTACACCTTTTCTGTGTACGTTTTACAGACAAAGTAGTGAAATAAACACCTAAATGTGATGTTTTCTTTCCACTCATCAAAAAGAAGTTGTGTTATGGTATTAAAACAGCCCAAACCCCCCGTCGAGTGGTGCACTCGGCACCTGTCTCACCTCCACCTGCAGCTCCTTGGCGGTGGCGGCCTGCAGCTCCGTGGGGACGGTGCACTCCAGGGTGTTTCCAATCAGGGTCAGAGTCTCACAGCTGTGGTTGGACACCGTCAGGACCTGACACTTCATCGCCTCCCGGTCCATACGGTCGCCCTGCGGGGGAGGAGAGAGAGGGTGAGAAGGTGAGACAGGTGGAAGTTGGGGACACAATTAACTTTCATGAACTGAAAACACTGTGGACTAGAACTAGAAGATGAACGCTGTGGAAGCGAGCTGTCAATCAGCAGGTAGCCCCGCCCCTTAAAGAATCTCCTGCTTTCTGGTCTCTTTGACTCTAAATTAACCATCATTTTCCAAATGAACATCATGCTGGATTGAAGAATACTTGAAACTAGAGATCAAGACCATAAACTCATGTTTACAATGTTCACTAAGATTAAAGAGAATTAGGGTAATTTTCTCATATACAAGGAGGAGTCGCCCCCTGGTGGCCAGTAGAGAGAATGCAAGCTCAAGGCACTTCAGCCTTGGCTTTGCTTTTCAAAATTGGAGCTTGCCTCGCAGTTCGGACATTAGGTGGAACAAATGAAATGTCAAAATTGAAGCTACTTTTTGAGGTGAAAAGTCAGTCAGTCACCAAACCTGCAGGAGAGAGAAGCTCATCGCCGCGCGCCCGTTTGACAAAACGATCTGAATGTTATAGTCTGGAGCCAGATTTCATGTCTCGTTTAGGACATATGAGGTCGTAAAGAAACAGTGAATTATGATGTATCGTGGTGATTGAAGCTTTCTGCTGCTGATGTGAGTCACACAGAGCAGCATATTCAAGCCGTGTGACCTCTGGTGGGACGACAACAGACAACAGACTCTGACTGGAAGTCACACATGCTCCACGTGAGCGAGTGAGTTAGCTCGCGTGTTGTTTTGTAACGACGAGGCCCAATTTGTTCTCTTTCTGCCCTCTCACACTCATTCTTGTTCCCCTTGTCCTCTCCCTCTCTCCCTCTCTCTCTCTCCCTCTCTCTCTCTCACATAAACACACTTGTTTGAGTGCAGCAGAAGGCAATAAAGAGAATGATCACATTCCTTGCGTGACAGCTTGGGATTTTCCAATTTGACACAGAGTGGAGGCTTGCACCTGTTCCTGCACCCTGTCTGTCTGTCTGTCTCACTCTCTCTCTCACACACACACACACACACACACACACACACACACGCACACACACACACTGGCAGTCGTCAAACACACTCATTCACTCGCTTGCAATTATGACACACACTAAAAAAAAATACCACACTCCAAAACAAGACCGTCCAATAAAATCCCGGCTCAGTGTGTTTCCCAGCCGCAGGCGTGACAATACACACTACAGTTCACTACACACACACACACACACACACACACACACACACACACACACACACACACACACACAGCAGAGGAGTCATTAAAGTTATTAAAGAGTCCTCACAGTCACTCTAAATAAGTTGCTACGATGATAAATGGCCGTGACACGCAGTCTCCCGTGAAACGATCAGTAGCAATAAAGGCCGGGCTGCTCGCCAAAATCAACAGTGCGGTTCTTAACGTGCCAACACGCCGATGTGGAGCTGTCAGTCAGGGGCCAACACCCCTTTATTTGTCTCTTATCAGCAGCCATTTTTGGGGCTTTGGAGTTATCAGATGGTGCTAAATGGGCCCAGCACTCCGGCTGCACCGGAGGCGATGGCGGGGCCCCTGGTACCATCCCCCCCCACCCCCGGGTAAAATAATGGGGTTTTGTCTGGGCTGAAGGTGAAGGGGGGGTTGGGGTCGCTGGTCGGATTTAGCATCGGGTCAAGGTCACGTCTGGGAAAAGAGAGAGAGAGAGAGAGAGAGAGAGAGAGAGAGAAGCCAGGATCTCCTGCGAGGTTCAGCACAGCTGCCACAAACCATCGAGCTGCAGTCAACAACACCAAAACGAAAGAAAAGAAAACGAGGAGAAATATGTATTTCATTGTGTTGCTGT
Organism: Eutrigla gurnardus; assembly: GCF_963514095.1. NCBI lineage: Eukaryota > Metazoa > Chordata > Actinopteri > Perciformes > Triglidae > Eutrigla > Eutrigla gurnardus. The sequence goes on along the minus strand of NC_139923.1, from coordinate 8,987,866 downwards.
TACCGACTCTGGGGAATGTGGTGGTGGCTTGTTTGAAAAGCAGCATTAATATGTCAAGAGCTTTGACCTCGGCAGGCAGAACAATGCCGGAGAGAACACATAGAGAGGTGTAGCGGGGGGGTATAAGGTGGCCTGGGGGGGTAAACGATGGGAAACAGACTTCACTTCCTGTTTTTCTTTCAGTATTGTTTCCTTCCCGACTGGACCCGGACCGTGGAGCCGGCTGGATGTGTGAACATGTGGATTGGGAGGCATAGTTCAGCCTCAACTGCTCAACCTGATCCCAAAATGTGAATTCATCTGATACAGCGAAGCTCCTTAAACTTGATCTGTGAATTAAAATGAAACGCCATGCAAAGTCTATCAGACCTGTGGTGGTTTAACCTCTGCAGACCTGAACAGCAGCAGTGTAAAGGGTTCTGCTCTTGCTGTTCTGTGAAACACTCATTAAGCTCCTGCTCCAGCACATACAAGGAGGTTTTATTACTGAACATTAAAATGGAAATGAGAGTTTCTTCAGGTGTCTCGTGTTTCTGCCCAGCTGGAGGATCAAACCGTCGCTGTTCCCTGATATGTTTTCAAACGTTTACAGTAATCAACCATTAAAGTAAGTCACAGTCTCCTCTTTAAATAACCAAATCATGACACAACTGACCCTTCCCTAAGCCCCGCCCCCTGCTGCTACCTCTGTCAAGCCATCAGAGCTACCATGGAGCCCACACTGTCACTAACTGAACTTAACCCTCCCTGTTTTAAGTGCCGTTTGCTGCCATTCATGTTGAAATGGTGTAAAAACACTCTAGGAGACCATTAAGTCCCTGAGTTTATGTAAATCAACCTTGTGAAAATCTTTGCTTTTTTTATTTGATCTAAAATGACTGTATTTCTCTAATAAAAGCCATTCAAATTCACACGTTGATATCAGATCCCATCTGCAGGTTCTGGGTTCACTTGTTGTTAATGTCGGCTGCTTCCAGTTTACCTAAGTGGCCCGGGTGGAGCTAGCTGCTAATATCAAGTTCAAGAGTGTCATTCCAGCATACGCCGATCTCAATAACAAGCTTGCTCTTTTTTACTTCCTGCACAAAGAACACATGATCCATCAGCTGCATCCCATTGGTCAACAGCTCTCTTGCTCTGATTGGACGTTGTGACCAGGATGCGGTGAGATAAACAAGCTTGTATGAGATACACTCAAGGTGGTTTATGATCCACAATTCAATGTAGAGAAGAAGATCCTGGTCAGAGAACAACTTCCCAACACTTCCAGTATGAATATGAGGAAGACTACTGGGAGAAGTTGGACATCATTCATTTATAACTGTTGATTCGTATCAGTACGAGCCTGAAACTCACACAAGCCAGAGGTCTAACTTTCAGCCAATCGTTGAGCTCCTTTATACTTTGGTTCTGCCTTCTGAGCTGTCAATCACAACACAGCCAACAGAGCCGTTGAGCCGAATGTTATTACGCCTGGAAAAATAGTTCCTCCCAAGAACTGAATTACAAACTCATTCAGTTAACCTTCAGCGGCTAACTAGCATGTGTAGGAGGGTCTTTGTTTAGCTTGCTAGGCTGTAATCTCACCTTGAGCTCCACAATGCTCTTGTTGTCCTTGGAGGTGAGCTTGGGGTCCTGGAAGAGGGGGTCCTCCACGTAGATCAGGTCCCACTGATCCGTGGAGTAGCCGTCCAGGACGAACGCCACCTTGGTGACCACGGGCGGCTGCAGAGCCAGCTTGGCCAGGGAGGGCGTGGTGCACTGGATGGTGGTGCGGTTCTCGCCGTACACACAGCTCTAGAGGAGGCAGACGGGAACGCAGACAGACAGGTTAGAAAAGCTGGACTTCTGTAAATGCAGGTTTAAAGAAATGAGGGGAAATACAACCATTAAGATCATCTGGGCTGGATCTGGTTTTTACTATCGTCTGCTGGTCTACTTTCACGGCCTGAGCCTGTTGGGAGTCTATGTGTTCGGTTGTGTCTGTCTGTCTGTCTGTCTGTCTGTCTGTCTGTCCACGACCTTCTGGATTCATCAGCCTAATATATTCTACATATTCTGCAAAATACAAGATGAATAAATCCTTTTTTTTGTTTTGATCCATCCTTTTAATGCGTTTAAAGTTATTTTACGGTTGTTTTGTATTAGAGGAGCTTTATAAGGGGGTAGCTGCGGCTCAGGGGGGTGAACGGGTTGCCTTTAAATCACAAAGTCGGTGGCTGATCCCCGGCTCCTACTGTCCATGTTAATACATGTTAATACATGTTAAAGTGTCCTTGAGTGAGATGTGGTGCTCAGCTGCACGTCTGTGTATGTGTGAGATAAAGTTAGGTAAAGTAAGGTCAAGGCTGGAATCGAACCCAGGACGTGTCAGTCACGTAGCATGCTCTGCTACCACACAGCTATGAAGGTCCCTCTCCCTTAACTGACCCTGAAGCTGCCCCGAAACCAGATCTTATAATTGAGATCTACTAAATACTGTACATCCAAAAAGAGATCCAACGCCACGATCTCTCAGTGACTCTCTGGGTTCTTCCACCCGCCGTGCAGGAATCCTCCGTTTGGAAGCCTCTTTTTATAGTCAACACATTATATCAGATGCCACCTGTTCTCAGGCTCTGCAGTGTTTTCATGCGTGGCCCGAGGGCACAACAGAGCTCGCCGGATTCACACGGGCCTCCCAGCTTCTTTGCTCATTATGAAGCCCCGGTCAGAGACTGAAAAAGTCCTTTTTTACTGGAGGCGTGGCAGTTTCATGTTGACTCAAGGGACCACAGGGACCTGATGAGGTTAGAGATGCTGATGTTGTTACACGGCAATGATCTAAACCCTAAATGACTGCATGGAGGTTTGAACCGGCCTCCTATCAGCTGCTCAGGAGGAACGTCTTTTGAGTGCTGGACTTCATGTTTTCTGCTTTTTGTAGTTAAAATGGGATGGATGGGAACAAGTAGGTCTGTTTTTATTTGTGATTATTTTGGTCAATATTAAGCTCACCCTTAATCAACACAATAACTCTGGAAACATCATGCATTTTTAAACATTATTTCAAGCCACAATCTTTGATACATTCCCAACCTTAGCTCAGTGATCTTATTTTAAAATATTCATCTTCATGGCAAATTTCATAGACTTTGGTGTAAATTTCACCCCCTGGTTTGTTGGCAAATATCTTTTTTGACCTGAACCAGGCGACAGGACAGGTTTCTGTCAATAAAGATGAAAGCTTTAGGTACATAGCGATTATTGTTTTCATTGGTTCATCTCACTCTCAGTAAAGTCAATAAACAGCTCAGCTACTAAAGGTGTCGCGTTGTGGAAGGTTCCTGGTCTGTGATCCGGATCTGGGGCAGCGGTCCAAGAAACACGAAAATCAAAAGCCAGACTATGAAAAAAAGGGGTACGGATAATAGCTGGGTGTTCTGATCTGACAGCTGTTGTTGACATGTCTTGGAAAGTGACAGTAATTGGAGCAGTTAAAGAGTGTTTCTAAAATGATTAGCTCATTTGCTTCCTGTCGATATGTAAATTCACTGGCGGCTCCCTGCAGACTCCCAGGAGTTCCTGTGCCAGAAAAAGGAGGATGGGCCTTATCTGTCACGGAGATTGTGGTTTCTTCATTGTGCAGCGCAAACATGAATATGACGACGAGAAAAAAATATAAATATGTGCGATGATGGCGTGATATTCCTCCACAAAGAACAAACCCGACTTGTTTGTCTGCGTGCTGAGAGATCAATGCTGATGTTTGTGCTGCGGTGGCCAACGGCAGCGAGTGTTTACCTTTTGGGCTAGGAAAGGTGGATATGTTCCTGAGTGGAGGACGGGAACACAGAGTTATTAGACATGAAATAAACCAGTTCCCTTTAAAGTTACTGCTACATTAAGGGAGCGGATTCAACTTGCTGTAAGTTGCTGAATAGCCGTCATGTGACATAAAACTACCTTAGTTACCGGAGTTACGGCGGCGCAGATACCTGAAAAAATCATGAAAACCTTGTGTGCGTGTGTTTGTGTGTGAGGGTCGCTTAACGAAAGCAATCCAATTAACCTCCCAGCTCCACACACCAATAAGGATCGAGCAGAGCCCCCCCCCCCCCCCCCCCCCCCCTCCAGGTCCCAGGGGCTGCAGCAAAAGGAAAAATATCCTGTGAATTAGTGGAAACCTCAGTCAGTTTCATTGTTCACTGGATGTCTCCTCGTATTTAAGGCCGAGGAGGTGAAGGGCTGCAGGTCGGCAGCAGCTGTAAATACAATCGCTGGGAGAGCCGGCCGAGAGCTTTACTGCGGGGTGATGAGAGAACCAGCGATCCCCCCAAACCGCCGCCGTCCCCGAAGGATCATTAGTGTAACAGCCTGCGAAAAAGCCAAGTCATAACGGAGCTCCCACGTACAACGCCGGCCGTCACATCCAGAGTGATTTATGCCGGTGGAGTTTTTCCACCGTTTCCTCGCACGCTGTGTTATTATTGACTCTGGATTCAAGATTCAGACGTGCTTTTGCTGATCGTCGTGACTTTCTAACGTGTCATTTTCACTCTTTGTAACTTCACGTAATGAGTTTAGCATCTTTTCACTAGAGCTTCATGTTATCTCTCCTCACTCTTTTGCTCTACCATCATGCACATGAGCAACACAACTTTTTAAAATAATGTCCCAACACCACTTGTCTCAATGTTGCAGCAGACATTAAAGATGTTTATTCGATATTTGGAGCATTAATAACTGTTAATTAATGTACTAAACAACTGTTAGTTGAAAGAATGTCACTGCCCCTCTGTGTGTGTTGTTATCCGAGCTTCTCGCCATGCCTTTTAGTGCATTTATGTTGCTGTATGGAGGCAATAGATACTCTGAGCTATACCTTTAAGCTTACACATATATTTTGTACAGCTGTCCCACACAAGAACAAAAGCAATGCCCTTTGTTTTATCGGCCATGTTGCTCATCCAGAGAATGTAATGAGCTTAAAAAACAGGTTTGATAAACCTGGATGAAATGTTTTTAACCTAGAGAGCGATGAGTAAGCCTTCAGCTGAAATAACACACAATGGCAGCTGCTAAAGATGTTAGCGTAGATGCTGCGTTAGCATCGGCTACATCAGAACCGGAGAGCAAAGATCAGCTTAACTCGATTGCATTCTGTCAAAGTTTGATCGAAGGATGTTCATCCAAACAGTTTGCGATGACTCGGCCGGTTGTGTGTAACAAACCGTCGCGACAACAGCAACCTTCATGCACTTTCATTCACTTCCTTCTCTGGGATAGCGCCCGGCTGTGGGGGGGCATGGGAAAGGAAAGAGGCATTCAGGTGTCGAGGAGGGACGGAGGCCGCTGGGCTGAGACAGGACGACGAGACCGACACCAAACCAGCCGGTTTGTGAATGCAGGCGACGCTTGAAGCCGAGAAGCAAAGCTGGTCTGATGAACTCAATTGAGATGACTTTTTTTGCAGTTTTCCCCCGTTGGCTTTGTGACTATGCCAGCTTTCTGCGACAGATCGTAAAAAAAAGACCTTTCATGTTGGTGGGAAAGCTGAGATTGACTTGAGACCCGGCTTTACTTGGAGATCTGAGAGGCAGATATCAAGTCAACACTGGCTGTTTTCCTTTTTAACGCTCCGACTCCAGCTGAGAGGCCTGAAACCTCTGCTATTAGTTTTAAGCAGTCTTGGTTTCTTCCTCCCTCTCTCTCTCTCTCTCTCTCTCTCTCTCTCTAGTCTGCTTGGATCGACAGATTTCTTGAACTGAACGCCGTCCGGCCACTTTGATCGCACGGCCGTCATCTAGGCCCGGCTCTGAAGGAATGACGGGCCGGCTCACATTACTCACGGTGCCGTTCCGCTGGTGATGGAAACCTCCGAGACGTCAGTTTGTGAGAGATCCTCGCCTCCATCTCCAGGGGTTAAAACAATAAGACGCTTATACTGTCCCTTCCCAGGCCCGGCCTCAACTCACCCAGTTTACTGGGAGGAATTTAACAGGCGACAGCTGGGGTCCTACGGGGCCCGATCCCATCCTAAATCGTTAGGAATGATAGCCTTATTTCATACAGGCTACTCCCACTCCTCCTCTTTCTGGAAAGCCAGCAATTTGTTTTTGCTACATCCCTTACTTGTTATTCCAGTTTTAAACCAACAGTAAAGTATCGGGGCGAGGGTCCCCATCAACGTGAGAGAAATGTATTCTTCACATCTTAACGGGGGATTTTCACGGGTTTAAAACACAGTCACAGAATGCTGTGGACTTGAAAGTGAAGTGAACCCTGACTGCTCGCCATGCAGCGGCAACAGGTGACACATGAAGACCATGTGACCCGACTCCTCTAAGATTACAGGTGAAATGACTCCCAGCAAAGTTTCAAGCACAACTCCAGAAAAACAAACAAGAAATTGAAGACCAAGGTTTTGGTTATTTTTTTCTATTTGGCAAGAGAACAGTGTTTGTTTAGTGATATTATAACCTGGTCACAGAAAGCCTCGTTCCAGTCTGTTAACTAGTGATCTGAATCAGTGAACAAAGGACATCAAATGGCAGGTAACCATGGCGACGGTGCTCACTGGTGAAATGGCCCTAAACTGCAAACAAACGTCCCCCTTTCAACTCAGCCCAGGATTACCACTAAATTATATTCATGATCATTTTGATCAATATTGAGATTATTTATCTTCATCAAAATAAGACTTTAAATAATCTTCCCTTTCACCTGAATTCAGCACATTTTTCCTTTTACCCATAAAATAAACAGAATATGACTTTTTCATTCAGCACAGCAAAACGTTTACGTAAAATAACATAATAATGTCTTTATTCTTTGTATATCAGGAGACCAGGACACTTGTAGGCTATTGTTTGCAAAATTCAACAGCTCTTTACAGCTTTCAACACGTCCAGTTTGCTCAACCTTTCCACTGTTTTCTTAACCTTTAATTTGTCCACAGAGACCAAACAGACGGCCTTGCCTCACACCCAGATGCTTCCAAACGCAGACACAATCGTGGACTGTCGACCCTCAGAGCGCGTCCACTGGAACGGCTGCAAGTGACGTGCTCAAAGATGAGTTTCAAAGGGGGGGGTGGTCTGACATGCAAGTCCAGATACGCGTCAGGTGAATCGGGGATTCGAACCAGAAGTTTCTGTCTCATAAACCTGAAGCCCGAGCTCTCCAGAGACCCATCAACAGTGACCTGAACACAGGTCAACGACCAGGGGAAAGGGATACTGAAAGATGAGACACTGCAGGGAGTGTGTGTCTGTCTGTGTGTGTGTTTGTGCGTGTCGGTGTGTGTAAAAACACAGATTGGGGATAAAAGGATGTTGTGTGAGAGGACGTGTGTTGGTATTTACTGACTGAACCTGCAGCCGCGTGCGGCTCAGGATGACAGATAACATCAGTACAAAGCGCTGCTTGTACTCAAACCGCCTCACGAAGGCAAACAACACACACACACACACACACACACACACACACACACACACAGAGACAACAAAGAAAACAACACACCTTCGCTCTGGACAAAAGAAAAGGCTCTTTTGTTTCTTGACTCACTCTGAATGAAAGACTCTTCATAAGATTAAAAAACTTAAAAAGTGTAAATATCTCAAAATTGGACGAAAGAGTTATTTAACAAAGAGAATTTCTCTGTGGTATCATTCCATCAGCGAGAGCAGTGCCAGTGAAGCTGTGAGGCTGTAATCCAGTAGCACTATGAGAACGGAGGAGAGGGAGGTCGACATGGAGGGACGCCATGACAGTCAGACAGCGCCGACGGACTATTGGCTGCAACACGAAAGCTTTGGTTACACAAGAACGCATGTTGTGTCTTTCTCATGTGGTTTTAAATTCTATTGTTAAATATGTTCCGAAAAAGTTCATTTCAATAATGAAACCTATTTTGTTCGTCAACAACCTAATATTCACGGATGCTTCCACACAGAACGTTACGCAGCTACATCGCGGAGTATCAACAATACTCAATACTTCTTCATGTTGCAAAACAACACGGAGGCTCTGCAGTCTGAACCAAGACGGGAACCTCAGAACCTCAGACCACCAGACGCTCTGCCTCAACAGGATCCTGCTAGTTGGTCGTCCGCCGGCATCAGTCTATCCAAACGAAGTGTCTCAACCGTTGCTGCATCGCTGTATTTGGCATTTTGGCGTTGTTCATCGTCACACGTGTGTAGAGGCGAGATGGTGACGGGATGACGTTGTTACACAAGGGATGTGACTAAATGCAATATTAATGACGAAAAAGACGAGACTGAAATCTAGTTTAGATATAGTTTAGATATAGAAAACGTACCAAATGTACTTACTTAAGTTAAAGTTCCCAGTCAGAAAGAAACAAGGTGAGATTTTGAGGAGACTAGACTGAAATGTAAATATAATATGATATATAATATAATATAATATAATATGATATATAATATAATAATCAAAACAGTTTAACTGACTTAAATAGTAATAATTAAAAGAGTTCTGCTTTTCTTGGATGTTAATCAAATAAAGCTCGCCTAAAGCAGGATGAGTTTAACTGAATAAGTTCCAAAAATCAGAGAGACAAGTTAGAACATGAGAGACCTCTGCGCTTGAATCAAGAAGACATCTTTAAAAACATGTAAAAACTTGCTATGAAAACGAGTCCCAAAAACCCAAAAAGAGACAAATATGAAGTGACAAGTGAGTAAAAGTCCATCGAGCCTGAAAGAAGCTCCTTCCTCTGTCCATCTATGTTCCTGTACTGTAACACAGGACCTCCAAATGTCTTCTTCACAACTCAAGCCACTATTGCCTTTGACTGATGACCTGGCTGACAGCTTATAAACACGTAACACCACTTTAAGACCCTTATAATTGGACCACATGGAGTCCAGATCTCACTGACGGTCTGCTGACGGCGTGTTGAAAGCCGGAGCGTCGAGGTCGGATCATTTAAAACATCTCCGAAGGCCTGACAGCCCGAAGGAGTGATGATGACGTGATATCATTTCCCTCAATAAGTAGAATAAAGTGTGGCGGCGGTGGCGGCGAGGAGAGCCAGAGCACCGTGGAGGTCAGAGGTCACAGCTGGGTGCTACCGATCAGAATGTTCCATTTCCTGTCTTCTCCGGCTTGTCTCGCTCTTTTCTATTTGCCGGTCTCAACAACTCTTTATTTCTTCCTGGATGTTTTTGGGGCGTTAGTGTGTATAATGACAATACCATGCATGTATCTGACACATATCACTGCCTGCTGTTCGTCACATGATATTCCTAAATGGGTTTTTCCCAACCATATAAGGAGCCACAGGAACCGAAGCATCGTTTCCAATAAGAAGACGGTTCCTAAAAGAACTAAAAGGTTCATCGTAGTCTGCGTAGAGACCTGAAAGCAGAACCGCTATGCAGCCTGTGTGGATTTACTGAAGCATGCTGAAGTAACAAATGAAATGCAGAGGAGGGAAATTAAACTTAATCCGTCTCCACATTAAATACATCTGTCGGGTGTTTTGTTCTAAAGCAAAAATAAATAACCATCAATCAGAAATCTAGAATTACCGCCTCGCGGTTATTTGCCTCCACAACCAGTCAAGCAGCAGTGCATGTCTTGCATGATTGTGGGAAATGATCAAAGTATTGACCTTTGAGCAGTAAAATCCTTGAGTGAAGGTGGACATTTGTCCCAAATTTCAAATTGCGTTCAAATCAATTGGATCAAAAACGGACAAACAACCAGAAAATGGAATTGGCTTCGGACACGGCTGTGGCCCCTCCCTGAAAGTTCCTCCACATTCAGGAGGGACCACACCCGACCGGGGGCCTTTTTGTCCCTGGAGCTTCGTTTAGACCCTGAATTCCCTAAAAGGTTGCTTGTCCCGGGGGAAAGCTGCTGCCGTCAAAAAGGCAGCTTAAATCATTCAATCGCGTTTGTGTTTCCACGTCATTTCAATGTAGCCAAAATGAAAAGAATGTTTTTATGCACGATGTCAACGTGATGTTTGAACAGGTGCTGGAAAGGAGACGTGCAGAGATTCAAAAGGGAAAGACGGCCAAACAATTAGAGAAATGAATTAAGTTCCAGGAAAAGTTCAAAATGGCCACGAGGGGAAATGTTTCAACACTGTAGATGCGTCTTTCTATGCTCAACCTCGACATGATGGATGTCTCATTTAGGGATATGACACCGTCCCTGTACTCACCACATGGAAGACCTCCGCATCCTGGCCGGTGGTGAGGACCATCTGGGGCTGGAGGCCGGACTGGAGGAAGAAGCCGTGAGCCGACACCGTGCAGCCTCCGCTACAGTGAGGGGGGGGGGGGGGGGTGAGAACGGACGTGAGCATCGGACAGAGACACGGTAGATCCCCACCGGGACGGACCTGCTGTTAGCGTTAGCACTTTAGACACTCGTCACCTCCCACTCGTTTCCTCCCGCTCGCCCTCGTTCTCCTCACTTTCAGAACAGCAAATTGGCGAGAGCTCCGAGTTTGGAGGAGAATGAATCACGCTGACGTTGACAAATAGCGATGTCTAAACCATTTCTGTGGATCCGAACGTGGAAGCAGATCCGTCCCGGCCACAAAGAACTATAAAAGCCGCTTTGCAGCAAAATAACTGCACGGAAATGTATAATAAATGTTTAAAAAGTTACTTTGTGGCTGGCAGCCATACATGCAGACATTAAAGTATTACAATATTATATGAGCATTTATTATTTAGATAGCAGTTCTCCCCTCTATAAAAAGCCTTCTTCTGGTGAACCTTTGTGGTCCGGTATCCTGGTCACATGATGTCATATGCACTAATCCGCTTTTTCCTGCTATATATGATATATATATATATTCTAATATTAATTAAAGATGGGACACATTTAAAGGACAGTAAAAACAACAAATGAATAACTAAAAATGAAATGAACAGAATAAGCTCAAATAAAGTAATATATAAATAAGAAAGGTTGGGTTACTGTTGTGTGGAGCAGACCGTGTAAAGAAAGCAATATTTGGTTTTCCTGCTGTGGAGAAGCGGCTGTGAGTCTGAACTGACCTGACGAAGGATCGCGAGGGCTGGATGCCCATGATGATCGGGTCTTGGTTGTAGGTGAACAGGACGGGCGCGGAACGCTCCACCGAATCCACCGTCAGCTTCACGGGTTGCGAGGAGGGAACGGCGTGCGGCGGCGTCTTGCAGGTCAGCATGGTGGACGACAGGCTGGAGGCGGAGGCAGACACACAGGTTGTTTGTGTTAGATACACAGCGGCGGCCATTGTCCCCTAATCAAGCACTTCTCCTGCATTAGTTCTGCTGATCATTTCCGGATTGTGCGGGAGAAAAGACGCCTTTGACCTTTGACCTCCAGTTCACAGGCAAAATGTTCTCAGTAAAATTACAGGAACGTCAATACACATTTAAGTGTCTGCCACACACACATTCTGACATTTAAAATAAACAAAAAGTAATAGTTTCAAAGAGTTTTGTTTCCTGGATCATGGTGAGCTTTAAAGAATACCGCAACAGCGTTTTTGTGTTAAATACTTTCAGTTATTAAGAAAGATTTCAGAATAATTCACCCCGACTACTGATAATAATATTAATAACAACAATAGTGTCATACTGTATAGCATAAAACACAAAAACCTAAGCGATAGTGATATGTGATATTCTCTGATATGTTATTGTACTCGGAAAATATTATATGGTAGGAACCCTAATACAGAGCACACAGACAGTACAGTGAGTGGATTATGCTATACTACTGTGAGTCAGGTCTGTCTGACCTGTCAATCAGCAGGTAGCCCCGCCCCTAAAGCGTCCCCTGCTTTCTGGTCTGTTTGACTCTTAATGGACCAATATTGTCTAAATGAACATCATGCTGGACTGAAGAAGACTTGAGACCATAAACTCATATTTACAATGTTTACTGAGATACTAAATCAAGAGAAGTAGGGTAATCTCATAGACTTCTATACAATCAGAGAGGAGTCTCCCCCTGATGGCCAATAGACAGAATGCAAGTTTAAGGCACTTCTGCATTGGCTTCACTTTTTCAGAGTCAAGCTTGCTGCTCGGCTGCGGCTGAATCCAGCGTCTTCGAGGCTATAAACGCCGAACAAAAAGGATGTTGAAAGTGAAGGAAGAAATACGAGAGAATCGTGGCCTCGGGAGGAAACCGGGTGAGGACAATGAAAAACGGGAGTTTCCTGGGAAAATGGGAAGCTTGTGTCCTGTACATCCTCCCCAATTCCTCTCTGAGAAAGAGAGAAAATATAACCGCCACTTCACATGCAAACGTTGTTTTCAAAGAGCTTGTCATGCAACGCTGGAGGCGAAGAGAACGAATAGAAAGGATAGAAATAAAGAGACTGAACTGACCTCTGGATCTTACAGGCCGCCTTCCCGATCGTCACCTCTCGCCGGTTGCCGGTGTCCAGGAAGGCGCCCCTGATGGTCAGCATGGTGTTCCCGGACTTCGGCCCGAATGTCGGGAAGATTTCGTGGATCACCGGGTCCTGGATGCAGAGAAACCGCCGCTCACTCTCAGTCACTCAAATGTTTAAATATGTCTCTAGTAATAAACAACACACACACGGGATGAAAGAAGGAAATACCAGCATTCTTACCACGAAGGTGAAGCCGTCCATGGTGGCGACCTTGTGTCCACTGGTGACCTTCACCGTGTGTCCTGACGGGGTGAAGTTCCCGCTGAACACGGGGGAACACTGCATCTCAGTCCACCTAAACCCCCAACCAGACAACACACAGACGGCCATTATACCCTGCAGCAGCCACCGAGCATTTATCTTAATTTAATGATGGTCGGCCGCTCTGCAGCAACGCACAAAGAGAGGATCTTCATCTGGGACTGGGTGGGCAGTGTTTTTATCAACCCCCCCCCTTCCCCCCGACAATTCGTATTGACGTTGTTTGTAGCAAAAAGGGCTTTTGAATGGATTTGGGAGAGTGGAAAGTTTGGATGCAGAGATTTTTTTCCCAGCAATCTTTCAGTTAGGGAGTCATGTGTTGAATGCAGAAGGGGGGGCTTCTTAACATTCTTCCTTCAACACAATAACCCCTATTAAACTGCTCTGCCCCTATAAGACGCCAGCGTACCGGACCCTTTATCTCGTAAACACCCACGCTGTCTCTCTCTCTCAGGAACAGGGCTCTTTTTAAAAAAAATGCTCAGACAAAGAAAAACACTTTTCCACGACACACACACACACACACCTGTTGATGTTGTCTTGTCTGGGCAGCTTGCAGGGAGCGCCCGCCACCTCCACCGTCACCACCGACGCCTTGAAGCTCTCCGTCTTGTCGAAGCCGAAGTTGCTCCCACACATGGTCACCGCCGTGGAGCCTCGTATCGGGCCGGAGGTCGGGAAAACCTACACACACGCACGAGAATCACGTCAACATTTACACCCCCCGGTCTGACGTTGTAATAACACATTTTTTATAGAATAAATTATTCTCATCTTACACATCAGTGTGTCTCCAAATGAACACGTAACATGCGTTAGTTATCTGCTTCCTGTTTGGAGGAGGATGTTGATGCTGCCCCACCTGCCCCTCCCTCCCCGCTGTTATCTCAGGTGTGTTTGTTTTCTGTCTTTACTGGCAGGTGGGACATTTTAGACGCAACTTCCCCCATAAGTTTCTCCCTCCTTCCACCATCTGCCATCACGAGGATCTTTAAATCCACTTGAACCGTTTTGTGCTGTCAATCGATGTATCTTTGGTGAACAGGGTTCACTTTATGTTTAATATTATTTGATTAAATATGTGCTAATAGGCATATTTCCAGAACAGAAATATGAACATTGGATAAAGCTCAAAAATCTTGTTTCATTTTGTTGACATATTGGAGTGTTTTACTGAAGGAATTTTGGATGTCTTTGTAGCACTCCATAAATCAGAAAAATACTGTCAACAGCCATAAAAAAAACCTCATTTCGCCAAGTTTTAAGGGCTAAAATGTGGTATAAATCAGCCTAGGAATGATATATAAACAAACCCCTTGATGAAATCGTTCAGAATATAGACAGGAATGAAACTGGACAGTTTGGTGGATGTTTGTGCTACTCAAGTGGAGATTTCTGGCTCAGAGTCTGAGAAGAGTAAAGTTGTTCAGTGTGGCAGATTTTTTTCCCAATAAAGTTGATCTGATATTATCAATATGAAGATGTTTGTTTCTGAAAGGTATTTTATCTTTAAAACAAATTACTTGATAAGACCTGGAGAGTAAAGCCAGTTAATTTTAATGCCCATTGTCATTTTATTTATCTCTATTTAATCTTTAAAATGTGAGTAAGACCATAACATGCTGACATGAGATGGAGGAAGATAACTTTCAGTCGGTAAGTGTTGCATCCGGCTGCATTCACACCAAACCAGAGTTCACGTCAGTCGTCCACTTCATCTTTTCAAAATTCCCTCTTTTAAAATCGTCCCGAGAGTCTCGCCCCATTAACCCATTTTGTTGCATTTAGGTCAGCAGAAGTAGCTGTGTGTTGTTGTTTTTTCTCCGTGGAGACCGCCTGACAGCGTGGGGTGCAACATTAAAGTGAGAAAGAGTGAACTCAGTAAAGTCTCACAGAGTTAAATAGGACAGTCCTGCTGTAAGAAGGCTGGTGTGTCATGCAGGACCACGACCTTCACACCGGAAAGACAAACACGTTGTGGCTTCAACAGACACCGTTTTGGAAGGAGATGATACTGACGCACTGTCACGGAACTACAACGCAAACCCATCCGTGTTTTCATTAGAGGCTCAGAGAAAAAGTCAGGTGACATCATACAAACAAACACAGGACTTTGACTCGGGATCCCGCTGTTTGTGTCTCGTCTCGTGTCACGCTGAATTATCTTAACTTATGTAAGTATGTTACGTAAACCTACTTAAGTTACATAACAACCATACACTTATTTGAACCCAAAACTACGTTGGGAATATGATCATGTGACGTGTGTCCAAGTTTATTTTGAGGTATTTGCATGGTGATGAAAATGCAATGAAACAATGAGGACTTGATCAGCTCAAACAAGCAAGAAGGACATGGTGTGTTAAAGGTAAACTACGCAGCACGGTTACCTTGGTGATGACAGGGGTGCAGTAGTCCTGGGTCCACAGGGAGGGGGCGGGGCACTGGTTGGCTCTGGTGCAGCGTCCGTCACACCAGCCACATTCTGTCACCCGCGACGACAACAAACAGGAAGTACAGGTGGTCAGCTGATCGCAGCCCGGGCCAATCAGAGGGACCCTGGTGATCTAGGAGAAGGGAGATGTAAGGGCCTGTTTCCTCATTTCTGTCCAGCACACGTTTCCCCCTCAGACATTTGTATGGCTGATGTTCTTGTTGTGGTTCAGAGATGTGCACAAGACAAGTTTGATCTTAGAATAGTAAGACGTTCCCCCCTTGTGCTGTTCTTCCGTGTTTCCCAGCTCACCTTGTTTCCCGTGGCCATCAGCAAGGCTCCGCCGGAGCGGTCGGCGGCGTCCAGCAGCGCCACGCTAGCGGAGACGGGTCTCGAGTCCAGGCGGATGTTGACGTGAGGGGAGGCGAAGCGGGAGAAAAGCACCTGGAGGAGGGAGGACAGGACACGTCACTACTTAAAGGGGCTTTTATTCATGTGACGACATGGTCATGACGGGGACAGCCTGATACGATGATGAATACGAGGCCGGTTTTCCTGTTGTGTAGTTTTATTTGTGTCTGGCTGATTTCCCTCTGGGGATTAATAGCTATAATAACTCCATTAGTGGGTTATGGATATTGATCAAAAAACCTTTGATTTCTTATGAACCTGTATTCATGCATTCAAATAGAATCTTTTGTGATTTAGGAGTGCAGTGTTATAATAATCAATAAATAAATAATCACACAGGTTACCACGTTTCTCAGCGATACCCGATATTAATTCAAGGAGAAGGAGAGATTAAACAGCGTGGAGCATCCAGCAGTAGATCCACGCCGTCGCCTGAGGCCGCCCGACCTCCATGATGTTTTTTTTGGCGCTGCGCCATCACACCTCGAGTCTGGTGCAGGAACAAGATCCAGATTGTGATCCGGATCGTGTTCCCGAGGCTTTAAGCAGAGATGCATTTCATTGCATTGTTTTCTGTCAATGGTCTGGAAGAAAAGTCTTAAAAGACCTGTATGAATCGTCAGAGCAGCAGAAGTGTAGGTGTAACCATCACCAGTAATGATGTGTGTGTTCCACTGAGGCGTGGCAGTGCAGAATTGGAAAGCTGCCATTGTTAATTAGCCACGCGAGCGTGCACCTGAAACGACTAATTTCCCTTCCCTTTGTCATCCTGGATCCTCGTACTGGTCTGCAGGTCTGACAGACGCACGAGGAACACGTTAAACATTTACTCCCCGGTCCCAGATCCAAATGCAAACACTGAGATGTTTCTCTCAATTTATACTAACTTTTGCCATAAATTATTAGCGTCCTGCTCCCAAGAGGATGTTGTTGCTGTCTGTCTGTCTGTCTGTCTGTCTGTCTGTCTGTCTGTCTGTCCCTGGTGTTGTCCCAGTTTGCTCTCTGGTTCAGACAGGTGAGACATATTCCCTGAGCTTCATCAGCTTCATCGAGGATCTTTGAACCAGTTGGAACTGAAACTACAGCGTTTTGTGCTGTGAATCTAAGTTGGCTACCTTTGCTATCTATATTTGTTTGACACATGTTATGTTTAATATGTAAGTGAGAATGATCGTATCCAATATGTGCAAATCTTCGACATTTCCAGATCAGAAATCCCAACATCGGATGAAGCCAGGTTCAAAATTCTTGTTTCATTTTATTGACGTATTAAAGTCAGAGTTTATATAAGAGGGAATTTTCAATACATCTTTTCTTCACGCCATAAATCAGTAAATACTGACCATGTTTTTAGTAATAAAACTTCTTACAATTTGAAGAGAAAACACACACACACACACACACACACACACACACACACACACACACACACACACACACACACACACACACACACACACACACACACACACACACACACACCTGGAAGAGCATTTATCATTTGCAGTTAAGCTGCAATTACAAGCCCCGGAGCAAACAGAACAGAACGGGCTCTTTAATGGGGTGTGTGGTTGCTCCAGTTACATGAAGCCCTCTAAATTATCCCCCAACCCCCCATTGCACACACACACGCACGCACACACACACACACACACACACACACACACACACACACACACACACACACACACACACACACACACACACACACACACACACACACCCAGGTCCACGGGCACACAGTGTCAGGTTGGAGCTGCGATGCGGTGCAGCCTACGGTGCCTGAGGAGACTCTGCAGGGACGGGAGTCATGGTATCTGTGTGTGTGTGTGTGTGTGTGATTGCAGTAAATACCTACAATGCTCGGCATTGTGAGCTTTAAATGTGATTTTGTTGGTTGGCCCTCAGACATGCCTTGTTTTGCAGCGTCATTCCTCCCTCTGTTTGAGCCTCATGATCAACGTCAGCTTTGTAACGGCGAGTATAATGGGTGGCTTTCCGCTGGGGACCGGGCCATACAACGGCCATCTCTCTGGAGGTAATAGCGGTGTAAATTACAGCTTATTGTATTAAGCGGACGGGGGGGAAGTTTGGCCTCTAAACACAGCCACTGTGCGATTCCCACAGTGAGCCGCTCGAAGCCGAGCGAAACACTTCCTGAGCCAGAAACGCTCTTTTTCTTTCACTGCCTCGACCCGGCGTTCCTGACGTCCCGTCCGCCGGGAGCCACCAGGAAACAGAAATACATGAAAAGTTGACAGGTCCCTTTTATGGCGCTAACAATGAAAGGAGCTGCAGAGGCAGAGAGACGACCACCTCTCACAGATTTCTTATTGTCGCTGAGATTCTGGAGGGAGCAGGTGGCCGGAGGGTCGCCAGTTCAAATGCTCGCCGTGGAGAATCAAAGAGGGGGAAAGTGAATGATGGCAACACTTTTCTCAACAAAGTCAAGGCCGCGATGTGAGAACGAGGCGATAGAGAAGGAAAGGGTAAACATGTCTAGTTGTGCTGTTCGCACGAAAGGTTACGCAGCATAATTTGTGTAAAATACACATAATCATGAGCGTAATAGCCCGGACTTTCACGCAGGAGACCACTGTTCGTGTCCCGTGTGTCAACTTCGCAGTATTCCTGGGTCTTGCTGAGGGTTGGTAGAGTCACAGATTGAAGTGTAGGACGACTCAGTTGGAAGTGAGAATGTGTTTCTTTAAAACAATCATCTGCTGATTTTGCCACCATGCAAAATTATTGTTACCGTTACAGAGATTATAGCCTAAACCAAAAGTTGCAGGTCTGTGGTTGCACTGAGAAGTATGAAAGCTGAACGAGATGGAGGACGTCATTGAAAATGAGACTGAAGATGTTCAGCTTCTCTCCTCCTTTTTCATCATAAAAATCTCAGTGTTCAGTTCGTTGGTGCTTCTCCGTCTCAGATGATGGACAGAACATATCTGATAAGATGGAGACTTCTGCAGCGCCGGACAGCTGCTAAAACAATGAACTTCAGCCAAAATAGTCCTGCCACCCAAAAAAAAAAAAAGACAAAAAAAGAAAAAAGTGAAAGAGGGTCTGATGGCAGAGAAACACACAGCAACAGCTGCACGGGGCGCTCAGCGAGGAGAGAATGCCGTGCGAGGGAACGTGTCAGTGAAGCTCGCCGTTCACCATTAACGTGCCGTTCAGCTTGTAAGCCGCCCCACACCTCCTCTCCAATCCCTCCCTCCCTTCCCAGCAGCTGTCGGGCCCCTTTTTTTTCCATGAGTGCCCTTTTCATTCTTCTGTTTCAAAAACATGAGTGAGGTCACAAGCTTTCACTTTTTACGTTTTTTATTCCGTTATTTCATTATTTTTGGTCCGGCATCGAACCGACGGGGCGACGCACCAGCACGGTGTCCCCGGCTGGACTCCGTCCTGCAGCTGCAGCCGTCGCATGCGTACGGAGTAAAGTTAGAGACAGGCTGCACACAATACCTCACCACATGAAGAGGAGGCAAAGTGACTCCAGCCAGTCACAGTCTACTGACAGAGCGCTCACATTGACTTCATTAAGTTGGATGCCAAAATGCTATATTCTCCCTCGATGATCAGCACTTGTATGACTCTTGAAAACAACAACAACAAGGCAACTAATGGATCTCCAGCGGGCCAAATCCATGTTTGAACTGCAGGTGCGCTGGCAGTAAAAGCATTTCATGTGCTCGGAACGTCATGGAAACATATTCTGATCGGCTGATTTGGACGTCTAGACAAGAAACTGGACGATTTGATTGAAAAGTTTTCAACTAAGCTACATCCAACCACTGTTGAAACAGTCTTTAAATGGATAAACGTAGACAATCTACATACTGTACAAGAATCCTTCATATACCAACCTAATTTAGCCTAATTCTGACAATATTATAAACTTTATTTAGAAAGCACATATCAAAAGAAGAGCTTCATTGAGAGGGAATGAAAAATAAAAGTGAAGATTATAATAATCAAGAAATTAAAAAAAGAGGCAGGCAAAATTAGGATATGCGTTCCGATAAAAGTGTGTTTTTTTAAAAAGAAGACACCGACTTAGAAAGCCTCATTCCTCGGGTCCCTCCATCCTGGACTCTGAAAGACTCACAAGACCACCGTCCCAGGATCGCAAAGAACGTTAAGGTTCAGAAAGGGTTAAAGGGTCCTGAGTTTCCATTATCCTGATAATCCTGATAATGGAAAATCACCAAAATCGACTTATGGTGAGTTTCTTTCTCTTTTAAAAAAAACTAAAATCCCTGAAAGCGGCAGTGACAGGTCCTGTATGAGACGTGTCATCCACGTTTGGTTTGTACAACGATGGGCGAAATGCTTTGTTTGCTCAGATGGCCGACTGGAACGTGGGCTTTCTGGAGGCTCGCTGAGCAAAGGTCAAAGGTAAGCAAATAGTGCAAACAGCAAAGGTCCTGGTGCTCGGTCATAGTTTCTCACAACCTGCCTTGAGAAGAAGCACCTGGAGCCAGAGCTGTGTGTTCCAGCGGGAGTGTACCGACATCCTGCCGGATTTACATGAAGGATGAGCGAGGGGGGAACCGCACCGGCTGCTGCAGCCTCGGGCCTTCTGTTTACGCCTGACTGCTGGTGTTTTCATGCAAATCAGGCTCCTGCAAAGACCTTTATTGTGAAGTCGGTAAAGACTGGTTTACCTGTATGTGGCGTCCGTCGGCAGTGCCCAGGTATGCCACGGCGCGGCCGTGGACCGGCACCACGGTGATGGAGGTGACCAAGGTGTTGGTCAGGTCTTTGTGCCAGTACTCCAGCCTCTGGACAAACTGGGTCACCTGCAGGCGGTACTGGCCCTCCTTCCCTTCGTGGATTCCCTCATGGGGGTCGCAGTCATCCGAAGAAGTCTGCAAAAAAAAATGAAATAAAAGCATACGTTAGAAACGATGTGGGGATGAGAGCATGTTTCTTATTGTGGTTACAGACACGACACTGATACGTCATAAAGATGCAGCCAATTAAATGTCAGCTACATCACTGTGGTTATGTTAAATATTGAAGAACATCTACTTAGAATAAAGATCTGTAGTAAAGACGGCTCTTAAACCATATTTACTGCAAGATTAGATCACCTCATCCAATCAGATTGCTCTCTCAAAAAAACTGCTCGTTATATAATATCTTGTTGAGCTATCTGCTTTCATATCTGGCCCGATGGGGGAGGGGTAAGACCCAGACCCCCTAAGCCTCCCTTAGCTCCTCTTTCATCAGGCCGTGCTCGTAACGGCGGTCTCGGCGTGATCGCACCTCGAGGGCGAGTAAACACATAGAAGCTCCAGGACGACGGGTTTCATGGGAAACGAGAGAAACAGACTTTCATGCTGTTTTTTATTCCATATAAGAAAGTTCTCCCCGTCCGACAACCACAGATTTTCTTTTTCCCCCTCACTTGAGTTTCGGAAAAGGGACTCCGGCTCCCCTCTCCGGTTTTCAAACGTTCGCTGGGTTGTGCAGATTGTTGTGTCTGGAGCATTTGGAGCATTCAGTGAGGAACACCGACTGGAGCCAGAGCTGGATCCAGGTCTGGATTCTGGGCCTTTTCTTTATCAGTCCCCCCCCCCTACGCCCTCTCACTGCTCTGCTCCAGCTCTCTTTGTGTTTAGTCATGGACTCCAGTCCCAGCCTCGGGTTTCATTAATTATTAATGACCCGGAGGGTGCCGGGGCCCCTTGTGGCCCTTGAGGTCCTTGACCTGGCTGCCCGACCAAGCCTGAGCTTTCTGATGTTTTCTCAGCTCCAGTGGACGCCGACCTCTTCACTGGAGTCACGAGGAGGAAGTACAGGTAGGCGGCTTATGAAGACCTGTGGACGGCGTCTTTCAACGCGCCTCACAGTACAGTTGGCTGCTTTTACCCAGGATGCTTCACTTTCCTCGCCAAGATGTTTGTGACCTTCGTTTTGTTAAAGGACACGAATGCTCCATAGTTGGAACCATGACAACAAACTTAATTACTACCTTCAACCTTGACAAAGATCCACTCTGGCCTTCCAACCTTTAACTGTTTGAGGGAACTCAAACTCATTCGGAGCGTTTTGCTAAAAGGAAACTCAATCAAAAAGCTCACAGTTTCACATCACTGCTTTCACAGGCAAGAAGTTTGCATTTTTGTGTTGTAAATGGTCGACTTGTAGTACTCAAAAAATACATTTCAAAAACTCAAAACTCTTCGTTTCTTAAGATAAGATCTATGTTTAGATTAATTTAGGAACTACTTTCTTTCATCCATAGTTCTGACATGAAGGTTTATTTCGTGGTGATCCATCCCTTTAAAAGTAAAAACCGACCTCTTGCCATCAAACAAAGTTGCTTTTTAATCACTTTAGACTAAAAGCACCGCCTGAGCCAGAAGGCACATTATTATGAGGTTTGTTTGAAAAATGCTGCATCATTTGTAAATCTCAAAAGGCGAGCTTAGACGAGGAGAACAATGGCGGAGCCATAAATCAGGAAGGTTTCCTCCTCGGTGAGAACGGGACGGCACAGAAAGGAACGCAGAGAAACCTGTCAAGCAAAAAACCTGCTGTGAAAGCCTGCCGTTCCAGAAACGGTGAATTCGAACCCGAACTCGGGAAGATACGGAGGAAATTGAAAGACGAGGTTGGATGTGTGCGGCGAGGCGGTGCAGCCGGCTGATCTGCACTGAATTACTGGGGTTAAAGAGAGTGCAGGCCGCATGAGAAACAAGTTTGTGACTGAAGTTGGAAGAAGATGTTGGACACGTAGGAAGATGGAAACGTCTCCTCTCCTAACATGACGGACAGGTGGACTCGTGTGGAGAAGCTTAACAGTGTCGACCATCACCCGCACACTTTAAATTTGCATTTTTGGAACAAGAAACACAGGAGTCTGCCAAACCCTCCCACCTCTCAGACCTACAACAGATTGGGACATCATGGCGGTGGAGATCACGCCACGCGGCTCAATAAAAACAGGCCCCCGGGCCGATTATTTTCAGAGCAAACAAACAGGACTTTGGGGCTGTTTGTTGAAGCGGAGCAGGACGATGGGAGGAGGGAGGACCAGGATCATTCCTCCGCCGAGGTATTTCTCTCAGGATCAAGGCAGTGGAAGTGGACAGTGAAAAAGGCTGTTTTGACAAGCGGCGTTTGAAGCTGCGCCGCCGTTATCCACGGATGCTTTTTGGCACGGAGAGAGCGTTTTATAGAGGACATGAAGGCAAATAAACTTTTCAGCCAATTGAAATATACCAAGATGTTGTAGAAAAGAACCAGGAAAACTTTATTTTATTGATATTAATAATGATACACAATACTATACATGAAGTCGTAGTAAACAACCACATATTCCACAGACTAGAGGTGGGACAAATATCATTGTGACGCTTTGTTTAAAATCGATTGTTAATTTTTTTTTTTCATTTCAAGATTGTTTCTGTGTTTTGGGCAATCTTTCCACATTTTGTATAAGTAATGTAGCACATCAACTGTATCATACAAATAGGAATTGATTTTAAAGATTTGAATGACAATTTCTCATTATATTTAAGTCCAAAACCAAGCATGGTTTAATAATGGAATGGTGAGGTGACGGACCACGTACACTCCTTTGTTACCGTTCTGCTCCATAAACGTATTATCTCTCGCTGATGATCTGCTTCAAGTTTCCCGCCAAAAACGTTTACAGGATCCCTTTCACTTCCTCGCCGCCCTCTTGCATTCGTGTTTCTGGTGATTTACGGCGTTGGCGAGTGGCCCCTGATGTTCTACATCTCGTCTTGTGAACGTGTCTCTCAGCCGTGGAACAAACACCGTGGGGCAGACCTGTGAAACACTTACACCTCTTTTTGCCCCGTACTTAACCAGCAGCCATTGTCCCCAAAAACAACGGCACGGCGATAGGGTTTCGGTGTCGTGGGGCTTCAAACCCCTCCCCCCCTCCCCCCCGCGGCACAGCTCAGTAAAGTCGGGGGGGGGTGGGGGGGTGAAAGGTGATCTGCGTGGTCTAATGTCGTTTTCATACTCTCGCTGTGGCCCCTGGGTCCCGTGTGTGTGAATAGACACACTAATGCCTGAATTATAAAGCGTGGACTGGGTTACCGGCAGCAGAGGCTCCCTCGCTAACGTACGGAAATACACGCGGTGCTGCGGAGGCTTAGCCCGAAGTTAGCAAGACGTGCACACATGCACAGAGTGCGTCTGGACGCTCAGACTGGAATAACAGACCTTTGACCTCTGGGCTGCATGTCGGAGCGGCGGAGAGACTTGGCTGTCCTCGGGGTGTGTGCCGATGCTAGGTTGTTTTCAGGAGAAAGTGAAAAGTAAAGGAATGCGGAGCACAAATAGGTCCGGTATGTGTGTGTGTGTGTGTGTGTGTGTGTGTGTGTGTGTGTACAGTATACACCTGGACTCGGGGTGCACGTTTCCCTGCAACCTGACTCTCGGTGGCTGTAATGACCGTGAAGTGTGTGTGTGTCCAAGTACGCAGGTGGCTGGTCGCAGTGAGCCATGTGTTAATGTGCGGTTGCATGTGTGTGTGTGTGTGTTGCTGCAGGGGACTGTCAGGGTGTTAGGGGACAGTTAAGGGAGTGAGAGAAGCTGACAATAAGGCGAGGACAGGCGCTGGCGCTCGCCATGCAGCTGGCCTGGCCCGGGCGTGTCCCCGCCCCCCGACGCCAGGCTGGACGACGGCTCCGCTCGTGATGACCTCACACGTAAACAGGTCGGACAGGCGACGGGGAAACGACGTGTGGAGATCACAGTAAAATTAGACGGGTTGTAAAATCCTAAAAGGGCAACTGAAGGTTTGAAGGCCCTGTGGTGACGGAGATCTGATAAGAGACAATTGCTGCAATTCTCCAGAGATCCAGTGTTTTTGGGTTACTGGAGGACTCGAGTCCCATAACTTTATGGGAGTGCAATAATACATTGTTTTGGTACTCTTATTATTAACTTTTAGCTTTGGAGGTATTTGCTTGAGGAAAAGCGGTTGTTAGGGAGGTCATGATACCAGAAATGTAAGTCTACACTAATAGCAGTGAGATTCCTGATCCATCACGTTGAACAGTAAAAAAACAAACAATAAACATGTCAAACTCGTGTTTGGACATTAAATAACTCATTTTCTGCTGTGAAAACATCACCTGAAACGATCGTATTCACTTTAAGGCATCATGATAATGTTAGAAATGACCTTCGCCCTAATACTGGTTTTTCAGAATAGAGCTTCAACGAAGGAAACTCAACCTCCGTTAACTCACTTTGATCTGGAGAACTTTGTATCACCCCATAAATCAGTTTTCACCATGTTAACATACAAATCAGACTAGGAACGGTGCATGAACAAACCACTGTGTAAAAGAGTACATAGACGGGAGTGCAACTGGAACTTTAAGAGCTGCTGAAGTGGATAAACTGGCCTTTAAAAAGGTACGTGTTGTAAGATTATATGCAAAAGAAGGAATCCTCTGATTCAAGCATGAATAAATAAAGTAGTAGCTTAGATAAAAAATGTTCTTTCACAAATCTGAAGGACGACATGTTAATGGACGTCCAAAAATATCCCAAACCAGACTAATTCAATTGTATCGGGGGCCCCAAGCTGCCCGTCCATCCAAAATAGCTCATAAATCATATTTCTTGAATAACTAAAACAAACGGCTTCTCTCGTTCGCCCCCCCCTTTCAATTCTTCTCTCGACCGACCACCTTCCTCTCTTTCTCTGTTTCCTTCACCTTCCTGCAAACACAAACACCGTTAATGTCTGTTCGTCTCCCACACAGGAACAATGCATCGGCCTCTCAGCGGCCACTAAATCACCGTGAACTGAAACCCCCGGCTGCGAATGATGATCCTGCGTCCTCCGTCTCCTCTGCCTTTCAATAAGACATGAAAATACCCCCCCTAGAAACACAGTTAGGGACGATGTTTCATCCCCTCCGACACACCGGCTGCTTTTCTCGCAAGTATCATCAGATTTTTCACCTCTTTCCACGGACGTCGGGGGATTTACGCGATTCAAAACAAGTGGTGGGATGACGGACTGCTGAGTCGGGTGATCGAGGGGCCGAGAGACACTTATTTCTACTCCGTCTGGGAACGTCTTTGATTCCACTTCAGCACATTCTTCAGATGAGCTTTCCAGAGCAAAATCCACATTTGGGTCAGACTGACACAGTAGCTGAAGTTACAGTCGGCAGATCAAAGAGAGTTAGAGCAGGTCGACTCCTTAATACAGTCTTACAGGCGCAGATACCGATGAGTGATTAAGGGAAGACTTCTCACGTGGAATTATAATCAATAAGGCTGATTTCTGTGGAATGGATATAACAGATGGGTGACTTTCCTGTTGATGACTGATATTAGGTTGCGTCCACGCAGCTCTTCTCCTCCGTGTTTCATAAAAGATCCCGACATATGAGATACATTACACGTATGAACCCGGGCTCGTCATGCACTGCTAGCAGTTTCCGCATGAAGCGTCCAGTAAAGCGTCCTCGCGGGAGTCGCACGTTTCTCTCTGACTTTTATTTCTTAAATGCTGAGGTCACGTCCATCTGCTGTGAGGACGCTGTGTCAGGGGCCCTCGTGACGGTTATTACACTGGGGCCCTCGTGATGGTTATTACACTGGGGCCCTCGTGATGGTTATTACACTGGGGCCCTCGTGACGGTTATTACAATGGGGCCATCGTGATGGTTATTACCCTGGGGCCATCGTGACCGTTATTACACTGGGGCCATCGTGATGGTTATTACACTGGGGCTATCGTGATGGTTATTACACTGGGGCCCTCGTGACGGTTATTACACTGGGGCCCTTGTGACGGTTATTACACTGGGGCTATCGTGATGGTTATTACACTGGGGCTATCGTGATGGTTATTACACTGGGGCCCTCGTGACGGTTATTACACTGGGGCCATCGTGACGGTTATTACACTGGGGCCATCGTGATGGTTATTACACTGGGGCCATCGTGACGGTTATTACACTGGGGCCATCGTGATGGTTATTACACTGGGGCCATCGTGACGGTTATTACACTGGGGCCATCGTGATGGTTATTACACTGGGGCCATCGTGACAGTTATTACACTGGGGCCCTTGTGACGGTTATTACACTGGGGCTATCGTGATGGTTATTACACTGGGGCTATCGTGATGGTTATTACACTGGGGCCCTCGTGATGGTTATTACACTGGGGCCATCGTGACGGTTATTGCACTGGGGCCATCGTGACGGTTATTACACTGGGGCCATCGTGACGGTTATTACACTGGGGCCATCGTGACGGTTATTACACTGGGGCCATCGTGACGGTTATTACACTGGGGCCATCGTGACGGTAATTACACTGGGGCCCTCGTGATGGTTATTACACTGGGGCTATCGTGATGGTTATTACACAGGGGCCCTCTAGATGGTTATTACACTGGGGCTATCGTGATGGTTATTACACAGGGGCCATCGTGACGGTTATTACACTGGGGCCCTCGTGATGGTTATTACACTGGGGCCATCGTGACGGTTATTACACTGGGGCCCTCGTGATGGTTATTACACTGGGGCCATCGTGATGGTTATTACACTGGGGCTATCGTGATGGTTATTACACTGGGGCTATCGTGATGGTTATTACACTGGGGCCCTCGTGATGGTTATTACACTGGGGCCATCGTGATGGTTATTACACTGGGGCCCTCGTGATGGTTATTACACTGGGGCCCTCTAGATGGTTATTACACTGGGGCCCTCGTGATGGTTATTACACTGGGGCTATCGTGATGGTTATTACACTGGGGCCCTTGTGACGGTTATTACACTGGGGCCATCGTGATGGTTATTACACTGGGGCCATCGTGATGGTTATTACACTGGGGCCCTCTAGATGGTTATTACACTGGGGCCATCGTGATGGTTATTACACTGGGGCCCTCGTGATGGTTATTACACTGGGGCCATCGTGATGGTTATTACACTGGGGCTATCGTGATGGTTATTACACTGGGGCCATCGTGATGGTTATTACACTGGGGCCCTCGTGATGGTTATTACACTGGGGCCATCGTGATGGTTATTACACTGGGGCCATCGTGATGGTTATTACACTGGGGCCCTCTAGATGGTTATTACACTGGGGCCCTCTAGATGGTTATTACACAGGGGCCCTCTAGATGGTTATTACACTGGGGCCATCGTGATGGTTATTACACAGGGGCCCTCTAGATGGTTATTACACTGGGGCTATCGTGATGGTTATTACACTGGGGCCATCGTGATGGTTATTACACTGGGGCCCTCGTGATGGTTATTACACTGGGGCCATCGTGATGGTTATTACACTGGGGCCATCGTGATGGTTATTACACTGGGGCCCTCTAGATGGTTATTACACTGGGGCCCTCTAGATGGTTATTACACAGGGGCCCTCTAGATGGTTATTACACTGGGGCCATCGTGATGGTTATTACACTGGGGCCATTGTGACGGTTATTACACTGGGGCCCTCGTGATGGTTATTACACTGGGGCCATCGTGATGGTTATTACACTGGGGCCATCGTGATGGTTATTACACTGGGGTCCTCGTGACGGTTATTACACTGGGGCCCTCGTGATGGTTATTACACTGGGGCCATCGTGATGGTTATTACACTGGGGCCCTTGTGACGGTTATTACACTGGGGCCATCGTGATGGTTATTACACTGGGGTCCTCGTGACGGTTATTACACAGGGGCCCTCTAGATGGTTATTACACAGGGGCCCTCTAGATGGTTATTACACTGGGGCCCTCGTGACGGTTTTTACAGAGGGGCCCTCTAGATGGTTATTACACAGGGGCCCTCTAGATGGTTATTACACTGGGGCACTCGTGACGGTTTTTACAGAGGGGCCCTCTAGATGGTTATTACACAGGGGCCCTCTAGATGGTTATTACACTGGGGCCCTCTAGATGGTTATTACACTGGGGCCCTCTAGATGGTTATTACACTGGGGCCCTCTAGATGGTTATTACACTGGGGCCATCGTGATGGTTATTACACTGGGGCCCTCTAGATGGTTATTACACTGGGGCCCTCTAGATGGTTATTACACTGGGGCCCTCCTACCATGGCAGTAATGTGGAGATCTCCAGATCCACCACCAGTTGAATTGCAGGAATTTCGACTCCTGTTGTTTTTTCTATCACACAGCTTCTTGCGTTTCACAACATGAACTATACGTTACGTACAATGTGTACGAGAGAAAGTATGTTTTTATTAACTTGAGTCAACCCAAGCGTTGAAATGTGAAAGCGTTTATAATGAGATGAATGGTGAAGGTGGTGCAGTGATTTTAATATATCTCCCCCGAGGGAACAAGAGGTCTCCAGGCCTGATGTGGATGAATCTGGATGTAAACAAACCCAAACACCCCGTCTTAATACTTTCCAAATGAGTTGTGTAATTTTCAGGGTGCCAATGAGCAGCACACATCTTGCTCCGCTCTTCCAGCCTGCGTATAACTCACCCAGAACATTATTCTTAGAGCATTAACGTCCTTTGAGGTCAGATCAATCTCCAATCCGGCGGCTAAGCAGAGTCATCCGTCGTATGCAGTGAAGCAGCTGCCTTTCCTACATGTGCTCTTAATTATGGGAACACATGAACGTAAAGGGGGCGGCTGATTTAGTGTCGAGGCTGCTTCGGAGAGTTGGCACCAATCATCTGCTGCATGACATTATTGGCATTAGGGTTTCCCTCTCCCACTGATTACTACAGTAAAAGGTATGGGGGGTTAAAAGTACAGCCACAAGGGCTTAACTAAAGATGTCAAAGTAATTATCCCTTTATGGAGAGGAGGACTGCATTTGATTTGGAGCAGGGAATATGCACAAGTTCTGATCATTTACTTTCCAAAGTTATTCAGCCAAGTTTTTTCTCCCAGCATTCCTCTTTCTTAGCAGTCTGGAATATTCAAATGCTCACCGGTGCAGACGCTCGGCCTTCACAGTGAAGAATTCCCTGCAGGGGAAACAGAAATTGCCGGAAAGCAGCTCCTCAGGCCGTCCTGCTACCATTTAAACCTCATGACTTCATGACTATAAATGTCTCCTTCTGCTTCTCCTCCTTTCTCAGATCAAAAAGGGCCGATTTTCTATCTCGAAGGCAGATTGAACTTGCTTGTCAGTGAGGTGAGGGCGGGGAGACGGCAGCTGGGGAGCTGCAGCCGTTACAGTAGCCGTTAAGAAGCAGCCAGATAACCTCAGGTTGTAACGAGCGCCCGGCCTTCAGCAGCTTATCAAGCGAAGGTCAACATGAGGTCCGAACCACGTGGGGACTCCTCGTCTCGGCTCGGATCCTGGATGAGAAGAAACTCTCCAGTCGGCACTCGTAGATATCAGATCAGAGCCAGATGAAGGAAACTAAATAAATATGAGTGCAGAGCGACAGGCGCGAGGGAGGGAATCTGAAACATGAAAGAAAAACGTCTTTCACAGGGACTTTTTATTGCTCGGCGGCTCGGCCTTTCATATCCGTCCCTTTCCACTAAGTGACACAGGAAAAAAATAAGCAAATGTAATACTCCAGCCGCCCTGCATGGAAACCAACGGAGCTAAATATAGTCCCAGAATACCACGGACACGCAAACAGCCAAAACCTCATCAAAAAGCTTCAGAAAACAGACGGTAGTTTTTACAGAAGCAGATCTTTCTCAGAGTCGCCATTAAACATTTCACTGCGCGTTCATGAAAGCTTTCAGGTGGCGGACGATTCGTGCGATTCGGTCTTTCCGTGTTGCACGACGACGCAAACAAACTCACAGCTTCTGTCCTCGGAGGGGTGAGCGTGAGTGCAACAATGCATCATTGTGCTACTTGTTTCACACTTGTAAAACTCCTGGAAGTTGGCATCTGGCTTTGCAGCGTTGCACAACCTCCTTCTCACACGTCTGTCACAGATCTTCAGGGACGAGGGCTCACTGAGCCACCAGGCCTGAAGCCAGGACATCAAACGCTCAGGGTCTCAGCACACGGGCTTCAGGATGAGGGTTTTCCTCTGAAACAGACTGGAAGGTGTGATTCAACCCAACTGGAACAATGGTTTCCTGACACGAGAGCAAACTGGTAATCATTTGCCCCGCAAAACAATAAAAACAACTATTTAGGTTTGGGAAGCTGCAAAGGCTGATTCTGTATTTCGATAAAACTAAATACAAGTAACCTAAAGCTGTGTTTTTTTTAGAGTTATTTTTATGACTTCTTTCTCGGCCCTTAAACCAGCACAATCTTCCAGCTGCTGACAAACGCAGGGTTTTAACCGGAAAACTCAACATTCAGTTCCCAGAAAAGCGACTCAGCCCTCTCAGGTGTGAGCTTGCCTTCCTCCTGCAACATGATTCAGGAGATCTTATCTTCCTCACGATGAGGAGGATAAGATCAAAGCCGGCGGAGACAATCTCGGCGGCGTCCCAGGGGATCGACTAGATAGCCTCTCTGTTTGTGGCGCATTGTTTTGGAGCGCAGCAGGGCGCTAAAAGGGTTTCTTCTCTCTTTGCCTCCATTACTTGGGTACACATGCAGGCACAATCCTTTGCCTGGATTGTTTGGGGATTACTGGCTGAATGGAATGGGGGGGGGGGGGGGGGGGGGGGATTAGTCCTCATCCGAGGTGAGACCTTTCACTTTAATGACATGTTGTGCACTTCCACTAGGCTAAGAAGCGGTCGGTTACTTCATCTGTTATCTGTGTATTCAGGACACAAATGGTTGATAGAGACGTGTGCTGGTGACTGGAGGAGATCGTCCAAGTCAGAAGGAACTTAAAGGGCCAGTTCACCTTTACACTTACCTCTGATCCTCTGATGGTGCTGTACCTGCACATGCAGAGGTTTGGAGATATCCGTCTGGAAGAATTGTGTGTAAATTAAAGCTTTTTTTTTTGGGGGGGGGGGGGTAGATAGCAACAATATACACATTATATATAATAATATATAATATTAGGGGCTGCACGGTGGTGTAGTGGGTAGCACTCTTGCCTCACAGCAAGAGGGTCCTGGGTTTGATTCCCGGGTCGGCCCGGGTTCCTTCTGTGTGGAGTTTGCATGTTCTCCCCGTGTAAGCGTGGGTTCTCTCCAGGTTCTCCGGCTTCCTCCCACAGTCCAAAGACATGCAGGATGGGGATAGGTTCATTGGTGACTCTAAATTGCCCGTAGGTGTGAATGTGAGTGTGAATGGTTGTTTGTCTCTACATGTTGGCCCTGTGATAGACTGGTGACCTGTCCAGGTGTACCCTGCCTTCGCCCACTGACAGCTGGGATCGGCTCCAGGCCCCCCGTGACCCTAAATATACAGGATAAGCGGTAGACAATGGATGGATGGAATATCCATCCATCCATTTTCTACCGCTTATCCTGTATTTAGGGTCGCGGGGGGGGGCTGGAGCCAATCCCAGCTGTCATTGGGCGAAGGCAGGGTACACCCTGGACAGGCCGCCAGTCTATCACAGGGCCGACATGTAGAGACAGACAACCATTCACGCTCACATTCACACCTACGGGCAATTTTAGAGTCATCAATTAACCTATCCTGCATGTCTTTGGACTGTGGGAGGAAGCCGGAGAACCCGGAGAGAACCCACGCTTACACGGGGAGAACATGCAAACTCCACACAGAAGGAACCCGGGCCGACCCGGGAATCGAACCCAGGACCCTCTTGCTGTGAGGCGAGAGTGCTACCCACTACACCACCGTGCAGCCCATGGATGGAATATATA
Organism: Eutrigla gurnardus; assembly: GCF_963514095.1. Classification (NCBI taxonomy): domain Eukaryota; kingdom Metazoa; phylum Chordata; class Actinopteri; order Perciformes; family Triglidae; genus Eutrigla; species Eutrigla gurnardus. The sequence goes on along the minus strand of NC_139923.1, from coordinate 8,955,592 downwards.
ATATTAATTTGTGCTGCAGCTCAGAACTGAAAAAAGCATGTTTTTGCACAAAACTGCATGGGATTAGCATTAAGTGGGCACTACTATGAATATGAACATATAGTTCTTGTGCCAATAAAGCATTATTTAGCATGACATGGTTAGTACCAGCCACACCAGCAATGTGGGCCGAGATCCGGTCTAAAGGGATCAGGTTCTGCAGGATGAACCAGCCAACATTTTCTGTCCATGTTTCTTGTTATTGACCAGATCAACAACCCACACCTCGCCTTCCTCCTGTCTGCAAGAACTGAAGTTTGAGAAATATGGAGATGAGACAAGATTTCATCCGCGTCCCCCCGGCGTCTGGAGCCACAGGCCTGCCGAGACCATTTGCTGCTCTAGTGAACTTTGTGATTATGCGTTTCGAGGGCCAGACTGAGAACTCATGACGAGGACCCAGAGCCAAGGAAATGAGAGCGATCCGGGGTCGAGGTGAGGCTGCTGCTCGGGCGTCAGCGGGAGGAAAAAGGAGATTGCTTTTTTTGCTCCTTGGTTTGGAGTGCGGGGGACGACAGATAAGCATCCACACGGAGGGCAGGATATCACCATGTGGTGAAATAGAAGAGTAGGAGGCACGCCGCTCATTAGGAAATAGCTCGGGGGGGCCTTGACTCATAAGCTCAGCGAAGCAAAGCTCCTTCATATTGACAGGAAACAAGTGTAACACGAATGGCTGCTGGCGCCGCCGGCTGGCGAGGAAAGCATTTAAGGAAAAACAATATGAGACGAGTCTATCAGCAGAATAGATTTGGTTCAATGACATGACTCAGCCATAATGATCAACAAGGCACTTGTATTTTATCAATCCTCCAACCACATCGAAGGGTCCAACCAGCTTTAATACATGTCTGGAAGTTTGCAGTAGAGTTGAAACTAAATTGTTAATCCATTTGTTGATACAATGTAGGGGAAATCAGCAAGAGGCCTAATTGACATTGTTTTGTCTCACTAACACTTAAATATATCCAATTAACAATGATAGGAAACAGAGAAAAGCAGCAACAGGGAAGTGTGACGGGAGAAGAAATACAAACAAATGATCGTTTTATCTGACAGAGTGGTATTAGCGCTAACCGTCTTATCAGCCGTGGCCTAAATGGAACAGCATTTGGCCGATGTTGACTGGTGGTGGTTTCCCACCCTGATGCTGCTGCTGCACGCTGGAAGGCATCTTGCAGGCAGCGGCGGTTTGCATATTTACTACTCGACTTTTTATCTCGGGAACAAAGATAAGATGTGCACACAAAAGCCTACGCAGAAGGATTCACACACACACACACACACACACACACGAACAAGAACAAGAACCCCAGCTCTCGCTGCTAATCATTAACTGTGGATTCAAACTAAACACTGATATTGAGTGAATGTGAAATCATGTAGAAAACCAGGAAATGCCTGCAGACACGGAGCGGCTCACGCCGAGCCGATACTGCAGAGGCAGACATGTTGAAATAAAGCAATCCATGCACGGCAGTTTTTATCTCCTATGAGAGAATGATGAAATCTGTTCTTGTGTAAGTTGATCACTTTTGTGATTAATGATCTACGGAACAAATCAATCTGTTTGTGCACATTCAAGCTTTTCCATGGCAGCATGACTTTGGATAAAGTAAATGTGTTGTTGCTGATGGATGTGTGTGCTGACCGAGTTGTCGTCCTCACACAGGAGGACCTGCCTGGACACGGCAGCCGGGTGATGCAGCCGCCCACCCAAGGGTGGAGAAGGGTGAAGGAGCGTAGCGTGGAGGAGAGGAGGGGTGAGGAGGGTGGAGGAGCGGAGGGGTGAGGAGGGTGGTGGGTGCTCTCCCAACACTAACACTCTTTACTGAAACCCTAAAATGTACTAATATTTTTTGGCTCCAGCTACGCTTGTCAGGATAACTTCTTTTGTTGACGACATATTGTCTGGAATTGGAACCTTATAATATATAAAAATTTCCTAAATAAATAAAACTATAATAAATAAAATCTAAAATCCCAAACAGTACATTTTATGATAAAATGTACAATGTCTGCACAATAAACAAACACGCACGCAAACACAACGGCCGATATCGAGGCCAGCAATAATTGCACTCTTCAATAATCTGTTATTTTCTCAATCAATAGATCAGTTGATGATCCATAAATTATCAGATATTAATTTGCAATTGATAGTTTTGATTGACTGATCATCATGTTTCATTTGATGGACAAATAGATTTTGCATTGAATTTGCTGTTTTTACTGATTTAATGTCGGCTGATCCGACTCAAAGCTAAAGAACAACAACAACTTGAACCATCAACAATATTTTCTAAACTCTGCGATGTTCGTTCCTGCGTGTTCACGTACCCGTGCAGATCTGTGTGAGAGTGTGTGTTATGATGAGATAGATTCAGGTTACTTCAAACCTAGCTGATCGGATCGGGTCTTCTTCAGCAGAACGGAGGCTTAGAGGAGTCATACTACATGTTCTTTCTTTTGTCTACCAGCCCACCTGAAGACAGCACCGCTGGGTGCTGCACCGGCCTGGCTCGGGCACAGACAGGCTCGGGCACAGACATGCTCGGCACAGACAGGCTCGGGCACAGACATGCTCGGGCACAGACAGGCTCGGGCACAGACAGGCTCGGGCACGCGGAACGCAATCTGCAACATCTCAGCGGTAAGACGTCGGAGAGGGCGGCGCCGCTTCGCTGCCAATTTCTCATAGTTGTTATGTTCACGTTCATCCTTTCTAGGAAGTCTTAGCTTCTTGTGTGGAGTGACACGGACATAAAGTCTAACAGATAATTTCCCCTTATCATGCGTGATCAGACGTAAACAACAAACTTTTGCACCCGACTCTGCAGGTACTGAAAAACAGACTTTTACACATCAGGATGCCACATCTTTTTCAAATGTTTTTGAAAAGAAATTCATTACCGATAAAAATCCTGGGGTTTTCTCTCCGATCCAGATCCCACATACTTTTACACTTTATGTTACGTACTTTATATATTGTATACTTTAATTATATTAAAATCATGTTTCTCCATACTGTAACACTACTATGCACCTTTTGCTTGTGTGTCTGTCCTGGAAGTGAAATAGGGAAAACGTTTGAGAGCTCAATCACCTGTAGTGAGTTATAAAAACAGTTATTTCCAGTGACGCAGTTCATTTCCATCTGGCTGCCAACCGCTGTAAATGTTCATATACTGTATTATATCACATCAGCTCCAACACACTCCACTAATGATATCTCAAAATGAAGGTCATACATCCATCATCTGCTTTGCATCTCCAGATGATGACTTCTAGATGATGGCCGGGCTGCTGCTGTGGCGGAGCAGCCCCAGTAAAGTTGACTGCTCTGTACATGCAGAGGGAGAGTTCCAGCAAACAAATACCATTTTAGTGATGGCATGAGCAGGCTCGGGCATGTGGGGCTAAAAACCGTGACATCCGCCGCAGAACCCATTGAAACGGCTGCATTACTGAGAGATTCATAGTATTAAGTCTTTTGTCTGGCTGCTGCTGCAGGTCTCATCGTCTGTCAGTGGAAAACTTGAACTGAATGCAGGAAACATCAGGGGCACTTATGGTGATTATTGACTGATTAATAATGAATGTTATTACAGCATATCTTCATCACAGCGGGACATTTTTTAAGCTTTAACAACTGCACTTTGAAGAGTTTTAGCTGGAAGGCAGCTGATGGATACTCCGACATATCTTATGAAGTCAATAATACATTTAATTTGACAGTTTTATGTTGAAGCTAACGGTGAAATATAGATCAGAAGCCGACAGACAGACTGTTGCTATGTATTTCCTGATATGATGATGAAGTTCTTTGTAACTGTTGTTTTGCAAAGTGTAAGGTGACTAAACTTTACTCACCCAGTATGTCACAGCATTCAATGCACATATTTTCAGAGGTGCTTTTGACATCTTTAGGGCAAGTTGAGATATGAGTCTTGCAGGCACGTCAATGCTCCCCATTAAAGGACGCAGAATCTGTGTTAATATTATATTTTAGCTATATAAGTCCTTCCAATGCATTCTGTATAGAAGGCCGACCTGGCCTTGTGCGTCGGTATCACACTCATCTCTACTGCTGCTCATCTCTACTGGTGCTCCTCTCTACTGGTGCTCCTCTTTACTGGTGCTCCTCTTTACTGCTGCTCCTCTTTACTGGTGCTCCTCTCTACTGGTGCTCCTCTTTACTGCTGCTCATCTCTACTGCTGCTCCTCTCTACTGCTGCTCCTCTTTACTGCTGCTCCTCTTTACTGGTGCTCCTCTCTACTGCTGCTCCTCTTTACTGGTGCTCATCTCAACTGGTGCTCATCTCAACTGGTGCTCATCTCTACTGGTGCTCCTCTCTACTGCTGCTCCTCTTTACTGGTGCTCATCTCAACTGGTGCTCATCTCTACTGCTGCTCCTCTTTACTGCTGCTCCTCTCTACTGCTGCTCCTCTTTACTGGTGCTCATCTCAACTGGTGCTCCTCTCTACTGCTGCTCCTCTTTACTGCTGCTCCTCTCTACTGCTGCTCATCTCTACTGGTGCTCCTCTCTACTGGTGCTCCTCTTTACTGCTGCTCCTCTTTACTGGTGCTCATCTCAACTGGTGCTCATCTCAACTGGTGCTCATCTCTACTGGTGCTCCTCTCTACTGCTGCTCCTCTTTACTGCTGCTCCTCTCTACTGCTGCTCCTCTCTACTGCTGCTCCTCTCTACTGTTGCTCCTCTCTACTGCTGCACACTCATCTCTACTGGTGCATGAAGACAAAATTAAATCCTATCTTACCTAGCGACCAAACAACTTGGAAAAGCCAAATATATCTTAGCAGTCAGTCGCAAATAGATGTTTTATTGTATTTCATAATCAGGATAACATCAAATCAATGGGTATTTACGGCTGTTTTTTGTGTTCATTAAAACAGGCGAGCTAATTAAAATGACCGTCGGTCAAAAGCGTCTCCCAGCTGGAATCCTATTACACACGCTACAATCAATCAGGCTAAAGATTCAATTTAAAAGCAATCAGCATTTGGTGGGTTTTCCTCAAATCAATGGTAATCCAATGATAATTCTGACCCATGGCTGATCTTTATTTTTAGTCTTAAATGTTCCCGCTCCCCCAATAGACTTGATGGGAATGGTGGACATGCATGTTGGGGACGCTCCAAATCCCTGCCATAGATGGCCTTCCTGTTTCTTTACCGTCAGGCACCAGCACATTCTGGGGTTTCGGATCAATAGTTTTAAGAGTGATTTTGATATAAGAGAGCTACTGAAATAATTTCCCTAACATTAGATCGTTACTTGACTCAGTCAAGTTAAAATAATAAATAAATAAAAGTTTCATACTGAGTCATTAAGTCCTCAAAAACATTAGTAGCGTGTGTACAGAGATTAATGATTCTTCATGGCCTCTGTAAATAACACAATGGACTCACTATCAGTTCAAATATTTAATATGGGTTCTCCTTTGGCTCGAAGCAACAACTGAGGTCCTTTTCATGGAAAGGAGGTGACGCAGAAACAAGAAGAACGGCAGGTTTGATCCGTCATTGGACAGCGGAGAAGAGAGCGGCTCACAGTCACAACATTTACCATATCTTGCTGCATAAACGTTACAAGGCCTGTCTGAACCGACAACCATCACTTAAAAACACTTCAAACATGCTCTTACGCTGAGCTTTCAACCTCTTCCAGATCCCTGTTGGGAGTTTTCTACCAGAAACAAATAGTTTGGCGGAGCGAAGGACAAAAATAACGCACTCTGGGCTTAAGTATGCCTCCTCCGAGCGTTTACACCCTTTATGAATTTATGACTGTGCTTATCTCCCACATAACAGAGAGTCTACCTGCCATATGCCACTGAATTGATGTCGTAAATCTATTAGCCATGCTATGATTAGATCATTCACCTCCAGACATACACAACAGGCGTCTGATGGACAATAGTTGGATGGTCTTGTTCTGGTTATAGCTCATTTTAACCCGGCAGCCGAGGACGAGAGGAAACACGCAGCAGTGTCAGCAATAAAAGAGAACTTGGAAATAGGCCTCGTGGTCACAACGAGATAAAAGCTCTTTTGGCTGCAGCGACTCAGCACTCGACCTGCTGCATCTGGTGGCTCAAACTCAGTCTGAGCAGCAGATTTTTGTGCCATTTTGACTCTCCGATGAGCCCTGCAGATAAATAAAATGGCAATGCTCTGGTTTTGAGTGCATGTCTGTGTGTGTTTGGGCCGGGGGTACTAAAAAGGGATCATAAAGTCAGTATATTTTAAAATCAACCTTTAAATCAGGCGTATCAAAGCTACACAGAGGAAGGGGTGTAAGAAAGTATCAGTACACTCAAGGATTGTGATGTTTTGTCATATTGTATCGCTCAGATTGCACAAAATCTAAACCTTTTTAATCTGATTTTATGCACATGGTGGTGTGTTCTTTAGTGTGATAGTTCCCTATAATTAGATATTTTATTATTTTGAATCACGCTACGTATCGTATCAACACATGGCCCTATGCAGAGCACCATGCAGAGGGATGATAATTACACAGCCCAGAGATCCTCCGTACCGCTTTCAAAAGCCAGCAATCAAGCCAGTTATCAAGTGAGTCAAGAGGAAGGAATGTCTAATGATGGAATAACACTCTCATTCCCGGTGATCGAAACAACCGTTTCCTCGGCATCCATGACTTGGTAAAATACAACCAGCAGTAGTATTCATAATTTATCGTGGCCCTTATTAACAGTTATTGCAAAAGGAAACACACTTAAAGAACAAATAAAAAAAATTGCTAAGCTACGCTACGTCCGTTAAGCTGTCAGAGCTGCCATGGAGCCCACACTGTCATTAACGGCACTAAATAAATATTAACTAACTTTTGGAAAAGTCTCAAAGTGATTTCATTTTAATGTTAGCTACACTGTTTTTTTTTTGTTTTTTTTTTAAATGACGTAGAAACATAACGATTTAGAAAAGTGCATCTCCTTCGAACCTCTCCGGGTAACGAGTAATAGTAATAATAATTTAAAATACACAAAACCTGAAGAAGAAACTATTGCAGGACCAAAGTAAAGACGGAGGTCTCAAATGCTCGTCTAGATGCAGATGGTTTTTGTTCAAACTAAAATTTGACAGTGGATGTAGCTTTAGCCTCCTAGCTATAACCCACAGGCCCTCGGCTACCGCCATCAAGCACTGCTGAGCGTCGATATTCAAAAGTAATACAGTTGATTTCTTGTCTAAGAAATGATCAGAAGTGAAGCTAATGATGAAAAACTGTTGTTAGAAGCGGGTCGCCTCCCTTCAGATGACAGGAACAGAAACATGGCTGAGTTGGTCCTCCTAAGATGGTCTAGAGTAAGCGCTGATTAGCATCATAGCAAGGCTAACGTTGAAAATCCAGTAGCCAATGGCGGGCATACTGGGTAGGAATCTTTAAAATGACCACACCCCCTTCATTTAAATATACAAGATAGAAATAAGAAGAAGAGTTGGGAAATAAATGTGGCGTGCATTAAATAAATGTGTATTTATAATAACATCAATGAACATACTTATTGGCTGAAAGGCTTATTAATTTATTAAATATTGGCTTATGGCATTACATACCAAATACCAAAATGTGTTAACTGTTAGGAATTAGATGAGATGAAACGTCACATATGTTCCTAAACGACAAACATAAGAATTGCCTGAAGGTTGTGAAATGTTGAACCATTTTCGACTTGACATCCTGCTCCACAACGACAACGTGCCCAGATCGCAGCGCTCCAGCTACGCGGTGCTAATGTCGGCTTCGAAAGAGTTGCGCCGCTGAGTCAGGCTCTGAATTTGGACCGCTGTATTTCTGTATAACTTGTGTGATTGCATCAAGATGTGAAGTCGCAGAAAGGGGTTAAAAGGTCACACTAATATGAAAACATCCACCCATAAAAAAGGCCACTTTCCCACAGGTGCCGGTAACAGGTGGGGGGCTGTGGGGGAGCGGGTGGGGGGTGTGGGGGTCGCCAGCGTGGCCGGCTGCCACGGCGGGCTAGGGGATCATCTTCCGCCCAGCTGCTGATGCCCTCTTATCCCCGAGCCATTCATCACGGCTCGCTGAGAGTCAGATATGTGCTGCCCCCAAACAACCCCCCCCCCCCCCCCCCTCTCCATTCCTCACTTTCCCCTGTGGCTCTCCGCCACCGATGATGATAGCTGTCAGGCCTGCGCTGATGGACCCAAACACCCACCCACCATGCATCTGCATGAATTTGTAAAGCTGGTTTGAATCCGTTTAAAGAACCACACGTCACTCTCCGAGTCGGCCGTGTGATCTCCTCGCTGCAGCCGCGTCTGCTTCACATCACTTCAGATCACTTCGCACAGCACCAAACTTATAAGCAGCCGATGATGTTTTTGCAAGTCACGGCTCCGTAACTACAAATCAAGTGCAAATTACCAACCAATTTGCAATGCATGCTACTCAGATTTTTATCATCTTTCCATACAGCCAATGCATTCTATTCGTTTCTGCAAGTAATTCGACCGGATCCCAGTTTATTTTATATCTGTTGTTCTCGTAGTACTTCTAGGAAGTACCCACATGAGCAGACATGCGTCATGCCATTTCACCAAGCTATGCACCAGGAGAGGAAGCAGGGAAGAAGACAACCAGCCAATATGGACATTTACCTATAAAGCAAAGAATCTCTGTACGTGCTTCGTATATCTGCTTCATGATCAGAGTGAACAAGTTGGCGGTTGGCGGGACTTCTGCGCTCTGCCGTCCGATTCATTCATGTCAGAGGCCCGCGGCTCACTGAGCAGATACTGGATAAACTAACATTACAACTCTTCTTCTCTGCCCTGGAGTGAACAAGCAGCACTTCCTCGGCAACGGGCACAGCACTAGTGGATACATGCAATCGAAATATAAAAAAAAAATTGGTTTAGAAAATGTTGTACGAGTAAGAAACTGCCTTCAACGTGTGTGAGGCTTAAAGGTTAAACACGATGCAAAAAGTGTGTAAACAAGAGGTGAAGAAGAAGAAAACATCCAAAACAGGATGTCTGGAATGGTCAAAATAAAAAATGCATTGAAATATCTGAATCACAGCAGCCTGGTTGGTGACTATTTGTAATGAAAATGATATCAAACAAAAAAAACTGGCACAACCGGTGTGGGACGCTTCCCATCCCAAAGCGTCCCGCTGCACGGTTGTTATTCGCTGCCAAGCAACAACAGCAATAAATGTTTCTTTTATTAGGTAGGCAAATGCAGCGGTGTTCCAACTAGTTCTTAATTTAACAAAAATATGACGTCATGACAACTCAATGTTTTGACATCATCAGGCGTGCGTGGCGGCGCTCCTGTATGTGCTTGCCCTCTCGTCAACATCTTCAGTGTGTAACACATCCAGGAGACGGAGCTAATCCGCTGCCTGACTGATGCTGGGGTTAAGTAAAGATGAAGTCAGAGGGGGAGGGGGTGGGGGATGGGGGGTAAAAGTATTGACAGACCCTTTGGAAGGGCGGTCGGCAGTTAACTTCATGTCATTATGGATCGGCTGATTCCACCGATTGATTGAGTCAATGTTGATGGATTGGAGGCGAGTGACTACAGGCGAGGTAACAACTTGCTTGCAGCAGCATGGGGAGGGGGAGTGGGGATAGGGGAGGGGGGGAGGTGAGATCCAACACAAATACATCTGTAGAAACAGGTGATGCAACAAGTGAAACACATCATGATGAGATGAGAAGCTCCCGCTGCTCGTGGCGGTGCATTAAGGGTCACCATCCTGATACTTGGCTGAGAGTCCTGCTCTGCTCACCAAATATGGACGTAAACAGCCTCAGATTACAGCTGAGAGTCTGATCTTTAACCTCGTAGTCATCGCTCAGCTTCAACTCTAAAAGTGCAGAGTTACAGAGACGGAGCGATGGAAGAAGGTGCTGCTTCAATCCACAAATATGAGAATGTACGTTCAAATCTTCAAAAACACCCCAAAGAAAGGAAAAAGGAATTTGTTCCTTCATGTGTTCCTATAATACAGATTTACAGGTGTGCTTTGAACCACAGGGGTCGAGGGGGTGGGGGGGGGGGGGGGGGGGACAAGTCAGTCGCAGTTCATGCTTCAGTGTCTCACTCAAGGACACTTGAACACAATGACACAAGGACACAGAGGTCCAGCAGACACGGTGGCTGCCTGAACCCGAGACCACCCAGTTACCGAGACGACCTGCCTGCAGCCAATAAACAGCCAAGTCCAATAACTCCAAGAGATAAAAAAAACAAAACAAGCCATGCATGTACAGATGACTGATAGAGGCTGAAAGACATCGTAAAGCCACGTTGTGATGACGCTCCGACTGTTGTTTATCTGCAGACTGTAGTTTATCTTTGGGATTCAGTGAACAAAACTTCAGATAAAAAGTTACGGATGTCTAAAATGACTGAATTTTTCTCAGTGTGCAGAACAAACATATATTACCTTGCCATGCCAAATGCATTGGAAACAAGTACTTTTCTGAGTTTGTGCAGGCTGAACACTTACAAACAAACTCATAATAAAGAAATGACTCTTTCAGTCAAGTAACAAAATTAGGTTCTCCAGTTTCTTTAGATTATTTGGTTATTTAAATGTTCATGAGAGCAACACATACTTTGAAAAGCAGGAGTTAAATGGTGGCTATGCCTACACAGTAAACCCCGCCCCTTCCTGATAAGCCCCGCCCCTTCCCAGGTCTTACCACGTTGTAGCAGGACTTCTTGTCCGACCCGGTGAAGTGATACGGGTCCACCGTGTGGCAGCGCTGCATGTACATCTTGAACATGTTGTTGATGTGTTTCAGGGACATGATGCAGACGGCCGAGTTCGCCGTCGGCTCCGGGGAGTTCGGCTTCCCGCGGGCGAAGGCGGCGAACAGCACGTCATCATCCTCCTCCACCTTCAGCTGCTTCTGCAGCTCCACGTCGTTGCCCACCTTGGCGACGTGCGCCGCCTGCAGGATGTTGAACACCTTCACGTCCTCCGCTGAGCGCCGCCGTCTTTTGTCAGTGCTGATGCACTCGAGGGGCATCTCCACGTAGCGGCGGATCACGAGGTCCGAGGAGCACATGCGGACGATGCGGGTGTGGTAGGCCTGGGAGTGCCGGTTAACCCGCTGCACCGTGAGGAAGTAGGTGAACGGTCCACTGTGGAAGGAGTAGACGTATCGTAGGAAGTAGTTCCCACGCAGAGACGGCAGCAGGTCCATGTGTGAGTGGTTGGAGAAGAACGTGAAGCCGTCCTGGCTCGTCTTCATCTTCCGCAGGGAGATGGTATGCGGATGTGTGGCAGCACCCGATGCCTTTTCTAGACCCGGGATCTCGGAGTTCCCCACGAAAAACTTGATGACGTTACTTTCCACGTTGAGCACCTGAGAGCCTGAAGGGCTGACCACGACGTCCGAGTCACTGGGTTGACCCTTGCGTTGCCTCGCCATGTCGGCGAAGCAGTAAACCTCCTCATCAACGGTTTTCGGGCTTGTGTCTTCATCCAGGACGTGGCGGCGGCAGACGCCGTTGTCCGCCGAGCCGCAGCTGTACAAGCCCTTGTCGTAGATGTTCTCCACCACCAATGCGATGTTGTAGTTGTCCACCCTGCCGCCGCCGTTCGATTGGCTCGGGTTCTGGCCGCAGGTCTCGTTGGCGAGCAGTGGCCCCGTGTGGTACTCGGACAGCTTGGTGAGGTTCGGGGCCAGGGCGTAGATTCGGTTCACGGCACCGACGTAGATGATCCCGTCGAGCGTCACCATGTTCTGAATGGGAAAGTCCGTTGTGAACGTCGGGAGCTCGTAGGCGACCGAGAGGTTCAGTTTGTTGGTCTCGGAGGATTTGTCACACCGGCCCTGAGCGCTGGGGCACAGGGCCCACAGCAGGACGGCGGCGTGGAGCGAACGGGGCGTCATCCTGTTCCAGAAATAAGAGACATGAGAAATTAGTTGGGGAAAATATCCTCGCTGGAACACAGAGAACTCAAAAGGCTCATCACGAACATCCGTGAATAGGTGGCCTCGATTGTCTGAGTGCTGAATCGGGGCCACGGAGAAGAAAATAAGAGGCACACCGAAATCCCTTTTTAGCCTCAAACTTTCATAAATGGAACCGTGTCAGGGTTTGAAACCTAGTCTAGTCACTCCACCACGAGCAGCCAAACCATTCATGCTGAAGTGAGTGAGTCTCTGTGGTGACACAAAGCTTTAATATCAGCCTCCTAATCATCAGCGCTTCTGCTTCTGACTCCACTGACCCCCTCTACAAAACCAGCAGCCAGACCTGGGTGAGCCCTTCTGCGGTGCTCGGCTCCATTCCCGAGTGACCACAGCGAGTGGCAAGGCAGTGAATCAGCCCGATCGGCGGGGCGACACAAACCACGGGGCCTAAGTTTAGACAGCAAAGGGCCCCAAGGGAGCGCAGATAAACTCGATTAGAAACACAAGAGGCTGGAGGGAGAAAGCGAAGGGGGACCGTCCTGCAAAATGATTAATAACCCCAGCGACTAAATGGAAATCCACTGGGAGATGCTTTTAGAGAGGTGGGGGTTGAGGGGGGGCAACACCAGAGAATTTGCAAAATGTCTTCTTATCTGCATGTGGTTTTTACCACGATCCCCAGAGGTGATCCAAAACAAGGCAACAAGTGGGTTTGTGTTTTTAAAATCCATGCTAACTTCTGAGTAATAACTCGTTGTTTTAGAGTTGCGTTTTATCTTATGACAGCATGTCAGGGAGAGCGACAGACAGGTGCTTATAGGCTTAATGGAAATGTGTGCAAAAGACATAATATAAGAGATGAAGGCAACTCTGTAGGACTATAATGGGGATATAAGGAGAAAATAAAGAGAAAAGAGAAGCCAAAACACGCACAATATGATGTTATAAAATATTACGCAGTATTATTAATCAGATATGGTGAGTTGAGTATGGTCTTGTTTTGGTGTAAGATTGTGAGTAATAGTGGGCATATTATTACGCACCTGCACCGAACACAATAAACGTGGCTCCCGAGTTTTCAAAGGACAAAAGGCGGCGGGCAGCAGTGAGAATGTTTTCAGTTGGAGAGGAAAGTGAGTCACGGAGAAAAAGTCAAAGAAAACACAACATGGGAAGCTGGTGGTGTGGAGTTAAGAGCCAGAAAAAACATTTCAAAAGCAGGCTGTGATATCCAGACGAGGAGGAGAGGGAGGGAGGGAGGGAGAGGGCAGTGGTTTCAGGGTATCTGCGTTTTTACGCATGAAATATAAAGTAGAAGAAAGACGAGCAAAGGAAAGTTGATAAACCCAGATAATAAACTCACCTGTTAGAGAGCAACAGTGCTGTGCGTCTCCCTGATTCAAATCATATTCCTCCGGCGGTCTCTCCGGGACTTCTTCACTTTCTCATCAAGTCAAAACGGATCGCGGTGGATTTCTTTTTCTGTCTTCGCTTCTCCGTTAAATATGAAAAACTCCCAGAAGAAATAGTCCGCTTTTTTAAAATTCCCTCCTCGGTGTGATTTGTTTTCTGGCGTTGAAGCTGTTGTTCGTTGATCGTCAGCTGAAAACCTCTGACTGACTGACTGCATCCAGCAGAAACACACGCGCGCTCTGTCTCGCGCATCACAGCTCCCTCTCTCTCGTGGCGCGTAAAGCTCCGCCTCTTTCTCTCCAAACTCCGTGACGCGTCCAGGTGCCTCCGCGGCTCGGCGGACTCCAGGTGCAAACAGAATTACGAGCTCTAGTTAGTGCTCATGATCTCACAGAACCACCTATTCAACAAACCCGCGGTGAGTTTCAAAGGCGACCTATACAGTTGTTATATTTTTTAAAATGTAGAGTGACGTCACATAACATAAATGCCTTTAATTGACATGTTATTGTAGTGACGTCCCCTGTTATGTAAAGTCCTATATATTACATTAGCCTACATGCAGATTCATTGGAGGGATTCATCCACCAGATCTTCTTCTCATTAGAATATTCTTGAATCAGACTCGAGGCGGGGCCAGGCAGGGGTTTGCTCTGGGCCCTTAGAGACAAGGGCCCTTGTGAGTGATTCAGATTAACTACATCAAAAATACACCTGGTCTCACTTCCAGGGTGTTAAGTCCCGAAGCTTCGATAACTCAGCGTCAAAATACACGTCTGTATGAGACGCACCAAGGTTTCATGTTGTCTTCTTTTTCTCTCTCTCTCTCTCTCTTTCCTTCTCTTTATTAAAGAAAACATCAACAACACCAAAGCCGAGCGGCCTCCCCAATAGGCTCCTCCCCCATCGCCTTCCTCACAAGCGATGCTTTGTGGATATAAAAGGGTGAAACCTTTGAGCTCCCTTCCAGACTCACAACCTGACTAACTAACCGACTACGACGTAAACGCTCACAGAAGAAGCTCCAGGAGTGTGATGACGTAGTCCAAAAAAGAGGGAGGAGTCAAACAAACACAACTTTCACCCAGAGGACCAGTGTTTGTGTCCTAACGTTATTTTGAAGCCTTGTGTCGTTAACGTGGATATTTGTAACCACCATGTTTTATCAATGTAATATTCCACAGTGCAACACAGTGCTGCTGATGTTTCCTTCCTCGGCCGATCATCACAACTCCATAAACGTTCAGGATGAAACGAAACCCGGAGACAAGGTCACGTAGGCGTCTTCCTTTCTTCTCCGACCTCCACCTGACTCTCCGGCTGCAGCGCCGCGGTGAGTCAGACGCTGCTGGTCATGTTGAAACGGCTCACTCAGCCATAAATAATGAGCCAAGTTATAAAGGCTAAACCAACTGTGTGTGTGTGTGTGTGCGTCTCAGCAGTGAATCACAGTGGCCAGCGCATAAAAAATCCCTTTGTCCCATTTCCTGAAAGGAGGGCAGCAAAAGAAGAAAGAATGGGATGATGATAACAGAGTGTGAACGAGCAGCGGCGGCACGACGGCTGTTTGCATTTTCTGACACGTGAGAATTTAACGAGGCCAACGAGTCTCTGTTCGAGTCTCTTTTTGAGTCTCTGTTCGAGTCTCCATCCGAGTGACGTGACATCCTCTGTGTAAAACTTGACATGTTGTAATAAGCGGATGTAATAACTGTACTCACAGAACGCTAGCCGTCTTCTCTCCTCCTGTTCTTGCTGATAGAAAGGCTTGACTGGTTTCATTCTTTCAATTCTAACTGACACGTTTTCTGGAATAAAACCACCACATTTATCAACGTTTTCTATTCGCAACCTCCTGATTTCCCAGAGGACACCACTGCTGCCTCATGCATCAACCGTCACTGTGCATCATCAACCTGGACCACTCAAGAGGAATTCATATCACTTGCAAAAATCAGATGATGGCAAAAGTTAAAATTATATCAGTTTCGAGAGAAGATCACTAAAAGAATCATTTTACATTCACTTGCTTGTAAAAAAGTGACATTAGTTCCAGGGGAGACTTCTTGAAGATTTATATCCGCTCCTCTGATCCGCTCGGCTTCCTGGTCCCGATCCGCTCCTTCTCAATCTTAGTGTTTTAACTGGGAACTCCGGCTTCCAAAGGTTACGTTAATTGATGACGTGTGTTGTATGAGTGTGAAATGTGAATGCTTGCCTGTCTCTACGCGTCGGCCCTGTGATGGACTGGAGACCCGTCCTGGGTGGACCCCGTCTTCGGGATCGGCTCCAGCCCCTAAATGTTCATAGATTATGCATGGAATGTAAAGTATAATTATGATCAGGTTTAAGCTCACAAATAGAGCTGTTTCACTGGATGCAGCCAAACGCCTTTATGGATTAAAGAACGATTACTACAATTACGATTACGGGATAACTGGATTACTGGATTACTGTCATGGATGGATTATTGAACGGGTCTACTAGGCCCAGTCCCAGGGGCCCAAAGTGTCAGGAGCCTCTCCCCCACTGGTCATAACCTATAAAATATCACTCAAAGAGACTCACGATCACCACAAAGAAACATACAACGATTACAAAAGGGACCAAAACAACTACAACGAGATGCAAAACAGCTGGGAAGAGGGACATAACAATAACGGAGAGACAAAAAAAGTCTGAAAGGAGAAACAGACCAACTGCAAAATGACTCAAAATGACCACAAAGAGACACAAAGTGACAAAGAGACTACAACTACAAGGCGATGCAGAATAGCTGCAAAAAGACAGCGAGACTCAGGATTATGAAAAGCAGAAAAACCAAAATACAAAAAGACACAAAGGGAGAAAAGAAGGAAACTCAGGAGATGTGTAATGACTACAAGGAGACAGAAGACAACAACACAAAGAGGCCAAAACGCCTATAAAGTCTGTGTGTCTTGCTCCTGTGTGGGAGAGGTGGGGCCCCCTGCATGTCTGTGCCCAGGGGCCACTCATGCCCGCTGGATCTCCCTGTTACCTGATCACTTATCTGAATCACATCTGGTTGAGAGCATCAACCAAATACCTCTAAAAATACGTCTTATAAAGCTCATTGTGTGAAGCTCAATCTTCTTTTATCGCTTCCCGGTGAGCAACACGTTCCACGGCGCTCCTCGACTCTCTGCAGGCTGTGTTTGTTGGAGGAACTGAGTTTTTGCCGTACCTCGGGGCATTTCTGACGCTGTTGCCAAGAGGTGTGTCTGACACGGGGATTATGTACATGTGTGTGAGACTGTATTCCCCTCAGGGGTGTGTCTGCGTGGCTCATGTGGGGGCAAATCCATTTTGGCTCCGGGCTTCGTGTCTTGGCAAGGAGGACGTGAAGAAGAAGAAAACGAAGCGGAAGAAGCAGAAGAAGGGTGGTGTGGCTGGTCGGGCGGTGAACCTCACACTGCTGGCATGCAGAATGTGGAAACCCTGAAGTATGACACGCGCTGCAGGAATGATGTGCATCCTGCAACCACGACACCTGCAAAACAACAAGCGTGTCTATTTTCTGAGCATGTTTTGGTTCGGGCTGCAGCGTAGCTGACATATATATATATATAAAAACAGGGTGCATGTGTGACTGTGAGGTAGCATTGAAGGGTCATATTAGCCAAATTACCAACCACACTAACATGCACTTACTGGAAATTAATGTGTCTGATGTTCCCTGAAGCTGTTTCAAAATCTGCAACCAGAAAGAGTGCAGGTTGTTGTAGCAGCAGATTAACGCCCATGGATTCAGGATAATTTAACAACAATCGCATACAGGCTGTAATATTGGGTGTCCACATGTATCTGGCCATGTCCTGTATCTCCAACCCTGGATATGCATGACTAAATAGCTTTTATGTTTATGTTACATTTGGGTGATCTGACTCATTATGGCGCCATCTGCTGGTGAACATTATTGCATTACATATTTTTTTTGTCTCCAGAGACCCAAGATGCGCTTCAGGTCAGCTACTGAAGCACCCAGATCTTTTATCAAGAAAAAGTACCAGTACACGTGTGATAATACTCTGTTACAAGTAAAAGTCCTGCATTCAAAGACTCACTTGAGTAAAAGTATAAGCGTATGAAAATCTATTTAAGTAGTACTCATTATGCAGAATAATGGATACATGATTGGATTCCAATTAGTGATCTTTTAATGTGTTCATCACTTTAATGCTACTTTATATTGATCTCATTTTAACCTGATTAATCATAAATAATTGATTCATTGTATTGGAGTGTGGAGGTAAATGCAGTGGAATAAAAAGTACATTATCTCCCTCTGAGAAGAAGAATTAGAGAGTAACAAAAAAGGAAAACAGCAAGTACCTCTAAATTGTACAGTAGGAGTAAACGTAGTAAATTACTTTGCAACACAGAATGAAAGTGAAGAGAGCCATCACACGGACAGAGGCGAGGGGTTATCAGGGGAGGAGCAGCGCTGCACTCAGTCTTGATTTCCCTGTTTCCCTCAACCCTGAACTAAGTGTAACAAGGTTATTTATCACCTGCAGGGTCAATAGAAACGCTGGTTAACTGCTGAGCCGGACAGTAAACTCTGATTGATGCTCCTGACCCACCGGAGGCCCTCGCAGCTTCATTCTGTGGATGGACCCTTTACCTTCCTGGTGATTAAGTGTGTCATCATTCGGCCGTATGTCTTCACAGACGGACTCCTGCAGCAGCATCTCTACGACACGTCGAAGGTTACAGGAAAACACCGGGTCAAGGGAGCGTTTTTAATCTGCATGTTGTCTCTCAAGGAGAGAAACTCATAGATATCGCCATGACAATTATCCAGATGAGACATGATTGGATCAATGTGCGTACATTACGTTCCAGATATCTGTTTATATCACTCCATAAATCAAAACATACTGTCAACAGCCTTTTTTAAGAAATAAAATATTCTATAATATGTGAATTATATATGAACATGTAAAAACCTTCAGCATGTAGATGGAATGAAACTTTAGTGCTTGTAAAAGCTACTGACGTGGAGATTTATGACTCAGAGTCAAAGAAAAAATGAATCATTTTGAGAAAACAGCCTTTAAAAGATCTGATTAACATTTCAGGTGAAAGGGGTAAATAACTGAATGCATAGATACAACAATGAGACTTTCCCAGTTGATTACTTACATTAAGACCATTCTTTTTTACATTATCTACTGCCAACATTTGGTGAATTCAGGAGAAATCTATCGGTGCAAATAGACAAAGTGTAGTAAAATAAACACCTGAATGTGTGTTTTGGATGTTTTCTGACGGACAAATTAAATGTAGATGGTGATTTTAGATAATGTCTGCAGAGAAAAATCTTCAATAATATTGTTCTTTTTGTGGAAAACATTGCACCTGTTTATCTCTTCAGTCACCCTCTGGCACTGGCATCTCTGGCATCTCTGGCATCTCTGAAACACAACTCTTCCACAATGTTTCTTCCATAAATGTTTTTGGAAGTGTTGCATGTGGGGTGTTAATGTAAAAGAACTGTAAAAAAAAACAGTAATAAAACTTTACCACAAGAACTCCTGATGTTTAATGGTACTAAATTCATGCTAATGTCAGAGTTTTAAAGGTGTTTCCCTCTCTGTGTGTTGTAATATCTATCTATCTATCTATCTATCTATCTATCTATCTATCTATCTATCTATCTATCTATCTATCTATCTATCTATCTATCTATCTATCTATCTATCTATCTATATATATATATAGATTGGGAGCATTTCTTTTGCCTTTCAACGGCTATCAACAACTGCTATCGACATGGCTTAGCCGGCGGCATGCAGCTAACGGTGCTAACAGTGTAAACAACAGCAACAGAGCTAACTGATGGGGACCAGAGGGCGGAGTACGGCATCCGCGAGCTAGCCAGTGGGGCAAGAGCAGTTAGCAGCCGAGAAACTCAGATTACAACACACACAGAGGGAGAGTGGCTTCATTCTCCAGCCAGGTAGACATTACGCTATTAAAGCTTTTACGTTAACGTTAATGCTCTGAATCCCAGATCTTTACAGCTAGCGTGGGTAATCTTAAGCCAGCAAAAGTACGCAGAAAAGATGAAACACCGAGTCCAGTGGAACCAACTCTTTTCCATAGAGAGCAGCCAGCAGCTTCACTGGCTGACTTACGGAAGCTGAATCTAACAAGTACGTTTCCAAGGTGACACTGAGGGCAGGTCCTTTCAGGCCACTCCCACAAAACTCATACTCAAAACGATGAATGTGGCTGTTGTTCGTACTCACAGCTGTCAAGCTAGCAGTCTATGGTGACACACAAAGACTTCAGGCCAGTAGGAGAGGCTTATTACAGGCCTGCGACAGAATAACCAAGTTATTAAAAGAACTTTATATAAAAGAATATTATATTAAATGGGCGTCCTATTTTTGAAGAAAAGGCTGAAAACGACATACCCAAAGTAAAATGGTTACTGTTTTTTAACCCCTATGACTACAGGCACAAAGCTGAGCATTCCTGAAAGATAACCCTTTGAATTTTCTTCTGCAGCTCAAACATAGTGGAAATTGCAATTTTTTGCCTCGCCTAAATTATTTTTCTTTTTGAATGAAACAAGTTAGCTGTGGCTCTTATATTTAGGCCTAAAAGTTGAATGAAGCCACAGCCACAAGCCTGACCAAAAACTGGTAGAAAGTAGATAAAAAGACACCCAAAAATGAGCTTTGAAAGTGCAGTGTTGTAGGGCAATGTCAGACGGAGCTGCATCTGGAACAAGTGTTCCAGATGAGATTATGGGTATTTTTAGGTATATAATTCTACTTTTTTTTGTTTATTTCACCAGTTCTACAACTACTACTAATAAAACCAACATTTTTTTAATGTTTTTTTACATAACAGCCTTCTGTAATGAGACTCTGCATAACTATCATATCTGCAGGTCACAGTCTGACCTTTCTGAGCTGCTGCGCTCTAAACCCTCAAGCCCCCTCCCCCCATGTAACATACCGCTGGAATCGTAAGCTCATTGGCTATAAGACCTGTCAGTCAAAAATGTACTCCTCTGCCTATTGGCTCTCTGCCTGGGGATTCTCGTGGTTGGTCAGCCGAGAGCCAGTGAAGCACTGGCTCTCTTGATGGACAGATTGTTCAGCCAATTCGGATCGCAGAATCGTGGAAGGGGGCTTGTTTTGTCGCCAAGAAGCCGCCATACACGGAAATAGCAAAGCTTTGTTGTTCGCCCGTCATTGAAGAGCATAACTAGCTATAAACAATCTTTTGTTCAGAAACTCACAACGTCAACACATGCCGTGTTATGGATGACTACCGGAGTTAGCGTGCTCGTGGGGTTAAACACCGCGGTCAAGCCAGCCGCAACTTCGATCTCCGTGGTCAAATCAGCCGCACTTAAATTTCAAGTGAACAAGTATTCTCAGCGTTGCGGTAAATGCGGAGAAACATCGTATTACTTCCGGTTTTCAAAATAAAGGTATTAAGAACAGTAAGCTATATATCGAAACTACCAACCATTGAAAATAAAATGTTACATTAAAGTGTTGCATGCACCTATGATGAATAAAAAACACTTATCATTTGTTTTACTGCACCAATGTGGAGAAATTCAAGTATAAAAGTCCCATATTTATACGTGGAGATTGCATCGTTGCCCATATTTGAGCTACTGTAAAAACACTTTGATCAATAATTCCTGGCTATGGGTGGTATATTTGACTTCTACACATAGAGGACTACAACTATACTTTAAATCAAGCATTTTTACTGTACCAATGTGGAGAAATTCAAGTATAAAAGTCCCATATTTATACATGCAGATTGCATCGTTGCCCATATTTGAGCTACTGCAAAAACACTTTGCGCAATAATTCCTGGCAATGGGTGGTATATTTGACTTCTACACATAGAGGACTACACGTATGTTTAATATGAAGCATTTTTACTGCACCAATGTGGAGAAATTCAAGTATAAAAGTCCCATATTTATACCTGGAGATTGCATCGTTGCCCACATTTGAGCTACTGTAAAAACACTTTGCTCAATAATTCCTGGCTATGGGTGGTATATTTGACTTCTACACATAGAGGACTACAACTATACTTTAAATCAAGCATTTTTACTGTACCAATGTGGAGAAATTCAATAACAAAGTCCCATATTTTTACATGCAGATTGCATCGTTGCCCATATTTGAGCTACTGTAAAAACACTTTGATCAATAATTCCTGGCAATGGGTGGTTTATTTGACTTCTACACATAGAGGACTACACATATGTTTAATATGAAGCATTTTTACTGTACCAATGTGGAGAAATTCAAGTATAAAAGTCCCATATTTATACCTGGAGATTGCATATTTGTCCATATTTGAGCTACTGTAAAAACACTTTGCTCAATAATTCCTGGCTATGGGTGGTATATTTGACTTCTACACATAGGGGACTACAACTATACCTAAATCAAGCATTTTTACTGCACCAATGTGGAGAAATTCAAGTATAAATGTCCCATATTTATACGTGGAGATAGCATCTTTGACCATATTTGACTTCCTGTAAAAACACTTTGCTCAATAATTCCTGGCTATGGGTGGTATATTTGACTTCTACACATAAAGGACTACAACTATACTTTAAATCAAGCATTTCTACTATAGCAATGTGGAGAAATTCAAGTCTAAAAGTCCCATATTTATACATGCAGATTGCATCTTTGACCACATTTGAGCTACTGTAAAAACACTTTGCTCAATAATTCCTGGCTATGGGTGGTATATTTGACTTCTACACATAATTGACTACAACTATACTTTAAATCAAGCATTTTTACTGTAGCAATGTGGAGAAGTTCAAGTCTAAAAGTCCCATATTTATACATGCAGATTGCATCTTTGACCACATTTGAGCTACTGTAAAAACACTTTGCTCAATAATTCCTGGCTATGGGTGGTATATTTGACTTCTACACATAATTGACTACAAGTATGTTTAATATGAAGCATTTTTACTGTAGCAATGTGGAGAAATTCAAGTCTAAAAGTCCCATATTTATACCTGAGATTGCATCTTTGCCCATATTTGACTTCCTGTAAAAACACTTTGCTCAATAATTCTTGGCTATGGGTGGTATATTTGACTTCTACACATAGAGGACTACAACTATACTTTAAATCAAGCATTTTTACTGTACCAATTAAGAGAAATTACGAAGTTAAAGTCCTACATTTAACGAATAATAGGTCGATTTCTGAATATTTGAGGTGCTATAAAAAATAAGTTTCTCAATAACTCCAGAATGACACTGATTGATTTGAGTTGAGGACATCTCTGACAACATACCTACCGAAAATCAAGCATTTTTACTGTACCAATTAAGAGAAATTACAAAGTAAAAGTCCTACATTTAACGAATAATAGGTAGATTTCTGAATATTTGAGGTGCTATAAAAATACTTTTCTCAATAATTCCAGAATGACACTGATTGATTTGAGTTGAGGACATCTCTGACAACATACCTACTGAAAATCAAGCATTTTTACTGTACCAATTAAGAGAAATTACAAAGTAAAAGTCCTACATTTAACGAATAATAGGTAGATTTCTGAATATTTGGGGTGCTATAAGAATACTTTTCTCAATAATTCCAGAATGATACTGATTGATTTGAGTTGAGGACATCTCTGACTACATACATATCGAAAATCAAGCATTTTTACTGTACCAATTAAGAGAAATTACAAAGTAAAAGTCCTACATTTAACGAATAATAGGTAGAGGTATGAATATTTGAGGTGCTATAAAAATACTTTTATCAATAATTCCAGAATGACACTGATTGATTTGAGTTGAGAAAATCTCTGACTACATACGTACCAAAAATGAAGCATTTTTACTGTACCAATTAAGAGAAATTACAAAGTAAAAGTCCTACATTTAATGGTACAACATATGGTTTTAATGGACAACATACGACAAAGGCATGTTGTCAGAGATGTCCTCAACTCAAATCAATCAGTGTCATTCTGGAATTATTGAGAAACTTATTTTTTATATCACCTCAAATATTCAGAAATCGACCTATTATTCGTTAAATGTAACTTGTGACTTTAACTTCGTAATTTCTCTTAATTGGTACAGTAAAAATGCTTGATTTAAAGTATAGTTGTAGTCCTCTATGTGTAGAAGTCAAATATACCACCCATAGCCAAGAATTATTGAGCAAAGTGTTTTTACAGTAGCTCAAATATGGGCAACGATGCAATCTGCATGTATAAATATGGGACTTTTATACTTGAATTTCTCCACATTGGTACAGTAAAAATGCTTGATTTAAAGTATAGTTGTAGTCCTCTATGTGTAGAAGTCAAATATACCACCCATAGCCAGGAATTATTGATCAAAGTGTTTTTACAGTAGCTCAAATGTGGGCAACGATGCAATCTCCAGGTATAAATATGGGACTTTTATACTTGAATTTCTCCACATTGGTGCAGTAAAACAAATGATAACAAGTGTTTTTTATCCATCATAGGTGCATGCAACACTTTAATGTAACATTTTATTTTCAATGGTTGGTAGGTTCGATATATAGCTTACTGTTCTTAATACCTTTATTTTGAAAACCGGAAGTAATACGATGTTTCTCCGCATTTACCGCAACGCTGAGAATACTTGTTCACTCGAAATTTAAGTGCGGCTGATTTGACCACGGAGATCGAAGTTGCGGCTGGCTTGACCGCAGTGACTAAACGAAGTGGCTACTTTTGTTCGTTGGACTCTTACCTTTCTCTGGATATAAGGATTAGCATGCTACATGTTGTTTTTGGACTTCCAGACAGCTCGAAAGGTAGGGAACGTTTGGCTTGTTGTTGTTATTTTTCTGTGCACTCCTTGCACATATGCTGTGTTTGCTTTTGATGTGTTTTCCGTGAGCCTAAAACGGCTTACTTTGTTCGATTCGCGAGACTCGTAGCTTTCAAATGATGTGTAATATGACGCAGACGCATTTAAAATAATATGCGATTAAACGGAATGAATGCGAAACTAGTGCAAAACGGCCCGCCGGCGGGCCTGACTAAAGATCAGATAAATATATTATATAAAATATTATTTTTTATTGACAATTAAAGATTTTTTGTCACTTGTTGCTTTTAAAAAGAAAATGCTTCCCAAATGTGTTGTTTCCTGCGCAGTCTCATCCTTTTCACACCGTCACACTCGTCTGGAGAGGAAGATCAGCGCTCCCATCTCCCATCTGTGTGTCAGATGAAGACACCCGTAATGAAAAAGGAAATCAAAAGATTACAATCTCACACTTCGCAGGAAATGATCACTGCAGCAGACGGGCTAGAAAATCTGACAGTCAATAAGTCGCTGCTGCGTCCGTATCCGTCAATCTGTCCAGGGATGGAGTCGATGTGGCTCGTATCAGGACCTGGAGGCGGCCGCCATCAGTGGAGGTATGAATATGATGAACAATTTTAGATCACGTAGTCTGTTCGTGTCCCTGTGATGTTTTACAAGAGCTCAGAGGGTTTAATGTAGTTCAGTTTCTGTTTACTAGGCACCCTATAATACCTGTTTATATACACTTACATCTCAAAGTGGCTGAGAATTACACCAAGGATTTCAGAAAAGAATCAAAATCATCTTCAGCATTCTATCTGTGCATGGGCGAGCGGTCATAATAAGCTATAAATGCAGTGCATGCCCAAGCCCTTCAATAAAAATAATTGAAAATATTAATCTGGCAGTGTGTTCAATTATACAATACCTTAGTTTTACTGTTTTGGTCTTAAATCTGTGCCTAATCTGTCCCGTTTTGCTTGCGAAAAGCTGGAAAGCTGACAGCTTGTTTCGCGCATGCGCACTGTGACACCGACTAGTACAGTTACTGCTAAAGGCTGTTTACTGTAGATGAGCATTTTGAATGGCAAAAAAGCTGTCAGTGAAGCAGCTTATCTGCCAACGCGCATGCGCAAAAATGACTTGTTTGAATTGTTCAGCGGGAAACTGTCAGTGGTTCATTCATTGTGTAGCCTGGTCAAAATGGCTGAAAATATTAATTATATTCAGGCTTTGCGTTCAGTGCCGTTTTCGCGGAGACCTTTTGAGGAAAAGAAAGCTATAATTTCAAGTGGTCGGCCTACTCCTGAAGTAAATATCACAAAGACTGCAAAGAATTCCGTCCGTCACTTTCAAGCTAGCGCGTATGAGAAACATAAATGGCTAGCTAGCCGACCCCCCTCCCGTCAAACGATCCGGTCTGACAGCGACATATTGCCTGTTCATTCATGAAAACCATCTCGAAACACTCTCAGTCAAACAAGGTGGGGAATGAGAAATCTGCGGCGCTACTAGCCTAGTTCGTTTTAAAAACACACCGGCAGCAGCGCCTACTGATCTGAGACGTGTCAGTGAGTTACTGTAAAATAATATAACTGGCATTTAGATGATGTTCTCCATAAAAAAAATAAGTGAAATACTGTAATAACAATTCGGTTTTAGTAATCAACCGCTTATAGTGATCAAATGTACTCTGGACCAACGTGATCACTACAAGCTGTTTCCACTAACCATATTATATTTTTTATTAAACAATATAATGCCCCCCCACGGGCGCGCATGGTATTGACACTTCAGCATGACCACAGTAAACGGTCACCGCTCGCCACTGTATCTGTGTAATTTAATCAAATTTAATGCAATAAAAATGCATATCTTTGGCCAAAGATGAGAAAAGTCTGCTTTTGCATTTGCCTTTGCTTTGTCATCCTCGTCTTGTGGAGCTGTTTATGTGGAGCCTTCAAGAGCTCTTAACTCTCCATCCTGCTTGTTTATCTGTGGAAGCTTCGACTAAAATAAACTACAGTTAAGTGCCTGTGACATCACAGTCTGGGCTTCATGCTGCATTTGCCTCCATGCGTATATACTTTCTATTCTCATTCCTCTTTGTTTGAAGCAAATAGTAATCTGATGTAGGTAACGGTTGGGCTGACGGCTAGCAGCTAACGGTCCCAACAGCGGGACCTTCATCAGTCAGAGTGGAGACGGGGAGAGGATGTCGTCTGGTGGATTTTGTGTGCAGCATTACGTCATCCTTCTTCCTGCTTGCCTTAGTTCTGAAGTCTGTGAATTAACAAATGAAACATAAGTCAATATTACATATGTGGAGGCGACTCAGTTTTCAGTTTACGAAAGGGTTTTGTTCTGCAGTCCGATGATTTGTGAGATGGACAGAGATGGGAAAAGTTACGCAGCCTCTCAAAGAGTGCACAGACTGATGAACGGAAGACCAGGTGTGCCGGGAAGGGGAACATCTGTAAAAGGCTGGCGTGGCGGACGGCGAGCCTGATGGGATACGTCTGTGCCAGCCTTCCTCTCCGCTGATGTCATCGCACGCCTCATCATTTTCACTGTTCACCGACCGACAGCTGACGGAGCGTGAAGCCAAAGATGATTCAGTCCGTTCCTCTGGAAGTTTGGACATGCAGTTTTTCCTTTGTGTGTGTGTGTGTGTGTGTGTGTGAGAGGTTACAAAGGAGCTTCTGTATCTATCAATGACGGAAGCAAATGTGAAAGACCAGAATTTAGCATTTAGCATTATAAATGTGGTTCCCTTCAGAAATCTGCAAAGAAGCCGTCGTATCAGTCAAGGTTTATATTTTTCAGGAGCTGTCTCCTGTTTCTTTTGTTGAATCTAATGTTTTTATGTACGTTTAAATTATGTTTGGTTGCAAGGTTCATTTAAAAAAGCTGTGCATTATTGCCTTTAGAATACAGGAAAAATAACAGATCAGATTTAAAAAGGCACAGTTTGCTGAACCAACCTCCACTCACGCCTTCCAGATGGCGGTAATGATAACTTCACACCGTTACTGCATTTTAGTTTGTCCATTCTGGGCTACCGTGGAAACATGGCGGTGCAACACGGCGGACTCGGGACACGCTCCCTCTGTAGCTATGAGGAAGACACAACGATTCTAGTTTCAGGTGATTATATAATGAAAACATGGTTATGAATATTATATTTAATTTATGCCAATACAAACCCCCAACATGACTCACACTGGCCCTTTAAATACAACAACACAAGGTACCTGGCACAAGAGAAGACAGGCGAGATTAAACGATGATAAATCCCATTGTTGTGTATGTGTGTGTGTGTGTGTGTGTGTGTGTGGAGTCGGGGGTAAACCAGGACAGCAACAGCTTCCCTGAGGGTTTATTTGTTTGTTGAAGCCAAATAAAGAAGACGCGCTGGAGAACACAGAGGGAAGTGTGTCGGATCTGACCCAAGAAACTGGCGTTGTTTAAATTTAAAGGAACGTGTTTCAGCTGCAGATTCTGAGATCAGCGAGGCTGCTGATGAAACGTGTTATCAGTCAGCGCCCACTGATGGTTGTGAACAACAGCAGCACGTTTAAGTTTCAGTTTCCCCGTCTCACAAGAGGAAGGACAAGACAAACAGAAAATAACAATATTCATTCATTTGCTCAAATTCAGAATGAACTGAGTACAGCCGTCTCATTTGAATGATAATAACAACTCACCTACATTAAAGCTTTTTGATGAAAATGTAAAAACTAAGAACTCTAACAGCTGCATGTTGTCCAAGCTGAAGCTGTTTGAAAGTTTTTTTTTTTTGGATAGGAAGGCCTGTGAAAAGACTAAAACAGTAGTTGACCTGCTTTTTATAAATCATGTTTTGACACAAGGACTCAAGATGGTGAAAGGATGATTTAGTTAAAGCTTCCACATGGATTTTAAAGCTCAGATCACAATCAATTACAACACTTAGTACTTTTATGTCAAGATGAGACAATAAACCACAAAATATTGTTTTTTTAAGTTGACATTTTGAGAGATCCAGCTGTTAATTTGGTCAATGCAAAGCCCAAATTCACGGTATAAACTCTGAGCAGTCCTGCAGCAGCAGAGGGAGGGGTCAGGGGTCAGGCCTTAAAAGTCTTCACAGAAACAAACCCCACGTCGAGGTGACGTAGACGTGAAAGTGCCTCCATAACCGCCGTGTTCAGAGGATGAATGATGTATTTTCCGTCAGCAGCAGGTCACAGATAATCCCAGCTGAGTTTCTCTGTAATCATGGCGGCGTCTGCAGCGAAAGGAAACAGCTGTCACGGCGGTTAAACGCCACAACGTTGATGCCACCTCTGACTTCACACTGACGAGCACCGATACTGAGTCATCGATCATCACGTCTAAAACATGTTTGTTACAGCTGCGATCTCACACTTTAATCAGGATGATGTTCAGCCCAGGAATTCAGATCTCACCTGCTGTGGTTCACACTTGGAGACAAACATGTAATAAATCATCTGAACAGATAAAGCAGTCAACGCTTCTCTCATGAAAATATCAGGGTTGATTTGAAAGCTTAACAAATACAGTTAAAATATACAGGGCGAGTTGTAAAATAATAGGTGTGTTACATACATATTTAAATACAATGTAATTCAAAAAAAGAACACTTTAAGAAAAAATGTAATAAAAAAAATTAAAAAAAAACAAACAAAAAAAGCTTATAAAATAAGCTTCTTTTTTTTCAAAATAAGTGATTTTCGTTTTTTTTTTTTGCAGAATGTGCAAGTTGAGATCATGAAGAAGCCACTCCATGTTTCAGATAACAGTAGCTGTGCACTGTTCTGACATCTGATGAGCTTCAAACTCATAGATTTATTAGTCCAAGGATCATACTTCACTGTCTGCTCCGACAGTCGTTTATAGTCTGAATCACCAAACAATCATAGTAGTGCTGGTGTTAGAATCAGTAAAAGTACCAGTAACACTGTTAGTGTAGCAGTAATAGTATCATAGTAAGTGATGCTTCAATGGCGGCTGCAGGCATCACATCTGGAATGATGACACACAGAACCAGCAGGAGTTTAGGAAATACTCAGCAAGAGGGTCCCGGGTTCGATTCCCGGGTCGGGTTCGGGTTCCTTCTGTTTGCATGTTCTCCCCGTGTAAGCGTGGATTCTCTGCGGGTTCTCCAGCTTCCTCACAGTCCAAAGACATGCAGGATGGACCTGTCTGTCTCTACATGTCGGCCCTGTGATAGACTGGTTACCTGTCTGTCTCTACATGTTAGCCCTGTGATAGACTGGTTACCTGTCTGTCTCTACATGTCTCCCTGTGATAGACTGGTTACCTGTCTGTCTCTACATGTCAGCCCTGTGATAGACTGGTTACCTGTCTGTCTCCACATGTCTCCCTGTGATAAACTGGTTACCTGTCTGTCTCTACATGTCAGCCCTGTGATAGACTGGTTACCTGTCTGTCTCTACATGTCTCCCTGTGATAGGTTACCTGTCTGTCTCTACATGTCTCCCTGTGATAGACTGGTTACCTGTCTGTCTCTACATGTCTCCCTGTGATAGACTGGTTACCTGTCTGTCTCTACATGTCAGCCCTGTGATAGACTGGTTACCTGTCTGTCTCTACATGTCAGCCCTGTGATAGACTGGTTACCTGTCTGTCTCTACATGTCTCCCTGTGATAGACTGGTTACCTGTCTGTCTCTACATGTCGGCCCTGTGATAGACTGGTTACCTGTCTGTCTCTACATGTCAGCCCTGTGATAGACTGGTTACCTGTCTGTCTCTACATGTCTCCCTGTGATAGACTGGTTACCTGTCTGTCTCTACATGTCAGCCCTGTGATAGACTGGTTACCTGTCTGTCTCTACATGTCAGCCCTGTGATAGAGTGGTTGCCTGTCTGTCTCTACATGTCTCCCTGTGATAGACTGGTTACCTGTCTGTCTCTACATGTCTCCCTGTGATAGACTGGTTACCTGTCTGTCTCTACATGTCAGCCCTGTGATATACTGGTTACCTGTCCAGGGTGAACCCTGCCTTCGCCCAATGACAGCTGGGATCGCCCCCCCCCCCCCCATAATTGATCACATGCTGCAGTTTTGGGCTGTTTTTCATGGTTTCCTTCTTTTCAATGAAGGGAAATCAAATGCCAGTGGGTTTGGATTGATATGTTCAGCACTCACATACGTAACAATGTACGGATGTCCACATACCTTTGGCCATATAGTATATGTATGCATTTGTCAATGTGTCCCACTAGAGGGAGCTGTCACATTGTAAAAGCTGAAGCGACGATGTCAAAAAGTGAGTCAACTTCATAATCAATCAAATCAAACTCTCATCCACAGGGATCATATATTCATCTCTTTCTACCATATTATTACCATTCACAAGGATGTGTGAGCATTTCCCAGCATGCACTTGGCAAAAATAACACCCACAACATGCTTTTCACCCCAGGCTCTGATTCAGCACTAGACACTGATTTTCTTAAGTATTGGTAGTTTGGAGTCTTTGATCGGGCTGACCTTTGGAGGACTGTAGGCCAGAGAGAACTGGATCAGCTCCTCCTCCAGACCATGAACATAATATCAGATACAGGCGACAGGAGCGTGATGTTGCTGCCGTTCGCCGTCCAATCCAGTCCCATCTTGCACGGAGGTAACAGTGTGTTCTCTCGTCCCACTGTTATGTCTGCTGCTCTGGAAACTTCCACACAGGTTTACTCTCCGCCAGGAACCTTCTGCACCCAGAAGAGTCTGCTGGCCTGGAGGGGAGTTGTTCCTGTCTGTGCTGACGTCTCCTTCAGTTTTTAAACCTTTTCAACCTGATCTTCCTTTAATCCGAGGGGCTTCATTGTAAATTAATTCCACCTCGGATTAACTATACATTATTTGATTGTTTGAATTATATGATATTATGTAGTATTTTCCTTTTCTGTTCACCTGGATCATAAATTATTCAGGCGGCTGCAAAATGAAGCAGATTTGAACCGGTTTCTCAAGTTGTGACTGGTGTTAATGAAAATATAAAATATTAATAAAGAAAGAATTGTGCAGCAAATGTATTATTATTTTTGGTATTTTACATTCAGGGTTAGGGTCAGACATGTATCCTGCATGGAAACATGTCTGATATTGGCCAAAAAGACTGTATCGGATATATATAAAAAAATAAAAATAAAAAATAAAAATCAGATCTGATCTAATAATAGGTCATGATTAATAACCTAATCATGTAGCAACACATGTGACTACCGGTTGTCTCTCAAAAATGCAGTTCAATGTGTGAAAAGGTTTAATAAAAACAAGAAGCCGTATTGCATAACAGAGTTGTTGACTGTGTATTTATTCCGTTAGGGGAGGAGAGTATTTGTTTTTACAAGTTGAGCACGATGTTTTTTAGGTGGTCCAGACGAACGTGTTATAAGAACTAAGATGATATCGGACTAGTATCAGACATGAGGTGGTATCGTCCCTATTTTGTATCTTTGCCTCCTGTTGGTGTTGGTGGTTACTGACATATTATCTTCCTTCCTGACATTTTTTAGCCAATATGCTTCTACATAATGCGGCGATTTGACCGTACACAACACCGGGCCCATGAAGAAAGGGTTTTCCCAGTTTGCAGTGGAAGAAGTCAACTGGCCTAAACCGCCACCCAACACCTGAACTGGAGCCAGAACTTCTGTACCCAACACTACCCGACTGGACTGTTGTATCCCCTGTACCCTTGAATCCCCCTTGGAAGATGAAAACAATGAGCCAGTGTTGAGCAGCGTTCCTGTTGAACAATACGTTTACAGCCAGACACAGTCCAGGCTCGCCTCGGGGTGCAGAGTTATTCACTGGCTCTTTGGTGCAAATTAACGCCTTTGCAGTCAAGAGACTAGACTCTGGTCTCATGAGCATTGGCCAACACTTTTATTTGTTTATTCAGTAACCATGGAGACGACGTGCCAGGCTCGGGAGGATGAAAAAAAAGCCTGTGAGCAGCACTAAAGGCATTAAGATTTACAGACAAATACTGCTGCTGCTGGAAATGTCTCTTCAGCCGCTTCATTCCTCTGTATTTTTTCCACCAGTAGCTTCGACTGGCGGCTTCCTGCAGCACATGAATGAAAGCCTCTCATCTGCCTTGATTCATCACACAATTAGATCAGCTATGACTCAATATCACAAGTAACAGAAGAAGAGAACACATTGTTTTTGTTAACGTCCGAGCGGCACGCGCTGGAAGAAACTGTAGATGAAACAAACACACAGATGCACGCAGGATTATATTAAATTTTAATGTGCACAGCGTGATATTGTACAGTAAAAGCAAAAAGGCAGGAAAAACATATTTTCTTATAAAAAATATCACCTTTGGAGCTTAAAAATTCAAGGAACAGGTGCTGTGATTTTACCATCCGTGTGAGAAGACAGCAGGTAGACTGAAGGTGACGGAGTTACAGCGACGTTAGTGTCTCAATAAAACATAAAACCCCCCCACAGCCCCCACCCCAATGCAGAAACCCCACCCACCCCACCTCCCTCCACCCATCTGTGGGGCGTGAGTGATCAGTTTGATGCTTTTGCAGCATCATGTCCACAGTGGAGAAGAAGGGCAGCAGAACAAACTAGTCAGGGGGAAATTAAGAACAGGACAAAAAGGATGGATGGATGCAGAATTATGACCGAGATAACACATAAAAAAGCATCCAAAAATCACACAATCCATCTCACATTATCTTAATTCCAATGCATTAACCTGTGTGAGTACCACAGCGCTAGAAGAAGCGTGAAACTGCACATAAACTGCAGGATGTGCAAAAGTAACGCGACCTTTGCAGCCGTAGACAGGCGATCGTCACTTTATCGATACTTTCTTCTAGATTAGTGCACTGGAACCGGAACAAGGCCACAGCTTGTAAAGTCGACACCCATACAGTACAAACAGGATATTAAAACAACGGTGTTGAAGTTAAACCCTCAAAGTTCTTCATATTCATAGTGTAGAGAAAAAAACATTCACTATGGGACTATGGTGATGTGCATTGAAGAGCTTCACTATAAAATGAGAAATGGAAGGCCAACGTCGGTCAGTAAAACTCACGTTGGAGGTCAAAGATCGTTTCTCTCTCACACACTCGTGTAAACCACAAGGATGATGGCGATGAAAACCGTGCACCGGGGATTTTTAGTAAGAAGCTGATTCACAGAGCGAGCCGAGTCGATAGACCGTGTGTGTGGCGGCGGGCGTGGCGGTGGCGGACGGCGAGTTGCTGGCGAGGCGACGCAGGTGCATGCAGGGACGTGGGCAGGTTCAGTGTGTCAGACTGCTGGGAAGCCGGGTGAAAGGGGGGGGGGGGGGGGGGGGGGCAGAGGGAGGCGTGTCGCTGTGATGTTTCGGCTTGTGGGGTTGTTTGGTTTTTGCTGAGTCAGATAGAATTTGGCAGCGCTCACTCTTTTCTCTCCGCTTTGACCTTCGTGACCCCAGACATCCAACATCCAACTTCCTGTCCTGCCCAACGGCTCCAAAAACACGAAAACAAACAGGAATAAGCGCGAGAGAAGACAGCGATACACCCTGACATCCCCTCTCAACCAAAGTGATGAGATCTCCACGGAAACGGCGAGAATGGAAGGAATGGACGTCATGTCGCAGAACTAACAGAGGACAGACATGGAGCTGGTTGCTAAGGGTGAGGAAAGAAGAAAAAAAACAACAACAAACAACAACACACAAACAAAACAACAACAAAAACCCTGGAGAATGACCCTTTGATTCCCTGTGCCCACACCGACACTGGAGAGAAAAAAAACAGCTGGTGGAAAGAAAGGCGGGGTCTAGGTGCCGTGTGACCACGCCCCTTTACTTCCAAACAACCCCGCCCAGCTCTGGAAAAGTCTCACCTGGCGTTTTTCCAGAGGTCTGTTTCTCTCTTCAGCTTTTCCCCCTCCGTCTGTGTTGCCCCTCCCACCTTCCCTCCCCTCTTTCCGTTAAATCCTTCTCCTTCGCCTCCCGGTTCGACGCTACACCTCCTTGGTGGTGCTGACTCGGATGCTGCTGAGGCACTTGCCCATGGCCTCGAACAGCGGGTCGCAGAAGGTGTGCACGCAGATGGAGTAGACGCGGCTGACGCAGTGGATCTCGATCAGGTAGCTCTTGACGCACGGCACCACGGCCCAGATGTGCAGGAAGGACAGGATGGCGAAGAAGATGCCCCAGATCAGCGCCAGGGGGATGCCGACCAGCGCCGTCAGCAGCCGGTAGCACCAGTACTTGGTGACGGTGAAGGTGGTGAAGCTGGCTTTCCACACGCCGTCGAAGCTGTAGGTCCCTGCAGGCTCGGCGATCACGTCCTCGAAGTCGACCTGGCGAGGGAGGAAGCGGGAGCGTGAGAAAAGGATGGCAAAAACACTTTGTCATTTTGGCCTGCAGTTTGTCATTTTGGCCTTCGCCATCTTGGTTGTTTTGCAACCAGAAGTGACATGAGAGGGCGGAGCCAAGTACAACCGAACACTGAATAATTAACATTCATGTACTGAAAACACACTCAACGATTTAAGTCCCAGGACGAAAACTACCAGATCGTGTCGCCATGGTAGCAACCTGTCAATCAGCAGGTAGCCCCGCCCCTAAAGCATCCCCTGCTTTCTGGTCGGTTTGACTCTAAATGGACTGTAATGTAGCCTACTAAATGAACATCATGCTGGATTGAAGAAGATTTGAATCTAGAGACTGAGACCATAAAATCATTGACTTCTATACAATGAGCATTGGCTTCACTTTTTAGACTTGGAGGTTGCCACCAGGTCTGAATTTATTCTAGATCGAAAACTCTCATCGTTCCCTGAGTAACATGTCCAGAAATCAACATTTATATGGTTCTACAACTAGATTTGGTGGAGAAGGAGGCTCTTTGCCAAAAAAAGACAAGAAACCATCACAAGCTAAAAGTGAATTGTACTGTTAATATACGGGGACACAATTCACATCATTCCTCCACCATCAACGGTGTTTCACAAGAATCCTGATATGGTTCAAATTAAACACAACAGTTATTATTTCCACATAAATCAGCAGCTTCACTCCCCGTTAATGTGTCAGTTTGCTGATTTGGAGGGTTGGATTCCAGTCACGGAGACTGGTACAGTCTAACCACCAACACACTGCCCCACCCAAACACACACACACACACACACACACACACACACACACACACACACACACACACACACTCTCACACACAGACACACACACACACACACACACACACACACACACACACACACACACACACACACACACACAGACACACACACACAGACACACACACACACACACACACACACACACACAAACACACACACACACACACACACACATACACACACACACACACACACACACACATTATGGCGTCAGAATCGTTTCATATTACTTGCGCAACTATCAACTGAACGCGTCACACCCGCGTGCTTTGACGCCTGTGCAGCACACAGCGCCTGACGTGTAATGTAGTTTCCTCATTGACTTATAATGGTCACGCGTTCACGCGCACGTTCACGCGTGATGGCTGCTGCACGCCTGTGATCACATTACGCGGAGTAACTACGCGTAACATTCATGCGTTTTTTAGCGAACGCACGCATTAACGCTCGCATGAAGATAATTGAACATTTTTGTCAGGCGCTCACATGTACGCGGAAACGACGTGCGCAGACTCTGTCACGCGTAACAAGAAGCGGCGTACATATGAAGCAGCGTGCGCACGTCTGTCTCTCACTGTTTGACAAGTGTTGTTACGCGTTCACACGCACGTGCGGTCGCAGATTCTGATGCTGCGCGGCCGGAATTGATCTGCTGTGCGCACCTACTCCGCGTAACATGAGCGTGTAATGTAGTTGCCTCCCCTGGTTGACTGAAATGAACAGGCCAACTACATTACACGCTCAAGTTACGCGGAGTAGTTGCGCACAGCAGATCAATTCCGGCCGCGCAGCATCAGAATCTGCGACCGCACGTGCGTGTGAACGCGTAACAACATTTGTCAAACAGTGACAGACAGACGTGCGCACGCTGCTTCATATGTACGCAGCTTCTTGTTACGCGTGACATACAACCTGCGCACGACAACGCACGCACGCACGCACGCATAACAAATAACCATGCGTTCACACACACGCTGCTGCGCGTCTTTCTAAGTGTTTTGACATCGATTTACCTTCATACACACACACATACAAACACACACACACATAAACACACACACACACACACACACATAAAACTTTAGATAGATAAAACAGATCCATCCATCCATTTTATATCATTGCAAAACGTTAAAATCTCTGAAGCTTGTGTCACAGACCTTATTTGAACATCAAAACAAAAAACGTTTGAAGTGAGAAATGCAGCCCGGGTTTTGGGATCGGGTTTACCCTCATATTGTTACCCTAACCAATCTCATTCCACATGCAGAAGTCTCACCAATCCAACCAACGAGGGAAACCAGTACCAGCCAATCAGAGGCTCATACCTCAGCGTATCAGGATTGATCTTTTAGCTGTCTGGACATCGTGTGCTCACTGGTTTAAAAGGCTCCGTCTGAAATCTAAATAATTAGGAGGTTCCTATACGAGCTCTCGGGAGCTTCCACATCTGCCGCCGTAAACACTCGGTGTGTGGCACGTCTTTGTTCGGAGACATTCTGTGGTGAACAGGATGTGATGTTTCACATATCTGGGCTTTTGGGGAGTAAACAGAAGAAAAGCTGCCGAGTGTGACCAGAAACTCGCTGTTCTTCAGCAGAAACCAGAGACACAGATGTGTTTGATGGTCAGGTTCACCTCCTTGTTAGGATGAACAACCACGTTGTGTTTCTTTCCACTGGAAACATCTCTCTCTCTCTCTCTCTTCAGGCTTTTAAATGTGACGACCCCTGCAAGTGTGTTTGAGCTGATCCATGTAAACACTATGAGACTCCACCGCTCTCTTTCTCTGCCTCTCCACAGGCTTCTCAATATTATTATGTAATATTTATGTTGCAGTCACTTGGACCAGTTGGGCCACGGAGGGCTAATGGCTGTAATATCAATAAGTCACACAGATATTATCCAGTGTGTCAGCCTGACGGTGAAATGGAAAACTCCTAAGTGAGAGATTATCCACCGTGTGGAGGAGCCCAGTTATGCAATCTGATTGTTGATATTAAAGAAAAGGACATCATGATTTGCTTATTCCATTATAATCTAAAAAAAAACAAGCTTTATTTGTTAATTGATACACATATCTCTATCTTTAGCTATTTTTAACCTGTGAAACTCTTCACTTTAACAATGGACCACCATTTTAGTTACTAATATCTGTCTGTTAAAGCAACAGTGTGTAATATTTAGGGGGATTTATTGGTGGAAATCTAAGATAATATTATTAGGTTTAAACACTTAAGTGTACAGTCACCAAAACATAAGCATTGTTTTGTTTTTCTGACCTTAGAAGTCTTCTTCCATTAAAAAAAAAAAAAAAAAAAAAAAAAACACCTCCAGGGCAGGAAGAACACATTTCAAGAATGTTCAAGAAATCAGTGTCTGTATCAGAATAAGGAAGTTCACTTCACTAGAATGAGTTTGAGAAATGGATTTGATTTAAAATCAATATTTGAGTCTACAATTTGAAGCGTGCAGACTATTTAAACTGTTAAGACTGTTATTTATGTTGAAGTAAATACGTTTTTTTATGTCTGGGTGATTATTTATCATCTTTCTATGAAATCATATATCGAGATATCGTGAAACGCATAATTACATTGCCTCATTGACAATAACAAGCTCATACTAACATCAATTCCTCAGAAAATGATCTTGCACTAAAGTCAGTATGTGTAATTTGTCGAGCATTTCCTTCACGTAGGAGACGTAAAGAAAGTCTAAGCTTTCCAGTTTGGCTCTGTTGTGATACATATCTTTATCTTTTTGAACAGAGAGCTTCAAATGCACTTTCTCTTCTTTTTGGCTTGAAAACATCAGTTCGTGAGTCTGATTCTTTTACCCGAGGCAGCAGCATAAAGCCTCTCTCATGGCAGCCTTATAATATAAATCTGACTGCAGCCACAGAAACCATTTCGTTTTTCCACGGCTCCAAATGTTAAAGTGGACCCGCTCTGCTCCGGTTTCCAGAACTTTGATTGAGACTAAATGAGGGCCTTCTGCAGAGCGGCACAAACACAACCACAGCAGGACGCACGCCGGAGACGTTTCACTCCGTAAACCCAGGCTGGCTTTTTTCTTTACACAGTTTTAGTTAAATACTGTAAATACTGTTCTGTTTTCAACTTTAGGAGGGAAATCATTAGCTGGAGTTTGGCACTTTAATATCCTGTCTATAAAAGAATCATCACCTTTCGGGTTCAACTGTGTCAGATTCGTTAGAGAACATGAATATAATCACCCAGAATTTACTCCAATGCTCCATGAAGACTTTTGTACGCTACTTTCTGATCGAGGTAAGGATGGTTTTGAAGAAGAAAATCACAAATGTCCACAATTTCCCTGAAGATTTAGCATTGAATGAAGAATTTAATGATCTAAACAGTATAAAAAGTTTGAGCCGCCCATTTATGGTCAAAGCAGAACTTTGACTCATGGTCTGATGTGAAACAATGAGAGTCTCAAGGTCAGCATGTGACCAGTTGCCAAGGCGACCGTATTATGGAGTAAATAAGGCGAAGTGCTATTTCCAGAGCTCTATCTTCAGGCTGTCGACCACGCTGGGAGGCGAGGGGTCACAGCGGAGACATTAATGCACTCTCTTGTTTGGTCTGAGGGGTTTTTGTGTCAGTCGGAGAAAATGTTTGGTTTTGTTTGAGGAGAGAGAGATCAGGATGATCGACAGCAGAGACAACGGACTGCAGGCTCCTGTCACTCTTCCAAACTTTGTTTCAACTCCTTTCAAAAAGAGTCTCATTCGAGTGTAAGTTTGAGGTGAATGTTTTTCTGGTGGCAACACAGCCTCACTTTCTGCAAGTAATCACAAGCACACCTCAGGTGACACAACAGAAAAATGGATCCAAACTCTAACTTTAGTCTGTCGACTCAATCTGAAGTAATCTGTGATAAGAATGTTCTGGGATGTTTGAGTGACCCTCCCATCACACACATCATTCTGCTGTGATAATCTGGGAGGTATGAATAAATCTATAAACATCCAAGAAAGTAAAAATATCAACCAAACATCATCTTTGCAGGTCCAGAGGGAGAGTTTTCATTCCTCTCAGTTTGACCTGAATGACCTTGGATCAAACTTCTCACAACTCTATCTTGAAGACCAACTCCAGTGGGAGCGTTTCCACTCCACTGCCCCCCCATCCTCTCTGCTATATAAAGACCCACAAACTCTCCAGAGGGGAAAAAAAACAACTAAATTCAACTACGTCAGTAATGGAACTGATTTGATGTGGCCAGGTGTTTGAGGCCAGCTGCAGGAGAACAGCTTGTCTTCCTATTCTTACAAGGATGCAGTGTGTGTGTGTGTGTGTGTGTGTGGGGGGGGGGGGGTTCTTGGAAGGGATTCCCTGCTTGTGCTTTTCATTGGGGCACACCGAACACGCTTCCACTTGGCAGGAGCGTTTGGTTGACCTCAGAGCACCTCAGCGGCTGTAAAGCACACTGTTAAAAAGCTGTAGGTTCATCAGAGTTCCTTCTGGAAGCCAGAGGGAGGCAGTGAGCACACGGTGTTCCTCTACCTGCCTCAGACGACCCAGGAGACACCGGTGGAGTTCATTAAGTCCACATGAAGGGATATCAGCGTTTGTTATTCAGAAATAAGAGCAGCGATGGATGAAGTGTTTAGACATTTGTTAAAGACATTTAATTAAAGGAGACATACGCTCATTTCCAGGTATATACTTGTATTTCAGGTGTTTCGACTAGAACATGATTACATGATTTAATAATAAAGAAACACAGTATTTTTCTCGTACCGTCTGCCTGAATATATCAGCATTCATCGCTTGTCTGAAATGCTCCGTTTTACGGCCTGTCTCTTTAAGATCTCCTTCTCTCTGATTGGCTAATGAGAAAAATACGGCACACCTTTGCTACGTTAGTACTCCAGCTGTGGGTGGAGATACTTGGAGATACTGTTTGTTTGATGGACATACTTTTTTGAAAAACTTATCGTGTAACTAATTACTGCAGCTGGAAATCTTTGGATGGCAGTAGATGAAGAAGCGATTTGAACACGTACTTCAGGACATGACTCAAGTCTCCAGCTCTCGCCAGTTTCTCCTGCAAACATTTTTTTACAGTGTGCTCGCATGTGATTTCAGATCATTTCCCCAGCGGTCTGTTGAGTTAATTAGAGAGGGGCGGGACAATCATAAAGTTGCGCTCTATTCTGAGACTGGAAGGAGAGTCTGAGTCACTGTCACACTGGAGGGAGAGAGAGAGAGAGAGAGAGAGAGAGAGAGAGAGAGAGAGAGAGAGAGGAGAGAGAGAGAGGGAGAGAGAGAGAGAGAGAGAGAGAGAGAGAGAGAGAGAGAGAGAGCAGCAGAGCGGTGTTCATGTGGCAGAAGGAGGATATAAGTTTGCAGGTCCAGACTTTTAGCAGAAAACACCACCGTTCCTCCTTCTACACGTTTGGATTCATCACAATATATATATATATATATATATATATATATATATATATATATATACTCTGATTATGATCAAACTGCAATGCTGATGAAGCTTCAGCACGTCTTTAATTTAAGGATCATTTTTCCAATCAGTCAGACTGCCAGTAACCTGACAGCAGTCAAAAACAATCAACACATGGACATTTGCACCTCTGACGCAACTATGCATGTAGGGAAGAAGGGAGGGAGGGAGGGAGGAGGGGAGCGGGAGAAGAGAAGGGCGGGGAGATGGGGAGTGGTGCGGGATCCCCCCGCAGACGGACTACTAATTGGCTTCTTGGGTGTTTCCCTGTTTTAACAAGCCAGAGTTCAGGCATTTCAAAGAGCTGCTGCTGAGCCCCCCACCCCCCTCCCCCCCTCTCCCGTTTGACCCCCGACTCTCATGAAAAGCCTTCCCCAGCTGGAGAGCAGGGCGGCCGGGCTCACACAGCTGCTGCTCCCCGCCACCATGGACGCGTCAGGTGGCTTCTAGCGCACCGCTCCTCTACCCCCCCCCCCCCCCCCCCCCCCCTTAAACCAAACAAACTCTCACTTTTTATGCGCCTCTCTTATGGAAATAACTCTCCCGTAAGGCGTGTGCAAAATGACTGTGGGAAATGTTGCGTTCCAACAACAGGAAATTCGTAATGTTTCCTCTGTTGCTGCGAGGATGTTCGAGCTATTTACACGTGTGGCTAGCTTGCCATTGTATCGCCTCAATAGGCTTTAATACCTCTGCAAAGCCCCTTTCCTAATAGGGGAAAGTCAGCAGGGTGGGGGTGGAGGGGCGAACACTGCTGGAACCACAGCGCCCAGCGCAGTGCGCGACAGGGCCGCCGTGCGCCTCTGAAGCGCACATCCGCACACAACGCCAGTTTGACAGCTCCTACATTTCAACAGTTTCCCAAAGTTGATTTCACTTTAGAGTGAATGTCAGGCGGTTCAGTTAAGTGCAGACTCTGCAACAGGTATGTTGGAGAAGTTCATAGTTTAGGTTCAGTTGCACGTTTAACCCCGAGTATAAAAGCCCAGAAGTGAACAACCCTCCAGGTTTGGACTCACCTTGACAACATCGTCGTTCACGCGCTTCGGATCCCGGTTGACCAGGTCGATCTCCTTGGTGTGGACGTCCTCCATCGTCTTCTCGTTCAGACTGTCGTTGTCCATGTCCTTGTTGTTGGGTTTGTATATGTTCCCTTGTTTTCGGATGAACGGCGAGTGCAGAAACTCCTGTGAAGGATCCGGAGGAGGCAGAAAGAAAGAAGAGAGAGTGAAGAGGAGGAGGAGGAGGGAGAGTGTGCAGCGCGCCGAGAGTTGGAGAGAGAGACTGGAGCTGCGCGTTACCAGCCTGCCCCACAAACAGGGATGGGTTTAAATGAGTAGAGCGTGAAGCACCACACCCCTCGATCCAGCCGCAAGGGGTGCTCACCGCCCGGAGAGAAACCCAATACTCCGACCTGACGTACAGGCGGTTCAACATGTAGTACCTGTGAACATGGCGACATTTTAAACGAATG
The DNA here is from genome assembly GCF_963514095.1 of Eutrigla gurnardus. Lineage (NCBI taxonomy): Eukaryota > Metazoa > Chordata > Actinopteri > Perciformes > Triglidae > Eutrigla > Eutrigla gurnardus. The sequence goes on along the minus strand of NC_139923.1, from coordinate 8,913,183 downwards.
CGTAAAAGCGCATATCCAAAGGATTGAAACACTCCTCTCTTTGCTCTCTCTCAATGCATTTCGTTTGAGCACATGCGGCTACCAACCGTATGTGTAATCTAACATGAGGACAGATTTAAGTAACGTAATGCAAGTGGAGTTTCCGTGTCCATCTTTTTAAAAACGCAGTGCGTAAAGACTCCATACAGAACCATTTTGTTCCGTGATTCTTTTACGCACATTCTTATTTATAATATACGGCTTCATTATTTATGCAGCATGTTCATGAGTTATGACTGTCTTATGAAGTCTTGCGTGTTTACGCTCCTTTGCGCTTTTACGCACGAACGTGTGAACTTTCGTTCGATGCGTAAAAACAATATTCGTTTTTTCCCTGTAATTAAAGGTTTCAGCAGGTTAACTCTCACACCCATGCTAATAGTCAGCGGTCCTTCACATTCCCCCAGCGTGTGTGGGAGACGCGCTCGTGGGTAGGTGCCAGAAAATAAGATAAGAGTTGGACACACATTCAAATGTCCTTCACGAATTCACATTACGAGCGAAAACAATCAGCTCCGAGAGGGGAGGAAGGCACACATACAACAATGTCCAGCTAAAAGCGTTTTAAAAACCAGTGTCCGCTGTGCGTGAGCGCCGTACTGTACCTCCTCCGTGTCGCCGTCCTTCAGCCCTCCTGTCATGCTGTCCTCAGGTTGGAACAGATTAGCGCGCTGAAACCGACAAGGAGACAAGATGGGAAGTCAGAGTCGGAGGCGTGGAGGCAACTGGGAGGACTGGGGCTCGTCTCGGGGACCTGTATGGTCATCTAATTCCTGCCCTTTTTGCTGAAACGTGACTGGAATGTTAATGCCGGAGCTGTGAGGGGGAAACCTCTGGTGGTCTTCTACGGATCCCAGCGGAGCGCGTCCGGGACTCACCTGTGAGCAGAGACACGCAGGAGAGCCACTAACGTGCCCGACTGGAGGCGAGGCTGATCCCAGACTAAAGGAGTGCTCTAAACGGCGTGGAATTACTTTATTTGGGGATCCAGCCTCAGCATAATCACCCTTTTGTTCAGTGACATGTGGGCGTTAATTGGGAATGGCAAGGTGTGGGTTCAGGCCAAACCTGAGCCTGAGGGAGACCCAAGAAAGTGGTTTATGGATAGAAGAGGGCAAGACAAACATATTATTAATCCAAATAGAAATAAATTAATAAGAAAATTATGTATTTTCAGAACTAACTGAGTCATTTAGCCATTTCAGCAAATGTAAAACCCAGCCAGTCACGAGTTGCAGTCAGATAATAACTTTACACTGATATGTATAACCCATGAACCCAGATGGAAGTCTGTTGATCCCAGCTTTACACAGTTGGAGGAGCATGCTGGTCACTCCGGTTTGTTTACATTCTTGTAGCCTATCAACTCACCTTGGAGTGACACCAGCTGGCACTCAGCTGCTTTCACTTCTTCTTTAATTTAAGAGCAGTGCAGAGAAACGTGCACAAGGTGATTTTGTTTTGTGTTGAGCATTTTTATTATGAGCAGACTTGATCATGAACTCATAAGATGTAAGTCTTAATGATGGCTAATAACGACTTCCTCAATGCTTTATACAGGAGATCAGTATACTAAGGGAATATGGTTAATATGAATTTCTCAGTTTCCTCTAATTAATCACATCTGCAGTTAAAAATGTTATTTCTTTTAGCCATTCAGTTCTTTTTAGATAATAAGCTAACGACCCCGCAGCTGTAAATGTCAATACAATGTTAATAACAATTGTGGCAAAGCTGCAGGGGTCAATTCTGAATATGAAAGGGATCTTTAATAACCTGGAACCCAAAGGTGGCCTAGAATTAATCTATGAAACTTCAGCACCATATTTCTTTCTTTCAAATGTCTTTTTAAACTGATCGTCAATAATGAATGAAAACAGAAGCTGTACACGGAAAGGATTGTTTATTTTTTATTGAACAACACACATGCAACCACATAAAGATGCATTCTAAACTATGGATGAATAAAGTTAGAATTATGGACCAACAATACAGAGAAAATATGTATAATATACCTTAAAGGGCCAAGATACGAACTTGGGAGCATTTTGATTGCTTCTAAACGGCTCTCCACATGGCCACGCCTGAGCTGGCGGCTCGAAGCTAAAGGTTCTAGCGGTGCTAATGGTACAGATATATAACAAATGTACTGCTGGATTTTATGAAGAAATGTAATAAGAGTGTAGTGAATCTTTGTTTTTTCCATCTTTCATTGTGAAGCACTTCTGCAGGATTCAAAACTCAGCAAAAGGTAAATATTATAATTTGGCACCAGAGTATAAAGGATATAGAAAGTGCTGCCAACACGTGACTTCTCCCGAGGCCTTAAACACATCATTGCTGAATGATGAGGGTGAATCGTGGTTCAGTGGGAATTCACACCGAGACAGTTTATTATTATGATTAGACAATTAAATGATCAAAAACATTTAAAAATAGTCAGTCGGAGCAGCAGCAGAACAGGTTTGCTTCCCAGCAGCTCCAGTGTTCCCAGTCTGGAGGACGCTGCTGGAAACGCTGTGTGATCAGTGTCCTTTGTAACCTTGAAACAGTGATACCGGCTCCTTTAAAACAACCGGTAGCTCACAAGTGAAATAAGCTCAGACTTTAAAATAATGATCATTTGTGTATGAGTTTGTTTTCATGAAGAAAGTGTGTGATGTGATTTCTCGTCAGATGCACATATTGACCAACACACAGGATGTGATGAGTTGTGTTGAGCTCAGTGGCTGTGAGAGAGGAATCCCTGACTATCACAGGGAGTGTTTGTATGGACAGCGGTAACATAGCAACAGGGCCGGCGGTGCAGTGCAGCGGCATGAATGACAGTAAAAGTGTGTCAGGGCATCAGCAACAGTCGGTGTATCATCAGGCGCAGCATGTTGGGAAGCCACAGCAGTCGTTGTTATTGTGGTTATATAACTATTTTATTACATCGTCATTATTAAAAGTGTTTTATGCAGCAAGTCTCCATTCCTCACCAGCTCAACGAGCACAAAGAGAAATCGAACGTTATCGCCCTCTCATCCATGACAGAGACCAGAGAGGGAGCCGGTGATGGTCATGACCTCACACGTGTGCTGGAGGTTTAAGGCTGACACCCAGAGTGAAAAGAGAAAATACAGGCAGAGTTCAGGGACTCACACTACTGGGTCATGAGTCACGAATGTGAAGGAGCACTTCTGTATGAGCCTATTCATTAAGTTCCTGAAATCCCTGCAAAGCATATCTTTAACTCACGTTATGTTGATGTTTTCTGGTGCGTTTCAGGCTCAAGGCATTTCAGGCTGAAGGTCAAAGATCAGGGTTCCCTTCAGGATGCTTTACTCTACATTAGTAACTGAAACGCACCAGAAAACACGTTCGATGTATTTGTACTCAGACACATCACACTGCTTTGTTGTGATGGTGGGCTCTGATTGGCTTGTTGTATTGCTGTCCCTGTTTTCACCAGGAGCAACTGGATATCACAGGGCAAAGCTGCACACCAAAAATGTTATATTTAAATATATATAAATGAGCTACGTGACTGGAAAAAGATTGCAGGTGCAGAGATGAGGTTCATTTTGCCCTCAGTTCTCCCTCTCAGGCAGCACATCCTCCCAGCTAGTTTATATACTGTATGTGGCTAGTTATTAAACATTCTAACTCATAGATAACACCAATTAAGTACTTATATGAAGACAATTATTTTTTGTATTGCAAAATGTTTGAAATATTTGAAATGGTATGTTTAAATATGCAAATGATGCATTTCCTTGATAAATATGTGTACGAAACTTTTGTTAGAGTGTATTGACATATTAGAGTCAAAGGTTTTTGTAGAGGGAATAAGTGATTACTCCAAGATACCATCAATAGTCACAAAGAAATGCATTTTAACCATTCTACCCCTAACCCAAGCAAATATGATAAAAACAACAACAATAAAACTACGATATACTGTATACTATACAACTTGGTTACTTTGGCACATGTTTTTTGTATTGCAAGTTTTCTGAATTTTATATTTAGATACGCATGTGATGCATTATCTAATGCTAATTTAAGGGACATCGAATAGACAAAATAGTAAAATAAACACCTTAATGTATTTAATGTTTATTTCCACTAGTCTGAAAAGAATGTCCCACCTTTAAAAAAAAAAAGGTCAAAGAAGGTCAAAGTCAGATAAAAGAGTTTTAGGACCTGGACACCACTTAAGAGAATAGTGAGTATTTAGTGCTGAAGGACATCACAGCAGGGTGACATTTGTAATAAAAAGCAGAATCATACAACATAGTTAGGAGATAAACAAAGTGATGAATGATGTTTCTGTGTACCAGGTAGAGATGCTGTTCAGGCCTGCAGCTGTACCACTGAAGCCTCGGGTCATGTTCCATCCACCCACAGCTCATTGGTGTCTTATGCAATCTCAGCAAAGTGATTTACGAGACCTTTCTGGCCCTCGGCTGCGAATCCTAACCACGCTCATCTCATGTGACCACAGAAACACAGAAACATGAACTCGAGAATAAGAGTCTTTATTTTGGTCATGAAAACGACATTAGAGACTGTCAAAAGCAAAAAGGGTACAAAAGTAGAGTTCAAACTTATTGAGAAAAAAAAATTATATTTCACTTTTTAAAGATAGTTGGGTTGATTAGCGCTCTATGGTATTTAGGCAAAGAGAGAAAAAGCCACAACCTTCCTTCAAATCTAAAGTGCGAGCTGATTGGCTGGTAGTGTAGCGGCAGGCTAGCATCGGGTTAAAAAACTCTGACAGAAACACACAACATCACCGTCTATCTCGAGTTGTGGCTTTAAGCGTTCAGCTTGCAGGGCAACGCAGATACAATCCCACTGGCTGTGCAAGTTACAGGCTTTATTGTGACAATCAGCGCACAACATTTACCCACAACCAGTCATGTATCAACGGATCAAATTAACACATATGATGTCAAATTTGTCACGTGTTTGCAGCTGCAGTTTTTTTTAGCTGCTTTTAGCTCATTGTTTTGTTTTGAAGAGACTTCCAGGTGACCAGCAGAACCTTTACAGAAACGAGCTCCAATAAACGGCATTCTCTGTGTCGCCGTCTAAAGAGGTCAGATTGTACCTTAAATGCAACACTATCAACTCCACTGCAAATTAACCGCATGTACCGGAGTCTCCGCTCCACCAAGGCTGCAACCAAACGCAGTTCATCGTGCCCAAATGTAAAGAACTGATTGAATAATAAATTAGAAACTCCCCTTTCGATTAGATCAATCCTGTTTTTTTTACATAAATCAATATCATTTTAAAAACAAGCTTATAAAGTAAGCTAGCTTATTATATAAAAGCAAATGCCCAATTATAGCCATATATTATGTGAAAACCAACACAGATTACGATCAAAAAAGCCTGGAAATGTGCAACAAGCTGCATCTTAGCATCTAGGATTACTCTGACATCCACTCAGATTCAGAACTTTACATTCAACTTCTAGCTGAATTATTTTGAAATATATACAATATATTGAAAAAGCAGAAATATTACATCTCTCAGCATGTCAGCAGTGTGTTGACACTCCTCGCTGATCCCACGGCTCTTTCATCCACAACGTAACGGAATGACAAGAATTTTACTTTGGTCTCTATCAGCAAAACAACTCCATGTTGGGTCGTGCACATGAGCTTTGCATAAAGTCCCAATCAGGAACATCTACTCTCCTATAGTGATGTGACCAGTAAACCCTAATGCTCCATGTGCATGGATTTAATGGTTAAATCATATATTTATGCTAGTAAATTAAGTAAAACAAAACTGTTATTTCAACAGCATTTAATGATTGTTTCATTCTGAAAAATACTTAATTACATCCCTGTTTGACCACATTGAGGTCTTTGAAGAGGTCTTTGATCTGAGCTAAATTATTTGATTGATTGTATTTATTTTCAACGCAGTTGCCAAAAAATGTCCTTTTTTTGGGGCATTTTACGTTTCTATAAACCCCCCAAAAAGTTTTATAAATAGGTTTCAGATCCACCTCACACACGTGGTTAACATTGTGAAACGATTTGTTTGGTTTCGGCAAAACTACTTGATCAAGATTAGAAAAAGAAAATAAATTGTGTTAACAATGTAACAACATAACGTTGCAATGGAGCTACGTTAAATAACGAACCACCCTTACATAACAAACATAGCAACATTATGTAAAAAACTTAGTTTACTTTGTGCAGCACTGTTCACCCTCACATCTTCCACGACGAGCCTCTTTATCTCGTCGTGCCTTTGACGGCGGTCTGTCCTGTGCTTCGTTCTGGGCCGGGGCGGCGTCAGTACTCAGTGGTTTTGACGTGAACGGAGGACAGACTCTTTCCCATGCTGTGGCAGAGCGGCGTGATGAACATGTCCGTCAGACTCCTCCAGACCACCTGGACCGATGGTAAGAGCATCAAGAAGCTCTGGATCAGCGGCATCACCAACCTGGAGGGACGAGGTCAAAAGATCACGTCAGGACGGATGCTGAGAAATTATAAATACAGAACTTCTGTTGCTTGTCTTTGCTTAACCCTCCCGTTGTCCTCGGGTCAAAATGACCCGCCACTGTGTTTAACAGCAGAAAAATCCCCTAAATTATATTTTTTCAATCGAAATTTGATGACTTTTCCTAGATTGACCCCAACATTAGAAATGTTGCATGTAAGCTGTAAAAAAACCCCCCACAAAATGACCCAACAGTCACATTGTTCACTGGCAAAACATTGGGATAAAAATAAAATAAAAATGCATTCAAAACTACTTTTTGCACATTTCTGCTACTTTCCTAGGCTTTATAAATACTATACAAATATTGCTTGACACCTATACAGTAAGAAATTGACAGTGTCAAACGAGTAGTGTCTCCTGAATTAATGCAGTTTTTCTGCCACAAGAGAAAACTCGGGTATTCACACAATTTTTTACATACAACAACCTTACGAACAACAACCTTACATACAACGTTCCGTACAACAACGTTCCGTACAGCAACGTCATGTACAACGTTATGTACAACAACGTTATGTACAACAACCTTACATACAACGTTATGTACAACAATGTTACGTACAACAACGCTACGTACAACAACGCTACGTACAACAGTGTTACATACAACAACTTTACGTACAACGTTACGTACAACAACGTCATGTACAACGGTATGTACAACAACGTTATGTACAACAACCTTACATACAACGTTATGTACAACAATGTTACGTACAACAACGCTACGTACAACAACGCTACGTACAACAGTGTTACATACAACAACTTTACGTACGTAACATCCAACAACGTTAAGTACAACAACGTTACGTACAACAATGTTATGTACAACAGCGTTATATACAACAACTTTACGTACAACATTATGTACAACGTTAAGTACAACAACGTTACGTACAACAATGTTATGTACAACAGTGTTATATACAACAACTTTACGTACAACATTACGTACAACGTTACGTACAACAACGTTACGTACAACAACATTATGTACAATGTTATGTACAACAACCTTACATACAACGTTATGTACAACAGTGTTACATACAACAACTTTACGTAGTAACGTCCAACAACGTTACGTCCAACAACGTTATGTACAACATTACGTACATCAACTTTACGTACATTATGTGCAACAACCTTACATACAACGATATTACAAAACAACCCTACATACATTAACGTTACGAACAACAACCTTACATAGAACAACAACCTTACATAGAACAACCGAAATTAACACTTTGATGAAGTTTCTTAGATTTATTGATTCAAATCAGAGAAAATGTTTGGAAATTTAAATCTACAGGAAGGCCAACCTTCTGTCCTACTGTCCAAAAACACAAAGCAACATGAATTCAATCTGTGGCTCTAAAATGATATGAGTGTATAAAGAGCTCGGGACTTTCACTCCAGTGTATTACATGAAATGTAAAGGTGTGTCCTCCTTTCCTGACATTCCACCTTTATTGACCAGCTCAGCGTCACTCAGTCCTCTATTGATGACTTCCAGCGGTGGAAGGAATCCCTCCTGAGCTTGTGACCTCACCTAGGTGAAATTTCACATGAAAGTAACTCAGCATCAGAAGACTCCGGTCTACAAACAGGCCTGTGCTGCAGCCACTGCTACAATGCCAGCTATCCGGCAAAGGGCAGAGGGCGTTTTCCCCCAGCCACCAGTGGAACGCTACATTCCTCCTGACTTTCCATGGAGCAGTTACATAAGACGTTCCATCAAGCGTTAATCGACGGACCCTTTGGGTTGTGGTTGCATTTAAAAAAGCAATTTGCTAAAAAACAACAACCTGGAGGCACCTGGTTTAACTTGATGCATATATAAAGATGACATAAGACTGACATAGTCCAAATAAGTATAAAAAAGTATAAAAACAAAAACGCTGAAGTCATACTACGTGTGGCATTAAATGTAAAAATAACTTCTCTCATGTTTGCTTAGAGACAGAACAGACCAGAACAGACCAGACCAGAAGCCCAGAGGGAAAAAAAGAAAACTGTTCCCACACACATTTAAAGTGGAAACAGGGTTTTAATTGACATTCACATTAAATTGTTGAATCCCTATAATATGACACATTATTGTAATTTATGTCCAGTATGACTTGTGCTACACCTGGCGCTGTGCCACGTGACCTCAACGCAACAGCACAACAGAAGGATGCATCCCTACCAGATGTGGATGCAGCTGAGCACCGCGAACACCAGGCCGAGGATGAACGCGACGGGCACGGCCAGCAGCGTGGTCAGCAGCCGGTAGAAGACGAATTTGACCAGCTCGAACGCGGCGTGGCTTCCGATCCACACGCGGTCGAAGCTGTGCGTGGAGAACGGCTCCGCGATGACGTCCCCAAAACCAACCTGGGGGATCACACACACACACACACACACACACACACACACACACACACACACACACACACACACACACACACACACACACAGTTAAAAAAAAACCACACTGGCAGGCAGGAAGGATTGTGAGCGCGGAGATGAAGGGTGACGCGCACGCAGCGACATCCAGGTATTCACGCTGCAGTTTGCCAAACTCATGTTTGTTACATGAACACAACCAGGTCACATATCTGAGTATTATACTTCCATAATGCGTCACCTCGTGTAGTTTCACTTTCAAGGAGTGATTCCGCACCGCGTTCCGTACTTTACCTTCAGGTGCGCGTTGATGTCGTTCGGATCCCGGTCCGGCTCCGCCGCGTACACGTCCCCCTTCTTCGACAACATCGGCTCTATCGACCTGTTGAACTCGTCCTCGTCCATGATTATGCTGGTGTCGGATTTTTCCTTCTCCAGACCCATGTTGTGTTCGTCTGCCGGACCCGGCGGAGCGCGAAGAGCAGCTGGTGACGGTGCGCGCTGCGCGCTGTGTGCCGGACTGCGCGCCACCCCGCCCCGTATGGAAAGCAGCGCAGCGAGGGCCCGCGGAGACACAACAACGCTCAGAGTCACATCCAAGGGTCCTTTCAAGTAGCTCACTGATGACTGGCTCTACTGTGCACTGTGTGCTGGCCTCCATTCCTGAACCACGGAGACCCAGAAACCCTTCAGGGTCTAATACACGAAACCTCTTCATGTGATTAAGCATGATTAGTGCCCCCATTTATTACTGAAGCATTCATATTCGGTTATGTTTAATAGTGATGTTTTGGAAAATGTAACAGGCTGCACTTTTGCATTATGGTGCAGAAAAACTTAACGAGTTTCCTCCAGGCTTTTTTCTTTTGGAAAGTGTGTTTATGTTCACAACAGCTTGTAAATATAAAACTCCTGATTATTATTGTTATTATGATATGTTGCTGCTGTGGCTGAGCACACTGTTCTACCTGTTGACCATGAATTTTCCTTTTGGTCCGCATGGATTTACGAGCCTCTGAACACACACAAGCCAACATTGTTAGAATAACAGCAGCTCCTCCTGAACAGGAAGCACAACAGGAAGCCGTTGTCCTCAGGCGGCCCGGCTCTCTATCACACGATAATTTGGAAGTAATTTAGCGTGTAATTACAACACTATTCTAGCTTTATTTGCGTCATTGGATGTGCAATGTAAACATAGGCGTGAAGATGCCACTCAGAGGAAAAGAGGTATAAGACAACCTCTGGTGGGAGGGACAAACAAACAGGACTTTCAACCAGGAAACCCGCATTCAGGTCCCAAAGTGTACTTGTGTTCACATTTTATTTGGTTTACTTTATTATTTTAAGCCCGACCTTTATACTTGGTGTTTTGTGGCCTGAACATATACTCTGAGTCTTTCAGAGTAACAAGGTGTAAAATGACTAAAAGTCTACGACATACTCAACCCTCATTATGCTCACGATGCTTGTCAACATGAGTCAGATTGATATTGTGACATCAAAATTTGTGTCCCTGAAGTTGCTGACACCAGATTGCTGAACCGGCGAATTATATTAAATACTGTGCATGAGTTCAGTAACAGAGATCACACCTATTCCTTTTCTATTGGATGTGATTAAGTTGCTTCCTCCCAGGCATTACAGGAGTGACAGGACACGTTATCGAGGAGCGCCACAAGAAAAAGCAATTGCAAATTGCAACAACATTTTTATTCATTCGCATCCGGTCACGTTTTTTAGTGCAGCTGTGTCTCTGCAAAATGTTTGTCAACCGGCGTGCCGTCCTCTTCCCTTTACATCTCATGTTGATGTGACAGCTCCGGCTTCCTGCTGTCTGATGAGCGACCTGTAAACAACGGCCCCTTTTGTTTAGACACTGGGGCCTGGACATAAAAACAGACCGGGACGGGGAGCGACGGCAAAGCAGAAAGCGAACAGGCAGAACAGAGGCGAGCTGGGCATTCAGAGCGGCTCCAAGCCCGGCGACAATGTAACACCATACAGCTCCGGGATTAACACACAGAGGAGGATTCTGACAGACAAGCAGACAGCGAGGGGAAACCTGGCAGGATGGGTTGAGTGGGGGATGGGGGGGTAGGTTGGGGAGCAGCAAGGGAAGTCATGGCCTTTGGTTTGTGTTTGGACACCAACATTCTGATGAGATTATAATGAGATGTTTGCTCCGCAGCTGCAACCAAATAAGGATGCAAATGTTGGTCGGTCAGTCTGCCCAAACGTTCATTTCAGCACACAACAATGATCGTGAACATTTAGCTCAACTCAACTAGCTCCAGATTTACGTTAACCTGACTTGCCAGATTTTCCGTCCCACAGAACCATCTGAGAGAGTCGTCATTAGAAGCAGGTGATTGGATGACCCGTCAGTCAAACTCCAGTCAGGAGAAGAGCCAAAAGGAAGAAGCCTTCAGTGTCGTTCTTTGCTCTTGTTTCAATGAAGACAAACTCGCCAGCTCTGAGGTTTCATTTCTTTAATTTGGACCAAAGCAGCAACTGTTTTTCTGTTTTTCAAACCAATATTGTATGTCAGTACATAAATCACAGAAACAATATACACTGCTGTACAGTAGTTTCCCCAGGTAGGGTTTTTTCCACATATACATTGTAAAACATTGCTGTAAAAATAAAGGGAATTTCCTACAGTATTGTACCGTTTTTCTTATATCCAGTTGAATACAGTACATTTTAGTGCATTGGAGCAACACAATTGTAACAGCAAGGAACTGATCAATTTCACAGTATACTACAGAATATTTTGTCTTTTTCACCTAAGTCGGTCCGAGTCCAGCTCTAGATTTGTTTTTCCACTCCCTCTCTATTGCATTAATGATCAGAACTTATGCAAGATGGATACCGAAGGCAGCGTATGGAAGGCTATTTGTATAAAGAGTTGTTGAGAACTTGTTTGACATGATTCATTGTTTTTAGAGATTGTTGATTACAAGAATTTCATTACTCTAACTGTATTAGCTACTTGGTGGGTTTGAAACAGTGGCTTAATAAATATGTTATATTAACATCACTTGTCATAGCTTTATAACAATATTTACAACACATTATAAAGCATTTTACAATGTCATGAGTTCAAATATTATAATGCTTAATAAATAGTATGAACACAGTGTGTTATGATACCCTTTGTTGTCACATTATAATTGTTTTAAATACATTATAATCACTGAATTCAGGTTATGTGGACATATTAAGAACCTGTTCAGCATGGGGAATGTTGTTTCTATTCATTGTATTTTGCTAAAATGCAATTACTTTAAAATCGCAAGTTACTGAATGTGTTCGATACAGCACTTGCTTTAATACAATTATGATATTTTAATGCCATCTCTTGTCCAAATCATATTTATCTATCAGTTCTATACTAGCAATTTACAGGGGCTTTTATTTTGAAATATAATACAGCACAGCAATGTAATATTTTTACAGCAGCAGCGTAGCAACAGCAGTGTAGTAGAAGTAGCGTAGCTCCAGTCAGTAGAGAATGTCCTTATCAATTACCATGTTGTCAATAACCACATGATCAAAATAACCATATAACTGCTTTTCTAAAAACCACAGATAACTGTGGTGCCAGGAGGAACGTGATCAATGGCCAATCAAAGTGCTTTACGCTGCATGTTGACATCCACCTGTTCACTCACTGTCGGTAGAGTCTGACATGCAAGATTCCTCCACGCCATGAGGCCCTGATGCAACACATTCATGCGTTACCCCTGACCTCGGTCTCTGCACCGGTACTAAGACAAGCCAATCATCATCGCAATCGCCATTGCTGCACCAATGACTGACACAGCTGGTAGCATGTGACTTCCCCCTCCATCCTCGCTTCCTCCTTCCAAGGCGCCTGGTTCTGTGTGACCTATGGAGCCGAAACAGGCGTGTTATCAGCCGTCAGGCGGGCGATGACATCATCATCAGCAACAAAACAGACGGTCATGTTTCATGAGTTGTATTTGGCTTCTATCTAGTTTGAACAAAGTTGCAATTGGTGGTTGGTGGATCGGTGTGACGAGGCAACCTAGGCAATTTCTGACGAGTTTCATTTGATTTCCGTGAGTTATAAGGAAGCGGGTTTTACAATTGCACGGTAAAATGTCTTTCTCCAAAAGTCTGGTGGCTTTGAGGAGGGCATATTATTGTATGTTTTGTAAATTATAATAACTGTAAATATCCCTATTGATTGTATTTATTTAGAATCTGTGTATTTTGTTTTGTAAAAAAAAGAATCGATAATCCTACTAGACATCGTTATGTACTGAATCATTTTAGATAAAGTTTATTTCTTCTGTGTGTTCTCTGAATGCAAGAACTTAATCTTAACGCCTCTGAAGGACCCAACTTGGGCAGACTTTGACAGACAGCCCCCTGTCACGATTGACTAGTCTGCCAACTCACCTGGGTTTGTAACCTTCAGCTTGATGATGCTGAAGGTGTCAGGTCTGTCTCTCTTTCTGTGTCGGGCGTTTCCAAATCCAATTAGACACTCGTACGTTCCGGTGTCACTCAAGGTGATGTTCTTCAGAATAACAGAGGCTTCTCCGTCCTTCATCTCTGGATCTTTCAGCGTGACTCGATCTGAATAACGTTGTGCCTGGTACTTCTCTCTGACCTGATGGTTTCGGTAGAAGAAGACAAATGTATGGTCGGTGAGGTCCGCTCTGCTCCAAGCCAGCAGGGCAACGCTGCTGTTCTGGGGACCGTGACAGTTTAGAGTGGCGTCTTCTCCAATCATCTTGGTCACCTCCAATATGTCTGAGTCAGCAGAAACACAGGGAAATAAAACAGAACTGTAGGTGAATACATTAGCATGGACCAGATCCTTGTTTACTAGGGGTGTGAATCTTCGGCTTCACAGCGATTCGATTCGATTAACGATACAGTAGTTGGCGATTCGATTCAAGGACGATTTTTTTTTGTAACGATTTGATTCAATTTGATTCTGTAAACCACGATTCGATTCAGTAACTTGTAACCAAAGTTCTATATCCATGAAATAAACATGCAATAATGCGAGTGAGACTATCTGTATTCTTCTGAAAGGGGAAAAATAACATATTTATTCTATAAAAAGTAGTCCTGCATAATATTTTATGCTGAATACAAAAATGTAATTAAACATTGCTCAGTTATTTTTAACATTTTCAATAGACTACATGCTGGCAGGGGAGAGAGTGTCTTAAACGTATTAAAACATTAATCATAAGTAAGAATCACGATTCATCCCATTAAATGCATTTATATCGATTATTGGTGAAGCCAAAACGATTCATTCTATTTATTTATTTTAGCAGATCGATTTAGTAGAATCTATAGGACTGACAATCGATTCATCGATTAATCGAATGAATCGTTACACCTCTATTGTTTACACTGTGCACCTGCTACCTACAACTTATTCACCAACTGAATCAAAGGCTTAACCTTCATGGAATCTTTGTGGGACGGCAATATGATAGATAATTTCAAACTCCAACAATAATGACCTTTTCACCTTGTGCTGGAATATAACTTGGTAGGGTGTTTATTCAGGGCTGGACTGGGACAATCATTCATGATGGTGTTAGTTTTTATTCTTCCGATTACTTTTTGTTATTAGCCTATTATTATTAATAATAATAATCAAAAGGTATGGCAGCTGTTGTCGTTGTCATATGACTATGAAGGATTGAATGTAACGCAAATAAATTGTGAACAGTAACGGTTCACCCAATACCCACACTGCGCACATTGCGTAGGACCCCGCGAACTAATAGAGGCCCCGTGAAAAAAAAAAAAAAAAAAATGTGACGACGCGCACATCACGTCTCCCAGATTCCCAGCGCTGACAGCGTTTAGCACACACCACGATGAAGCGGAGTTCTCCCTCGGGGAATGATAAAAGGAGGAAGAAACAGCATGACAATGAACTGCGGGAACGGCAGTCAGGTAACTCTCCTCTCCGGGTGGGAGTGTGGGAGGGACTAGTCCGTGTTTGACCTACATTAACAGGCAGGTAGTGGAGGGACAGAGCCAGCTTCAATTAGGACAGGCACAGATGAGCCAGTTTCATCATCCAGGCTGTCAGTGGCAAAACAGGAAATGAAAGTGCACACAGCTCACCAGCACAACAGATGATACTCCATGGAGACAGGAAAACCAGAAGTGCAGATCTTAACAAAGCCATGATAGGGAGTAGAGTTTGAGAGAGACCAGAAACCAATTTAGTAGATCGGAGATTCACACGGAGGATCCGAAGACTGTTTTGAAGCAGACTGGAAAGTAGACGAGATCAGGTGGCGGAGACTAAAAGTTGCGCTCTGGTCGGACTCATTGCATCAGCCTTCGAAGACAAAGGAAGTCGTACAAAAAGTTGACGCAACTTCCTGTATCCTTCAAGAAATATACAGCTACAGTTGCGTCGTACAAGTCAGGAAAGAAAGAAAGAGTCAAATAAGAATAAAGTATAAAGTATAAAATAATGCCACTAAATATAAGGAATATATGAACATATATATATATACGAAACACGATAGTATTATAGTGTATCTGCTGTTGAAGTAGTAGTATCATAGAATCTAGTGCACATAAGTAAAGTTTGACAGTTAAACTGTATCAAATGGCATTTTCTTCCTCTTAAAGCAGCTGAAGGCTAATTGCTCATTTTGATAAGGGTTTTATATATAACCTCTATTATTGTCATTATTATTATTATCAACCACACAAGATCCGTTTGTTAACAGATTGAACTTTTATTGCAACTAACAGCCGACGATCTAGCATTATCTACTAAACGTGCTGTTTGTTGTCAAAACTAAGAGCCAATCAGCTCTTGGATAAGGCGAGAGCCAGGCGTTTCCCATCATGCCCCGGGACTTGCAGTCGGCTGCAGCACCTGGCTCGAAAAGCTGTGGCCGGCTTGATCTCGTAACGTCGCCCACGTGTGGCGTCAGAGCAAGTCGGGATCAAGTCGGACACAAAACTAACCGCCATGCATTGTGTGGCAATAGCCGGCGTTCAGCGTTCATGCTGCATTCAGGTTGCGTCGGACATCAAGAAAAGTCGATGAAAAAAAAGATGAAAATAAATAAATAAATAAATAAGGATATAAAATGCAACTTAATTGAAGCATAAACTCTTTCCAGTTTGGCATTGAATTAACTTTCCTCTCACACCAAAAAGGTAAACTTTGCACAAAATATTCTCAACAATTGAACTTTGCAGTGGAGCTCTATGGGACCATGGTAATCATTTTAATTACCACTTCCCCTCGCCGCTGGTCCTTACTCGGAGCTAACAGCGCTACCATGCTGCTGGAGGCCATGTTGCTATTTTAAAAAGGGACTCTGGGGCTCAACAACCCTGGATTGTTAAGAGGAAGGAGGTCTGTGTGGATGGATGGGTCGGACAAACACAGGACTTTTTTTTTAACTGAAATGTAACAGACATAGTCATATGGGACACAAACAGTGGTCTCCTGGGTGAAAGTACTGTGTTTGTTTGAGGCATCCACCCACCCTGAGCCTTGTCCAACACAGACTTCAAAGGTTTATATTCCACATCACCTGAATTCACATCGTGGCTCATGAATATGTCCTCTACACATAAATCATAGTGCATTACTTTAGGTATAAGTGTGAACAGGGAATTACAAGAAAAGCGTTAAAAAGCACACTTCTTTTTCAGAGGTGATTTACTGCAGGGATATTATACTTATTTACAGATTTGTACAGGTGTTGGTGTTTTTTGTGTCCACTGTCGATGAACCTGATATCTGAATGAACCAGCAGGTACATCAGCAGGTATTACCACCTCGCTCCTCAGCTGCTCTTTCACCCCGAAGGCTCCAACCAGCTGCAGTCTCACATCCTCCATAAATCCTTCATGTTGTAATGTGCAGCTGTAGCTGTAGATTCATGAAAACCTGCTACTGATCTCAGTATCTGTGGTTTATATTAATATTCAAAACAATAATACTCTTTCTTCATACTTTTACACACGTAATATTCATAGTATTTACTCTGCTAAGAATGCAGAATTACCTCTGCAACCTCTGTTTTGAAACCACATATTGATGAGTCATGATTTAGGTTTAGACATTTGTTCATGTGATTTCTTTTTAAAAGATTTCAGGAGATAAGATTTGACATTAAAGGTGCGTTCACACCAAACATGAAGGAAATAATTTGCTTTGTGTTTCACAAATGGTTTCTCCACATAGTCTGGTCTGGTCTCTGGACTAATGTGAGCTACTATCATACACCTCTGGGGGACCACAGACTGCTACAATGTGTTTTGTGTAGTCGCCTCCTTCGAACTCCCATCTATGCATTGACTTTGTATACAACAGCACTGCATGAAAAATGTGCTTCACGTTTGGTGTGAACGCACCTGCAGAAGGCCATACTGAGCAACACTGAACATTTGTTAAGAAGGAAACTTATGATGAGTAAAAACACAGGCCATTGACTGTTGAAGCAAAGAGAGCTTTTCTGTCATTTTACAGTTAAAGCTAGGCTCGGTAATCTTCCAAACATTTGTTATATTTATTGAAATTCTCGTTACAACCTGACAACAATCAATAAATCAAACGCTCTAATGTCTGGTATGGGTCCCAGGACTGAAACGAGTCTGTCCAATCATTTCATGCAAAATTGAAAGCTGTGAGGACTAACTACTACATACGGCTGCTAGCTACTTTCATTTCAACAAAGTTGACAATGCTCGTCTGGGTTTTATATTATAGAGATTCGCAACTCTAGCTTTAAGTAAATGTGAAATACATTCATAGCTTTGTTCATTGTTCACAGAGAACAAATGGTCAAATCTGGGATTCACAAGATTTGTTTCATGCTTTTTAGTATAAGAACATTTCCAGTTACATTTAGGGCATTTAGTAGATGCTTTTGTCCAAAGCAACTTACAATAAATACATTTGTCAAAAGAAAGAAACCACAACTTACCATTGCAGATAAAGTAAGAGCTAAAGAATAGAAACAAGTGTTAGGTCCTCGTCTGAGTAAAGTACCTGTTCAGCAAGGATACCTTAAGAGCAACAGTGCTATAATAAAAGTGCTATAGGTAAGAACATAGAAGTGCTTGTTAGTGGGTCATGCTATGTAGAGTCGAGGTGAAGGCTGAACAGGTGAGTCTTGAGTCTTTTTCTGAAGATGGCAAATGACTGCTGTCCTGACATTAGTCGGGAGTTCGTTCCACCACTGAGGACCAGAACAGAGAAGAGTCTGGACTTTGGTGAGCGACATTTGTTTGATTTCAGCGATGGTTGTACCAGCCGGCCAGCTGAAGTAGAGGAGCGAAGTGCTTGCTTCGGGGCGTGTGGTTTGACCAGTGTTTGAAGGTAGACAGGTGCCGTTCCATTGATGGCCTTGAAGGCAGTGCCATCTCTTGAATTGGATGCGTGCTGCAACAGGGAGCCAGTGGAGGTCACGGAGGCCGGGAGTCCAAATTGGTTGTTCTGCCGGCTGAATACAATACATTTTCAGGTGTAGAGTGCTGCCACTCCACGACAGGTGACACCGGCTGACCTTCTTGTGCCTTGCGAGCCTCCATGATCCTGCAGGTTAATAATTAATTCATTCACCAAACAGCCACATTCCAGGACATCCCGGCCGGGGGTCTCTGGAGGACCTGTGTTCTGATGCGGAGCGCCGTGGAGCGTTTCCTGCGATCTCACCGGGAACAAATGCATATTTGTCTGGGAGTTTCCAGAGGGAACAATGATATCTGCACACAGGGATTTCCTGTTACACCCAGTAGGACCCTCATCTCTACGGTCCGATACACACATCACCTTGAGGGTGTACTTGTGTGAATACTTGCAACACCATGTATGTAAAGATGCAGGTATGTATGCAAGGAAACACCCACACTTCCCTTCACTCCTCATTTCAGTGTTTCTTCATTCAAGCTGAATAACCTCCATTTGAATTGTAACGTTCAGCTAATTAGGAAAAGGGAAATGACAGCTGGTACCAAATAATGAGATGCAACATACAAAACACATTTCTACATTTGTTATCTTAAGCATGTAACCCCCAGGTAATGAAGGAAAACACTTGGAGCTTGTTATTTAGTGTTAAATAAAAACTACATCCCATTAAATCATTAAGATATTTCCATCATGCTAATTCTGTCACAATTTGAGCCAGGAACAGAAATACATGTGGAACCATATAATTAATGAGACCCAGACTGCTGTAAATATAAACTCAGAATGTGTTTGTCAGTTCTGATGCATTTGATGGAGCAGGTTTGTCTTAGAGAGCAGCAAAGGTTGTAAATACAGATAAAATCATGTAAAAGCAGCGCTTGTGTGATGGTCTGTGTATAGACACACATTCTGTATGTGACCTGTGGTATATATATCTTCATCCATGTAGTGTTTGTATGAGGTTTTCTGTTTAGTGTAAATCTTGATTGTGCCAGTGAACGCCTGCAGAGCCCCGTGAATGTGTTTCTGTGCATTTATTTCCTGTTCGGCTCCTCTGGGCTGAATCATCGCCGGCTGTCCGACCTGAACTGATAAACTGTAGTTCTTCTGGGTCAAATGTGTTACAGTTTTTCGGGGTTTGGGGCAGAAGAGGCGGGGCCGAACCAGCTTCGTCTGGCATAACCAACGGCCATTTTCTCCTCTGATGCCGCCGTCTTTACGAGTGACTCACTCAAATTCTTTCCAGTAATAATAGTATTGCTTTCTGGCAGCGGGCAGCTGGTGAGGAATTGTGCCTGTTAAACAAAGAAAAAGGACCCGAGCTGAATCAAACCGAGGCCTTGTGTGTATCCGTCTGTCAGAGAGAGGTATAAATGGAATCACACACACACCCCTGAATTAAATCTAATTTAAAATGCAAGGAAACATATGAAAGAAACAATTCAGCTGTAATAAATAAAAGGAAATAAAAGCATAGACTTCCAAAAGCAGCAACATGCACAGGCCTGTAATAACTCAAATGGCATGTGAGGTCGCTTTCTTCATGTTAATGAAAGAAAAAGACATTCAGTGTCGCCTCTTTCGTTCTGCATCTTCCTGACAAGTTAACAAGCAACAACTAACATTGTAATATTTTTGAGTGTCTTAGTTAAGGTCGAGATTATTGTTTTCGCACATTCTCCGCCTCGGACAGTGTAACCTGAGAAAAGAGGATGCTCACAAAGCAGGTAAACACTGAATGTGCAAGAAAACAACACAGAGGCCGAGACGAATTTCTAAGAATCCTGATACTCTTTTTAAAATGTTAACTTTTGTTGATATCTTCTCATATTAATACGCAAAACACAACAGTATCTTAGTGGGACGTGACTTTCTGGCACACATTCTTGTGTTAGAAGCTGATCATTGTAACCAAGCACAGATTTGTGTTGCATACGAGCTGCACTGTAAATCAAATTAGCATAATAGCAACACTGTTTGTGCATTTTGAAATGAGACTTTTTTAATAAAATCCAGATGATTTGCAAACAACGCAGGAGGAACAAGAATATGCTGAGGCTCATAAACTACAATGGAAGTTATTTGTGTCACAAAACTAAACTTGATAATCATCACTCAGTATACAGGTCAAAGGTGTTTTAAAGGGCATCTTGTTAGTCATTTTGGGTTCAGTAAGAACTTTTAAGTCCAACCATGATGTTTTTCCTAAATCTAACTAAGCCACCATGATTTTGTTGACTCAACATAGCGGTGACCGTTTCACGGTAACGAGGTGGCGTTAAACGACACGCAACGACTTATCAGACCCCGAGGTTGCTGCCTGGCATTTAATAGATCACTCTGGCATTAACAAAACCACATTCACACAGCTCACAAAGAATGTGCTCAAAGTAATACCTCAGCCAACGAATACTTAAGTACACAGCCTCAGTGTACATGTTGTATTTGTACTGTTGTCTACTCCTTTCTCAGATGTGGTGGACGGATGGAGAGATGAGAGGCGCAGAAGCAGGATGTCGGTTTGGGTGGGAGGAATGTCCCGACAGGCCCCGACACACCGAGGCCCGACCGTCACATTTGTTCTTTGCAGTGGAAAAAACTCATCAACGAGCTCTGAAAGCCCCTCAAACCATTTTCCAAAATCTGTCTCACAATGTATAAAGTGTGTCAGCGTAACCTGTCAGCCTGCTCTCTAGTCAAAGATTAGACGGGCTTCAAATGTTTCGCTGCATTTGCAATGCAAACACACTTAATAAGATGAATTTTGAGGTTTACAAAAGATACTTGGCGAAGACGGAGAACGCTACAGCATGAGGCAATGTTTGCTTCCAGTAAACGCCAAGCCTACCTTGATCCGCCTTCATTGTTGACCTCCTCTATGAAGATGAGGGTCATTTTAGGAAATATCCCATTCATTTATCTAAAAACTCCTTATTGCTTACCGATACCTTCTCTTTCAGTAAGATGGGGAATAGTCAAACTCACCACCGTCAGTTCGTTAGTGTTTTAGAACAAATCTTGTACTTTTCTTATTGCTAAATGAGTTCTAACGGCAAAGGTCTAATCTTTCATGCATCCTTTGTATGGCAACAATCCCCACTTCCAAGCTGTTCTGCATTTACCTGCCACACTCACTAATTTTGCATCTCCCTATTCTTTACACTATTTGTTGTAAAGTGCTTTTATGGTTGATCTGAGTGTTAAACTTTAATGATGGACGAAAGTGTGACCCAACATGAGATTGTATTTATTTTTAATCGTGAGTTAATTTTGGACGAAGAACTAGTCGTAGAAACTTTCTGGTATAGATAAAAATAAAACACGTTGAAGTACAATAGGGATAAGGGAATAAATTGTGACTTTAATGTAACTCAGTCGAGAGTTGTTAAATGGTTTGTTTAACATTTGTGCTACATTTTAAAAATGTATTCATAAAAATAACTAAACAGGAATAGCCAATCTTCTCACTGATGATCGTGTTTATGAATGCAGGTCATATAGAGGCATCAGTATTTAATTGAGACGGTTTTAACCCGTCAAAAGTTCCTGGTCGTAACTTTAGTTCATTCACAAATATTCATGAAACTTTTCCACACAGAAACAGACAATGAAAGATTTTTTTTAAAGTTCACTTATTAAACTGGACCTGCTGTGGAATCTGTGAAATAAGGTCTTCTTCTATTCCAGAAACAATCCTGCATCGGTCGCCCTACTATCAGCAGGTTGCCATGGTACCCTGTGACATAATTTCCTGTTGTGTTGTGGTAAGAGGGCAGGCACCAGCTGCTGCCATGACGAGGACAAAACAAACAGAAATATCATCATAAAAGCTGATGGGATCAGTATTCGGTTGCATTGCATTTGGATAAACATGCATGTGCGTGTCATGAAGTGATTGTTGATTCAATTCCTGGCTGTTTGCATGCGTCTCTGAGCGAGTTCAAATGCATTTTGTTGCGTTGCTTTATAGAGAAAGCCCGTTCTGCTCAGCCAACGACGGGAAAGGTCATCATTACGCTTTGTTCCTGAGAGTTCGGGATGTTTGCTGAAGCTGCTGGTGAACTTGGGTGCAGCCCAGAAAAACTTTTGGGTTTTACTTCCAGTGAGGTCTGGTCTCGGCTGGCTGAATGTGTCATATTAGTGTAATCTGCCATTATGGAGATAATGTGTATATAAAATCATAATCAAAACTCACTTAACACAATGACAATAACACTCATTATTGTCATTTTGCAGTGCCAATGCTTCACTGAGATTACAGCAGAAATATCTGGTGAAAGCTTTGCATCTCTTTTACACAAGCAGAGGATTTTTGTAGTAAGATCAAATAAATAATAATACAAAAAACACAGTGTGTCGTATGAATGTGGGTAGAGAGCACACAGACACAGACAAAGAAAAAGTAGTTTTTTAATGAAATTGGAGACCAACGGGGTGCCGCTAACAATTAATACAGAGGCGAGAAACAAGCAAGACCGCCAAAAGAGTTTTTCAAAGTACAGAGCCAGAGAGGAGTGAACCACTGAGTGGAAATCAAGCCAGCGAAGAGTGACTTTATTTACCGGCACCGCTGAGGCTGATGAGTCGCAGGTGAGTCTCGTTAGGCGCCAAGCAGGAGAGAGAGAGAGAGAGAGAGAGAGAGAGAGAGAGAGAGAGAGAGAGAGAGAGAGAGAGAGAGAGAGAGAGAAGCCACGCCCACAAGACTGCCAGCCGTGAGAGGAGAAGGGAAGTGACAACATATAAATTGTTCTATTCAGCATTGTGTGGAGCTGTGAATGAAACATTACATCACACAGCACTATATTGATCACGCTTTGAACACATAAGGAAACTTATTGCTGAATGGAAAAACATTCGGTTATTGTTTTTTGATCGCCCATCATAAGAACGGCAGCCTTTAGCTTGGAGCCAGAAGAAGGCCTCTGGTGTCGTCGTGAGTCGGTTCATGACATAACAATGGAAACTGTTACCTCACGCCGAGCAGGAGAAGTGAGTGCACCTGTCACTGCTTCTCCTTCGCTGAAATATAAACATCTACAGAGACCCCCGGGGGAATTATTACTCATGTGTCTGATTTAGTGGGTTATTATGCTCGTATTTAGTGAAACTACAAAGTCACTAATGCAGAGAGAATGTCACCACTTCATGCCCTCTAATCTTTAGGTAACACCCCCCGGAGAGAAAGAATTACTTGTGAAGTGAAGAGCGTCGTCTCCAACCAGGTGTGAGACGTTTTAGAAAGCGATCTGGGATCCCGTGAAGGTGAAGCATGACGGCGCTGGAAGGTATGCGGAGCAGCTGTCGGGTCACGTACCGCTAACAAGGGTTCTAGTGTTGAGGCCGACCCGCCGAACAACTGGCAACCTTTGTTTTCTGTTTTGGAGAAAAGCATTTAGGCGTGGAACAAAAACATTATAGCTAAGTAACAGTGTCCACTTTCACTGCAGAGAACTGGTATTTATCATTTGGTGATAAGCAAGAAAACAGCCTCCTCAGGGAGCAAAGGTGGGAGAGAATATAGCTACTTACAGTTACTATAAAAATATGATAATAAAATGGATGCCTCTATGACCTGCATAAGTACACAAGACAATCAGCGAGACGAGTGGCTATTCATGAAGTTAGATTAAATGCTTGTCGTTGTATTAATTCTGCACAAAAATACGACAAAAACCATGCAGGTTCACCAGAAACTCCCTTCAGGACTTCAGACTCCAGCAGCGACCAGCTCACCGTGGACAGACTCAGATCCAGCTTCGTGCCCGGCGGCAGCAGCTCCTCCTGGCCCCCGCTGGAAGGAAGGGAGGCACAGAAGAACCAGGACTACATGGGTCATAGACTCTCAGACCCTGCTGCGGTTAAATAAGAGGTGTCGGTTCCTTGTAGGCGTTTTAATGAAGACACATTTGCAGAGACAAAGCATTGGTTCTGGCCTCGGCTGCAAGTTCTGGTTGAATTCTTCACACATCAAATTAGTAATTTGTATTTTCTTGTGGGAAAGCCAAAAAAATAAATGAAAATCATATATAAGGTAAGTGAAGGAAATAAATATCATATATAATATGACTTTAAAAGCAATAAAACACACTCACTCAGCTCTTTATACACATTTGCTGCTGCAGCTCCGTCAGAAAGTGTTGCACATATTTATCAGATAATCTGCATCTCTGATCAAACTCCTTCCTCAAAAAGAAAAGCTTGTGGATGTCAGACTTCGTGTCCAGACAGCAGCAACAAGCAAACTGAGTCAGAGGTGAACGTGTTTTTGAAATCAGTCAGCGGCGCAGCTGCAGACTTTCACAATACCAGTGTCTTCACTCTTGTTCCATATAATTAATTTAATCTACTGTTTCCACAGAGAGAGAGAGAGAGAGAGAGAGAGAGAGAGAGAGAGAGAGAGAGAGAGAGAGAGAGAGAGAGAGAGAGAGTCCTCTTTGCTCAAATCGAGCGTTGACCAGCTCATCGAAGTATGAAGCAAGCATCCTCTTGTGCTCATGGGGGAAAACAATATTAAACACATAGATGGTGGAGGGGTCAAACAAACACAGGACTTTCACCCAGGAGTGAGGTGTTCATGTCTCCTGCATAAGTAAAAGTAAACATTGACAGTTAATCACATGAGTCGCTTGTCCTCCGGTAGTGCCATGAGAACGTCAACCACTAAACCTAAATAAGTAAATAACTTCATGTGAAAACAAAGTTTTATTTTGAAAGGATACTTTGCATAAAACAAGCGTATATTGACACACCTTCCTGACATGTTGACAACCAATGCTCAAGGGTAAAGTCCATCAGTCTCTGAATAAAAATTTCATTAAAAAAATGACATAACTTCAAATGTATATATCTTCATTCATAAGGTTGATTTATCAGGAATGTGGAGGATCAGGAGATTCCCACTTCTTCTAACCATCAGGCCTCTTTCAACCCTCACGCAAGTATGGGCTGGGTTTGACACACCCAGCTCAGAATCAGCAAGACGTACACACACACACACACACACACACACACACACACACACACACACACACACACACACACACACACACAGCCCACACATCCCAAACCACAGCAGCTCTGACTGGAAGCTCTGAATAACTGTTTAAAGATGTCTGTGTTTTTTCCCTCCATATGCTCCATCACCCTCCGTCAGGCTCAGGAATGCGAGGGCTTGGCTTTTACTTGGCAAAAACAAGATTTTGCAAAACTATGCGAGCTGACAGATACATAATATATTCCTGACAGATGCGTTGTCACTGTGCTCGTTTCTGCGCGGCCTGCGGTCGTTCACTTCGGATGCAGCGGCCGTGACAGAAAACAGAGTGACAGACGAGAAGAGCTGCTGAACACAATTCTCCTCCGTTGGTACTCTGGTGATCCTGTCCAGCGTCTTGGAAGGCTGGAGCCCATCGGAGGATGCACCGGCTGAGAGATGGAAACCCTCCTGGACAGGTGTAGCACATCCACAGACACACACAGATGGGCAAGTTTCCGTTTCACCTGCGTGTCTTTGACTCTGGGAGGAAACTGACATAGCTTACAATTTAAAATAAGCAAACGAATAAACCAAACAGCCTCCATCTTTCTCCCTTCGTCTGGTCATGCAGTCTTTTATGGTTTTGCCTCGCAGATTTCTGCTGCCACCAAACACTTTGTCAATCCCAACGCTAAATCATTTCATGTTGACAAGTTCAACATTGATGCTGGATGATTCTTCAAAACCGTGGATTAGGTTTCTTCACATCCAGTGACATCGTGTTGTAAAAATATTAACTTTTTCATAATTACTGTGAATGCAAACCACTGTGCAGCTAAGATTAGTTATGTGTACGGTTAGAAAAGGCTCACATGCTTCATGTTTCACACACCCATCCCATCTTTTTACTGTGCTATATATATAGGCTACGTTGCTTTTTTCTGTTGGCACTGAATGTAAATCATGAGGTGAATTATTGACTGTTATGGACATAAATCCAGGCGGCGCTGGACTGGCTTGCTAAACGATACATGTAAAATATTTGTTTTTATTCTATTTAAATGTTTACCCTAAAAGGAGAAGTGGATCACATTTGCAGGCCAGTTTTAAGAATGACTTGTAAACTGGAAGGACACTAACACGGTGTCGGGGGTTACATGGATAAAGGTGCTGATAAAACGTTTTTAAACAATGCCTAAACACGACAATGTATCGAGCTACAAAGTGTCCGTGTTGCCTTTGTGACAAACATTCCTGCTGTGGAGAAAATGACGGCTCATTGGTCCATATATCTGTAGATCGACCATTAAGAAGCTGACTGTGCACTCTGCTGCAGCTGGAAGGAAGGAAATATAAACTCAACAAACGTCTACTTTATTGAGTTTCTGGGAGTAAAGCTGCTGATAACCTGATGGAGACTCTAGCCGGGTCGATAACGCTGCTGATAAACCTTTAAATTCACACATTTTATTGAGCGTGTGAGCTTCCCGGCTCTCAGTGTGCTGAGCTCCTCTCATTCCTGAGGTGCTTCCACACCTGACACACACATGGAGGGCGTGGCCATCTGAGGAGCCACAAGCCAATAAACACGTCAACGCGCTCACACTCACACACACACACACACACACACACACACACACACACACACACACACACACTGGTAGTTTTCCACAGAAATCTAAGCCCGGGACGTGAATGATGCTTTCACGTATAAAATGGCCACCGCTGGACGGCTTTCAGAACGACACAGAGGTTTCTTTTAACACGTCGGGGGGAAGCTCGCGTTTTAACGATGCTACTTTGTGGCAGGTTTCCCCTCCAAGACAGAACATGCAGCCCGGTCCACCTTCACCAGCACAGCGCTGCATTGTCTGCAGCCGCCTGCACACACTCCCTCTGCACTTCACTCGTTTTTCTGTGGGTGTGGGGGAAAACATAATAATGACAGTAATATCTTATGGTCATGATAATACTTACTTTTCATTACTTCTCATTACTTCAGCACCCATATTTATTTGACATGCCTCTCTTCATCCAAATACCGGAGAACAAAACACTCTGATGGAGGTTTGAGTCGACACAGCAGCAATTTGAAAATAAATGATTTCATAAGTAAAATATGTTATGTGTCCCAATATTGGCCGTATTTTTGTTGCATTAAGACATGTAATGTGAGAACACGTTCCTGCTCTCAACTTTGACGCAGCTCTACTTTTACCTCAGTTTAGTGTCAATTCACGCTAAAACACTCGCTTTCTAAAATAAACATTCATTTGCACAGGAATCTTGTTTAGGTTTGGGCAACAAAACTTGCTAAAGAACTTTTAATGTGACTCACGAACGTGACTTATACGCTACAAAAGATGGTTAAAATACATCGGTGTACACTTGCGTGTTACGTATCGTTAGCGTTATTTTCGATAACGTGGTTTGGGTTAAAATAAATACGTTTCTTACGTGGTGAAGTAACGTTACTATGTTGCTTACATTATGTAACCCGTCGGCTACGTTTTTGCTAACATAACTTCAAATAATTCAACATTGAATTCTCATTCACATAGGGCACAAACACTAGCCTCCTGGGTGAAAGTCCTGTGTATTTGAACCTGACCATCCACCCAGACCTCCTCCCTACGTGGACGTTAACGCTTTGATACTATGTAACCTGATGTCCTCCTTTACTCCGGCCATGTAGAGCACAGACGTTCCCATACAACAAAGCTGAATTCTCAATTATGTGTCTTGAGAAACTTACCGTTTATCAGATTAAACAAAACAAAAAATTGGGTTTAGACAACAAAACAAGCAGGTCTTAAAAGGTCAAATGAATGAAGAGCCTTGAAACTCTGACTTTTCTTCATACTGATAACAACACTTTGATATATCCGGAGGGAAACACTCTACAGGTTTTACTTTGGTTACAATCGTCTAATCTCCTGTGTTTTGTACACTTGAACGTCTGAGGAGGGTGGTTGCCATGGTACCACAGTGAAGGACTAAGTATCTGGTTCCCCCTTGGATCAAAATGACACGGCGTGCCGAGGAATCTCCTCGCGGCGGACGAATGGTAGGAGTGGTTGCTATGCTGTGAACAGGCGGTTGCCATGTTGGGAAGCAACCGCAGGGCCAGTCAACCAAACATCCTTTCTCTGAGTCACAGGCTCCCTCTCTCTCCCTCTCTCTCTCTCTCTCTCTCTCTCTCTCTCTCTCCCTCCCTCTCTCTCTCTCCCTCCCTCTCTCTCTCTCTCTCTCTCTCTCTCCCTCCCTCTCTCTCCCTCTCTCTCTCTCCCTCTCTCTCTCTCTCCTCTCTCCGGTCCAAAGGGGTTCCCTCGCTAAAAGTGTCCTGACTTGCCGTCTATAATTACGCCTGATTTGTCACTCACTCACTTTCAGTTCCCTCTCTCTCTCTCCCTCTCTTCAACCACACCACCCAGACACTGCCCACTCTGTTCCCTCCACTCACCTTCAGGCGCTATTTGACGAAACAGCTCCTGGATGATATTTTTAGGGGGTCGCCCGCTCACTCCCATTTTTCTTCCGACCTCGTTCCACAAACACGTACTCCACTTCTGGAGGAGGAAAACTCAATTCACCCACTCATTACGGACCTCGTCTAGCATTTGCACAGCTCAGCCCGCTGACCAAAGGCAGCTATTTGTTTTTGCCTTCATCGGCCCAAGATGAAGACCAGATCAGAGCCGTGTTGCACCGTGTGTGATTATATTACTTTGAACATGGTTTCAGAATCACTTTGCTCCTCCGGAGGTCAACAGCTGATATTTCTGTCGTGCTGGTGTAGCCGGAGGATATCTGGGCCAAGACTTCCTCTTCCATTGTTTAAAGTCTGATAAGCAACTTGAGATGCGAGTATGTGAGTTAGAATTGGAAGAGTTTAGGCAGATATTTATATGCAGATATCTGATTATAGAGATTAAATAAAAAACGAAATCATTGTTCTGACATTACATTTTGGTTCATGAGTTCCGCCTCCGAAAATATCTATGTATTCGTTTTTTTCTATCAAAATCCAATATAACAAAATATGACTGTGACTAACATGAAACTTGACACTTTGAAAGGCCTCATGTATTGTTTTCTCTGCTGGGTTTCTTTCATGATTCATTATGTATATTTATGTAGCTTTGGAAATGTTAATTAACAAAGAAATGGAAACACTACTTTGTAAAATGTTGGTAGATCTAATATATAATAAAGCTTCCTTGTTTTGTGACTAGTAACTGCAGCTTTAAATAAACAATATAGAGGGTAAAAACTACAACCTGTCCCTCTGAAATGTTCTTAAGTTGATTTTAAGTTCAGTTATGTTGTTACATCCAGTGCTAAACCAAGTCAAAGGTCAAGGGTCAACCTGGTTTGTACACAGCCAGAGGTCCATCCAACCATTGTGCGTGAGGGCGGGGCTCCGACCTTCTGGGTCTCATTGTTACGAGTACGTAGACGAGGAACATTCTTGGAAAAATAGGAGTGTAGGAAAGAAAGAGAGAGCAGATATCGGACCACACGTTTCCTCTGTTCAGGAACGCAACCTGCAGCGCTGGTGGGAGGCTGGGTTTGGCTCAGGGGTCAAAGGTCGCAAGAGGAAAATAAGGAGGAGGAGAGGGAGGTGGAGAGGGAGCCGGTCAGGGCGGTGAAAGGTGTCTGGAGACAGAAGCTGGAGATAAGAGACAAAAGACAAAAGACAGGGACGAGATCACCCGTTTTATATAAAGTATGGAAGTTCATTCATAGAGGAAAATAAAAATACATGTGAAAATGTTGGGAATGAACAAAGTCAGAAGGCTCACAATAAGTCAAAAATGATGTCATACATGCCAAGATTCTGACTAAGTATCATCTCATAATTTTTTAAGTAGGACATGTTTGTCTTTTCCTGGCGGAAATGATTTTCTATACTAATAAAGTGATTTCAAGCTAATTTAAAAGGATCTTTACACAGGACACACAATAAACACCTTTTTTGTTGTCTGTAGTATTGTAGTATGTTAAGAATATTCAACTGTAGTATTATGTTATACACATAATGTTTGATATTTGTAGAATAATGATACAGCAGAGGGACTTTTAATGAGCACAGTAATTGCAGCTTTACAATAACACATGCAGCTCTGTTGTGTCGGCACATTTCATAGTTTGAATGAAGGAATGACACAGTGGGTGAGCTTTAGAAATGGAAAAACAATAATCATAGCCTAAGGATGTGGGTAATTTGGCAGAACTGTGCTGACAAGTTGGTGGAGAAGTGCTGATAAACAGAATGGAAGGGAGGGAGCTCAGAGTGGATCTGGGTGTGGCAGACAGGAGTGAGTCATCTGAGCACGGCAGATATTTAGATCTGAAGCACCGAATTTCATTGCATAGCTATTATAACATTTTAAATTCTGACTTTCCATTGACACTCAGCTCTTGAAATGACTTCAATTTCAATTTAAAATACAACTTTCTTAAAAGGGCGTCATTATGATGTCACCATGGAAACTGTGTGGCCAAACGTGGAAGTGAACCACACACAGTTTCTGGGCAAAACTAATCTCTATCAAATGAACACGTTTTTAAACAAGAGTTTACGAAATGATGGCATGTTACCAGATAAATCTGCTTTACAAGAGTATAGACTGTGTATAAGAAGTATAGACTAGGGTTCATTTACATTTACATTTAGAGCATTTAGCAGATGCTTTTGTCCAAAGCGACTTACAATAAGTACATTTGTCAAAAGAAAGAAACCACAACATGTCATTGCCGATAAAGTAAGAGCCAAAAAATAGAAACAAGTGTTAGATCCTCGTCTGAGTAAAGTAGTAGCTGTTCAGCAAACATACCTTAAGTACAACAGTGCTATGATCAAAGTGCTATAGGTAAGGTTTTTTTTTTTAGGGGGGGTGGGGTGTTGTTAGTGGTAGAGTCAGGGTCCTGTAAGGATCGGGGTTATTAGTCAGGGTTGTTGTTCATTGTGGCAGTTAAAGGATGAGGATGAGGGTGATTTCACCTCCAGGCTCTTATGTCTAAAACCAAGTATTGATTTTGTATCTGTGTTTTGCAGAAATGTACAATGCCAAGTCTTGTTCCTGGGGAATGGGCTCAGCTCACATAGAACGAAAACGGACGGTGATCTGTAACCAATCAGTCGGGCATTACTCACCTATCAGGTCAGCATTCTGGGTTTTTTGATACTTGAAGTGCAGCACCTTTTATCTCCCTGTTTACGATAAAAAAATGTCCCTCCGAGACAGAGAAGACAATCTGTCCCTCATGCAGTTCGGCCATGGTATTCGTCTTTGTGTTTCAGTGAAGAGTCGTCTCTCTGTGCATCGTCACTGACGCCTGGAAACTGTCCAGCTGATTAGATCGGCCCTGAGCTGAGCATCACCTTACTGACATTTGTAAATGCGAGCATTTGTGTGTTTACGTGTGTTTGTGTGTGTGTGTGTGTGTGCATCAATCTCCTCAGATTTTCTTTCAACCACTGTTGAAAACTTTCATTTGGTAGTGGAACTGAAGTGCCAAATTATCATTGATTTTATCAGGTATGTACATAAATATAAACAAATTATCCCTCCAAGATTGAAGTTGGTGAAACATTATTCAAAAGGATTCTAACGAGGAAACTTAAACATTCAGCTCCTTTTATAGAAGACATTCTTTATGACTTCGTCATGCGAAACTTAACTCCAGCCGACGTGTTGCATGTGGACTTTTGATGGGCTGCTTTAAATTGTGTGTGAAAGACAGTTTGTTTTGAGTGTCGGCTATTTTTAGAATAAATGTCTGCACTTGTCTCACATTAAGATTAACTTCTTACCCTAAAGGTCAAAACACAGAGAGAGAAAATAAAATGTGGGAATCCTCGTGGGATCAGTCGGAGCGAAGAGCAGAAACATAATTAGTCATTTTCTGGGCAGACGAGACAAAAACACACCGTTTGACATCCAACGACTTCCGTTACATACAGAAGACGTCCAACCTGGATTTCTTTTGGATTGATGATTTTGCTCCACATGTCAGACCGAAGGAAAACCAACTCTAGGACTGTTTGACGTTAATAGATCTATTCTGCAGTTAATTGTTAGCCAGGGTTTGTTGCCAGTATGTGTTCTCTTCCTGCAATCACAACCTGTTTTTGTAAATATCAAACCTTTTATGGATTTTATCACAGTAGTGTGAGCTTGTCTGCATAATCCTACCGTGTTTGGCTTATCAGCACCGTGAATGTTAGACATTCTGGTTACAAAACAGAGGCTTTATACAAAATCCATACTTTGCACAACATACTCAACGTGTTCAACATACTTTTGTACCGAAAAGTGAAGTGCATTTAACCTGCATTTTCTAGGCTGGCCATCAGGGGGCGACTCCTCTGGTGGCAAAAAGAAGTCTGATAACATCAAACTTCTTCAATACAGCATGATGTCCAGTTTGTAAACAATAGTCCCAGTTTGACTAAAATAGAAGCTAAAGCGACGTATGCTATGATTGACAGGTCGCTAATTCAACTTACCTTGGGTATCTTTTCATTTTCTGGTTTCACTAACCTTAACAACTAAACTGTAATATGTAATAATATTGCTTGGTGAGTGTTTCTCCTGTATGCACACAACAGCTGCAAACAATATCCTTGACTGCAGTTTGGGCCATCATGACAAGAAAAAGTAGTTACTGGATGAAACCCTAGGCCTATGAGTACAAGAAATGCAAGGAGAGGAAGATGGAGTGAGACAGCGCCTGAACGAATGAAAATGCAGCGCAGTGACGACAATCGTCACAATAATCACTGAATTAGCGTTGGAACACTACTAACTCCTATGGTCTTGAATGGGACGGTTGAGAAACAGTGAGTTGTCCTCCAATCGACTGGAGGACTGGCTCCTCCAGTCTGCATGCCGAAGTGTCTCTTGGCAAGATGAATCCCAAATTGCCCCTGAATGCTCTGCCATCAGTGCATGAATGGGTAAACAGACTGAATGTAGCGTAAAGCGCCTTGAAGGCTGAAAAGGCAACTACATGAATTCAAGTCCATTGGAACAGGACTCACTTTACACCGGACCTGGTCCTGACTCAGATATAAAATTTTGAAATTCAGTTTTGGTTCAGTCCGTTTCAGTGCGTTCTTAACTCGATGCGAAACCAAACAGCTGCAAAGCTACAGTCACCACTCTACACGGGGAACAGCACGAAGTTCTTTAGCTGCACTTCTGTTCGGTAGTTCAGTTCAAAACATGCTGAGCCTTTGATGAGGTCACTCTTAAGGCATCTCACCTCACACACACACACACACACACACACTCACACACACACACACCTCGCTGTGCCAGGGAAGTCAACATCGTGCCAGAGCGAGACAAGCCTTCCTCAACATTCCAGTCAGGAAGTGGTGTTCGGCAGATAACGAGGTGGGGGGGGGGAGTTGAGTGTGTAGTTGAGAACGCATGTATTCGTATCTGTGTGCACATCAGCCATTACATCCTGGACAAGCAACACAAGTGGCCGAGCTGAGGCTAATTAATAGCGACCAGGAAGGGTTGTTTCTTTGTGCAGCTGAACGTGAAATTAGAGGTTTTATCTTGGCACCTCAGGTCCCCGGTCGCCATTTTGGAATTGATTCCTGGAGGAAAACGCAGGCCAGAGGTCAGGTTGTGGAACAACAGCTGTGGAGCCGGTGGAGGTTTTGAAGGTCACTTAACACAACTGTTGTCTTGGCCGATTACAGCTTCATAGGCAGGAGGATGGGGACGTCATCCCCCTACTCAGCTAGCTACGTACCTAGCCAGGTTTCTGTTGGTTGACTTGCAGAAATAAAAAGTTCTTACCAACTCGGACAAAATTAGTTACTGTGAAAGAAAAGTGGAGCTATCAGCTAAATAGCCAGCTATTTCCCAAAACGAGAGTCCATAATGGACCTACACTCAACAAGTTGGCCGGAAACATCGACTCCAAATGAAGGCTAACCTTTCTCCATGGAGGCCTATGAAGGATGTGTTACTGTAACGGTTTGCTAACATGTTGCTAACAAAACAAATGCCAGGGTTTTCCATCTTTCAGCTTGTTTTGACATTCCTGTGCCCTCTAGTGGCCAGATTAATATATGAGTGCAGCTTCAATTAATAAATATTCCTCAAATTATAAGTAAACATTCTCATCTTTTCGAGAAAAGTGAACGTTCAGGACTTATTTTCCTGTATTGTTAGTCTTATAAATGTCTTTCTAACAGAATGAAAAAAAAAATAAAAAAAATAAAACGATATTGAAACATATCATAGAATATGATTACACAATGATGCAGGTGGTCAAATCAAGCGCCCTGATGCTGCAGCCGTGGGTGGTGGGGGGGTCAGGTGGTCTTACTCACCCATGGGTGGCTGACAGACAGTAATTGCCCTCCATGTTGTTCTTTGTGCAGACTGTCAGCTTGTGCTTCATTAACTGTCAGTCTGTTGCAGTTGTTTTATTCTTCTGGCATTTTTAAGCCTCATTGCTCTTCTTTTCTCCCCGTCACCTCTTTATTCGCTTCATCACCCTTTCACATCACCTCTCTCTCTCTCTCTCTCGCTCTCTCTCTCTCTCTCTCTCTCTCTCTCTCTCTCTCTCTCTCTCTCTCTCTCTCTCTCTCTCTCTCTCTCTCACACACACACACACACACACACACACACACACACACACACACACACAGATTTTTGCCATTTATAAAAAGTATCTTTCTCCATCTCTCCATGCCCCCTTTTACTCTTAAACAGCACACCACAGTGTAGCTGCATAGAAGTGTCTATATAAAGCCTCCCTCCCTCACCCAACCGCCCCCCTTCCTCCTCTTCCTCCCCTTCTTCCCACAATCCTCTCTGCCTCTCAGCCCAACCGACCGACGCAGACTTTCCTGGCCTCGATTCAGGAAATTGCCGCTCCAAAGAAGGAGGAGGAAAAGGAGGAGGATGGAAACTTAGAGACGGCTGCTTCGCCTTGGATACAATAATAAAACACACTCAAACACACATTCAGAGAGAGAGAGAGGGAGAGAGAGAGAGAGAGAGAGGATACACAAACACACTGCCATTCGTTGTAGTAGCCAAACTATCTGGATGTCTCTTATCAGGACAGAGTGTGGGAAGATCAAGACGGTCAAATGAACAAATTCATTTTATCACTCTCCTCTCTCGCCCTTTGCAGACAAGAATCCTGTAACACTGCTGGATTCAGATACCTGTTGCAGTAACAGGCTTTTGGCATCGCAACAAAGGCCTCCACTACATAAATGTTCCACAGTGGCTCCGAACTGACTGAAACTGACTGAAACTGACTGGAAATGTGTGGACTTGGAGCTACAGCGATGGTGGTTCCCTCACATCATCAAAGTCCCCATTTATTTGTTATAATCAGGGATGGATTACTGAAGAGGCCTACGTGTCACAAAGACACAAAGTAAGAGACCCACAACACAATGAAAAAGGGCAAAACAACCACAACCAGACACAAAATGACCACGGAGACACACAAAGCAACTGCAAAGAGAAACAAAATATATACAAAGAGACAGAAAGCAACTACAAAAAGGGACTAAATAACTATGAAGTGGGTGTGTCTTCTCCTGTCTTTTTGTTGCCTCTTTCTCACATCTTTGTTTTCTACTCTCACCTGCCTGTCTCGTCACTTTGCTCCCCTTTATAAACAGTTTCTCTCCCCTCTCTCCTGCAGCCTTTCTTTCTCATGATCTCGTGGTCCTCGGCGGTGAAAGAAGAATTGTGTTTTTCTTCTCTGGTGTTTCCCCGGTTCTGGTGACTCAGTCTTGCCTTTGAATAAAAGAGTTCCCTTTTTCCTCTCTGCACAACTGGCCAATAAAATGTGTGTTTCCTCAGTGGCTCTGCAATGTATAAAGACTCATGATTGGATTTATTTTGTTTTTTAGCATAATGCTTCTCAGGAGTTGCATTTTATTAAATGTCTTGTCAGTGCTCATCTTTTTCCCCAATGATCAGCTCTTGGAAGGTAACATGGTCAACTGAGAACAATCTAGTCACCTCAATGCATTTTTGCTTTCTGGAACAATGCCTTACACTACTTTTAAATACAATAAGAGAAGTATTCATTGTATAGATATTACAACTACAAATTTAAAAAAGTATTGCAAATGTCCCCATTGACCCCATTTAAACACATTTCCACATGTCTTGTTTCTGAAGGTGGAGTTTTGATCCTGGTTGTCGGCGGGAACGTAAAAGGAGAAAGCACGACATCTGCATCATGTGCCGAAGGTTGCAAGATAGAAATATAAAACAGAAATATGCTGAGTGCATATGCTATTATTTTTTTAAATGGACCATCCTTGCATGAGGTCAGGCAGGGACCTAGGGTCAAGTAATCTTAAGTAAAGCAATCTTTAACAAAATTATATGCTTATTCTACATCAACTTTAAAAAAACACATATCATAACATATAAAAATATATCCCAGAACTGCATATAGGTTTTGTTTCCATGACAACAATATCCTGACAACTCTTCATCACTCTCACAACCACAGATCAATTTGGGTTGCTATCGACTTTTTTTGACATAGTTTTTTCGAGGAGCAACTGGAGGATAGATGAAAAGTTCAGAAAGTGTTGAGGGTGACAAAAAAGTCAGAGCGCTCTGAAAAAAGATTTGGCCTTTTCTCTCGACAGCTCTCTCCTCTTTGGGAACAGTTGAAAATAAAGATGCTGGTGCTCAGAAAAAAGTACCTTGTGGACACTCTTTCTCCATAAGAATCTTGTGTGGCTGAAAGATGTTTAAACATAGAATTATTATCCTTTTTTATGAAGAGGTGAGGACTTTGGTGATGCTGGCTAAGTGTCCTTCAACCAGGTACCAGCAGCGGCCATCTTTACTCTTTGTGGACGTCATCTCTCGCCTCTCCGATGCCAACTGGGCTTCCTCACTTCCCGTGCCAAGAAACTAGCAGGTCTCGGACTCTGATACACACCTAGGGCCCTAGTTTTGTGGCGCAGCGCAGGGTGGCGGAGCCGGCAGAATGCAAGTTTCGACCAGCGCAGCCTTGCGCACGATCAATTTGACAGTTTGGTGGATCGCCTGCGCCAAGATGGGTGTGGCAGCTTGGCGCAGCGGAAGTTTCGTGGCAAAAAGCCTCGCCGAGACTGCGCCGAAAGCTCGCCTGCTCCAACCTGGTCTACTCTTAAGGCGAATTACAGCTGGCAGAGTGGCAGTTTGGCTGACCGGCGCGCAGTGCGCACACGTCACCAAGACCTCACAGGCAGGTTTCCACAGTTCCAGGCACATTTAAATGCAATAAATAATCACAACAAACACTATTTAATGCAACTCATTGAATCAACACGTGAATTTATATCTATATAGATTGTCCCGTCACATCTGACGTCAGAACAAAGGCGCGTAACGGAACGGAACGCGTAACGGAAACTCAGCCTGACTGAATAAACACAACTGAAACGTGCAACTTTGCCGCGAGCTGGAACCGGAGTTGGGGCTGCAGCTGGTCTGAGCGGCACGCGAGGTCCCGGTGTCCCGCCGTTCTGGTGTTGGACGGGGAATCCGGTGCAGCTGTGGAGCGCAGATGATGAAGACAGTGATGATAATGATGATGATGAATGGCCAGGCCGGCTCGTCTATTATCTCGGCTGTCTATCTACTGCTGTGCGCCCTGACCCTGTTTTGTGATAGACATGCCTAAAATGGGCCTACAATTTCTATAGTGATGTAATATCGGCATTATTATTATTATGACTATGATGACTTTTCATAATATTTTTGGTGCCCCCTCAGCACTTGATGCCCTACGCACAGCGCGTGATGCGTGAATACGGCGGCACTGCTTCTGTCATAGGCTGGTTTCACGTGACGTCACAGTGCTGCATCGCGAACGCGCTAAATCCATATGGATGGCAGGAAGTGAAGTCTGCCCATAGAACTGCCATGTGAAAAAGTCAAGATGCCCATGTTTTGTGTAGTTTACGGCTGCTCCAATCGTTCTACCCGTGAAAAGGAAACGTTTTTTAGAGTACCAAAGGTTGTCATCCATAAAGGTGAGAATTGTAAAAAGCTCACAGAATAACGGCGTAAAACGTGAATTTTAAACCTACGTCTGCGGGTCTGAGAGTCGCTTTGCCGTCAATCGGGAACGCTTGCGTTCTCCGCTGCTGGGACAGTCGCAGGCACCAGTTGCCTTCGTCCCCCTAAGTTCAGACTTTGGGATGCCCGGTGCGGTGCTTGGGCCCGTCTCGGGCTCGCCTGCCTCTCCGTTCAGCGCGCTCCCATCTCCTTCCCTGACCCTCGGGCCCGCATGAGTCTGGTGCGGCTGCCGGTGGACTACCCGTCTCCGTGCTCACCACGTTACGTGTACGCAAGTCCGACGGTGCCGTTCTAGCGGGGGAAACGAGGGCAGCGTCGGCGGTCGGGGTTTGGCGGGTCGCGTCGGCGGACCCTCCTCCTCCGCCTCGGGGTACCCGATGCCTCAGTCCGTGAACCTCCCCACACCGGGAGCCACGTCCCTCGCTCCAGAAAACTCACTCATCTTCATGAGGTACGGGTCACGCCCAACATATTTACTAACTAATTGTTTGTATCGTATTCTAGAAACTGGCTCTAAATCCCTACAATACGGACTCTCTGGAACGGTTTCCTCCATAGACGTAGTCTGCATTTTTACTTCCGGACAGCCATTTGGAAATCGCGCCCCCTTAACGCGTCATCACAATCACGTGACTGAAACCAAGCTATTGGGTTGTCAAGTGACGAAACTTTCACTGAACCTCGCCTGGCGCATTAAAGGTGAGGAGAGGAGCTCATTTGATTGGTGAAGATCTGAATCGCATGTGTTAATCCCACTCCATGCCTTCTCTCCTCCTCGTCTCCCACTCACGCACAAAACTTGCAAAGTCCAGGCGGACACACCCCGTTGGCGTGGTGCAGGTGCGCTCCGCCCTGACTGCGCCTGGTGTAAGAAACTAGGGCCCCTATGGCCAAAAAAAATCAAAAATGTATCCTGACCCACAAACACAAAGTTTGATAATCCACTCAGAACACTGACACAGTGACTGGAACCAGCAGAATGCCTAGTGGATGACGTACGTCCTGCCCAGCCACAAATACCCCTCTGAGCTCCTTTTTCTGTCAACACCGGTGTCCCCCACCTTTTTTTCCCCCCTTCTAGTTGTAACTTTTGGCAGCGGGTTGCTATGACAACACCAAGCTGCCATGACAACAGTGGTAAGAAGGTTACATAACTGAGGGATGACTGCCCCCCCCCTGCCGGTCCTGTGGGCTCGGATACTGTACTGGGCTCCGGGACAACAACGGCTGACTCACGCCAGACGCTACAAGCTCTGATCCAGAATAAGACATCAGAGGAGAAAAAGTTCCATGGAGAGAGTAAATGACAAGGTTCTTTATGGTTCCCAGGCCCATACGGTATTTTCATGGAGAATGATTCCAAGGTGAGAAATGTGCTTGTTGGAAAGAGTCGTAAACTAAAAGAGAGACAAGACTGTAGGGAATTTAGAAGATCTCTGCAGAAAAATAGAAAAGTGAACTCAGAAGGCTCAGAGACCAGATACCCCACAGACATAAACTTCTTAGATATTGAGGTGTATGGTTGCCATGTTAATTCATGGGCTAAAGGTAACCTCCATTTGTGGTTAACCAAGGTGTGCAAATTTGGACGGGAACATTTCGTTACATGTAGGCTGAAACAAAACTGTCCAAACTGAAGCAGTCTTTGAACACTTCAAGTCAGCAGTCAAAGGCGATCTATCAATGGTTAATGAAATCTGTTTTTCGAAAAGTGTGAATCATCACAACAACAAAGGTTCCTTAACAAAGGAGCTCAAAAATATCAGGCTGATTAGTCCAGCAGTATGCAAGACTAGCTGTGGACAGACAGACAGATGCACAAACACCTGGGAGGAGATAATGGTGATCAATTGTGTGTAACAACATATAGTGGATTAAAAAATACAACAACTTAACTAAACTAGTAAAGACATCCACGGCACGGACACTACTTTCTGCTAGAACAGTCCCACAATGCAATGCTGTCAGTGATAAGGCAACATGATAAGTAAGAGTCTGAAATCTCAATTCTGGACTTTACAATCAATTTCAATTAAATTCACTATGTCACAACTAAAACTATGGAAAATACTTAAAAGCATACAAGTGAATGAATAGACCGGGAATCAAGCACAAATTAGCAAGGCTAACTTAGTTTGGGTGATCCAGGTGCAAATGAACAAACAAGAGTTTAAAGGCTAAATGAATGTGACGTGAGAATATTTTTTTTAAATATATTTTTGTTCATGAGTCATCAGCCTCAGATCCTCTGAAGGGCACTTAAGGAAAGAATTCA
The DNA here is from genome assembly GCF_963514095.1 of Eutrigla gurnardus. Lineage (NCBI taxonomy): Eukaryota > Metazoa > Chordata > Actinopteri > Perciformes > Triglidae > Eutrigla > Eutrigla gurnardus. The sequence continues at coordinate 8,872,426 of NC_139923.1, read as the reverse complement.
GGCAGCTTGTATATCAGGAAAAAAAACACGATGAAGGAGTGAAACTGTAGAGATGTCGGCCACATGTGAGGGAATTCCGTAGGATGTAGGAGAGTTTGTCAAAAGCCTGACAGGGAAACCCTATCATCCCAAGAAATTCCTTCCAAAGCCTCTCACCACACACACACACACACACACACACACACACACACACACACACACACACACACACACACACACACACACACACACACAGGCTGAAATGTACAAGCGTATGCTTTCAGGTCACACTCTTATGCAAACACACAATGGAAGCAGGGAAAACCCGTGTAAAAACAACAGACAGAGGGCGGCTGATTAGTGAATGTGAACGCCGTGATCTCTGTGTGTCAGACACCTCGGCCCTTTGTGTGTGTGTGTGTGTGTGTGTGTGTGTGTGTGTGTGTGTGGTTGGACAGGCATGGGTCGGGATCAGGGATTTCCTCAGCCGGTTAGTGGAAAGCCTGGTCATGTAGAAACACACACCCTCATCCTCTGGCTTGCTTTGTCCCCCATCGGAGTTTTGCACGCCGTCTGGTAGCAGCGAGGATATGACGGCATGTTGCTGGAGCTCTGGATGTGAAAACGATCCCCCGGAGAGCGTTCTCCTGTTACACAAATAGGCCTCAGCTGGCTGCTTCCGTGTATTGTCACCACGAGTGTGGGGGGCTGGAAGGGGGGTACAGTAGAGAGCCTTGGCAAGGACTCCCCCCGATGGATTCCCTTCAACGACTTAATCAGGTGGAAAAATATGAAAACACATTGGGGGAAAGGATCCCGGAGGGTGTAAACTATACTATGTGCTTTTTCCTTTGAGCTGACAGGGGAAGCCGTGTCACGGATTCTTAAGAAAAAATAGTTTGATGTGATTGGACAAGCTTTCCTTCTGCCTGAACAGTCATCGCAGAACAATCCGTGTCCTGAGTGGTGCAGGGATGACGTATTCTTGTAGGCCAACCCCAGAAGTTAGCATCGCTTTAAGCCAGTGGCATTTTTTCATTGACTTTAGGAACAGCAATATTTCACAAATGAAGGTCACTTTCATGATTTTTGAAGAGTGAATTTGCAGAGCCAGACACGACAGTCACATGAACTTAAGTGTACCGAGGCTGTAAAGGCAGATTCTTAGATAGTCTCATTAAGCCCTTTTTTTAGTAACCACTTTTTTTTAAAGACAATTAAAGGCTTCAAAATTGACATATTCTATATTGTAGAACAAAATATTACATTTTTTTAAACAAAAACTATTTAAAAAATACTTTGACTGACCACAAGACGAGGGAACCAGAAGGGCAAAACTACTGACCAATTTCTGGGTTTTATGCCTCATTCCTGAACTTATAGCTAAATAGGTTCTGTTGATAGTTAGATGGACCTTTTGATTTGGCCTTTAGACACCAGGGGCATGACAAATAAATGGGACAAAACACATGCAAATGTTATATGGTTAGGGCTTTTATTTTGAAAAGTTGATTCCTCTAAAAAGGGATGGAAACTATGCACATAGTTGAGAATGGATGTGGAGTCTAAATGAATGAGTACAGGCATGGGTGTAGTAGTTAGTACAGTGTTGTCTAACCATGTCGGAGGGTAAATGTTTTTATAGCTGATCCAAATGGCCGCAGTCCAAGGAGGCGTGAAAAGCCTGCCCTAGTAGCCAGGGGCGAGACACGCTAATCGTTTAAATGTGGGGATAATGGTGCGCATCTTCTCAATCTTTCCTGAAAGACATTAATAGCATTACATGGGGAAAGTAACACAAATAGTTGTTAAGAATAGACAAAGTATGATCGGGAAACGATTATTTCTCCCCAGAGAAAGCAAAGTTTGAAAACAAATTTGGGCACTCTTCATATGGCAGCGTCAGATGTGGGCGTGTACCCACATGTGGTCTAGTTCCTCTCATTAGTGGGGTGGCTGGCCTCGGGCCCAGATCACTCTTGGTTCTCTAATTAATTCACTTACTGGGTTAATCTTGTTCTGCTCGTGATCAAAGTGTGGCCCACTGTCCCCAGTTGACCCGCTCATTCACCGAAACGTTCCTCCACAGTTAACCACCAAACTTCTGGAGTTAATTTGGATGTTTCCACTGCTGGATTGTGTCTGCTTTTTTCTTCTTCTGCATAAATGCAGGGCAGTGGAAAAAGTATGTTCCTTTCTGCTACCATAACTTAAACCATACGTTAAAGATGTGTAATTTCTGGTCCAGACCAGGACACATGGAACTGTTCATCACAATTATGTGAAAACGGCCAAAAATACTTTAATCAGTTTGGCATCTGAGTTTGAGTCAAACATTTTATAGTCGTACTTGTCTCGGCAGATCTGAGTTCTTCTTCTACCACTGCTTGGACTTAACTCGGGACTCGTTGGTCTTGACTCAGGACTTGATTTGGGACCTGAGGCTTACTTGTGACTTGTAAAACAGCGTCCGGATGTGAATTGTTTGTGAGGGAGTTACAAATTATTTGTAGCATTTTGTTTGAGAGAGAACTTGTGTTTGAGGATTAGACCTCACACCAAAGACCACCCAACTACTGAAGTCTGGTACATATTGTATAGAACATGTAAAAACCACAAACGAGTGCCGCATCTACAGAAGATCTATCAGGGACAGTCCTACGTCTCCAGAGTCTGCTGATCCGTCTGGCTTGGGTGGTGAGTCTACAGCCGAGGCAGGAAGTGGAAGACCAGCTCTGGGAGTGGGTCTCTGGTAAACCAGAAGATGGAGGGACAATCAACGAAGGCTTCTGCGTGAAGAGTGCCAAGAAAGCATACAAGGTTGTGTTGAAAGATTTTGACTGCATCATAGTTGTGATCCTATCGTTGTAAATTAAAATGATGAAAGCTAAAGATTTTGGTAGCTTCCTCATGGCATACATCGGGGCTACACACCCAGTGCTCGAAGGCCGACATCCAGAAATGTGTATCTGAAAACAGCGAAGGGCAGCATCTTTGCAGATACAGATACCACCTCACACTTTGAATAAGTGATGATTGAGACGGATTACTTTTGTATTATTCCATACATTGCTTCTTCTGAAAATCCTGCGTAGTGTAGCTTTAACACTGCTGCCTCACAGCAACGAGGTCGGGGTCACATCAACCTCGTTTCTCCCTGTTTACTACACCGGCTTCCTCCCACACTCCCAATTTGGACAGTAAAAATGTTGGATAGCAATTCTCCTCAAATGAGAGTTATGAAATGGATTAGCTGACACACACATGTGACTATAATTCCTGGAATGATCCCTTGTATAAAAAATAATATTCCCATAAATGAAGTTTTCTGTATCTGCAGATTATTTGGGGAAAAGTGAAAGAAATAGTTGGACCTGGAACTGGACTATATACTGCTTTTTCTAGTCTTTTTGACCACTGAAGGAGCTTTACACTACATTCACACATTCACACTGGCAACAGAGCCTTTCGGGGGATATTTGGAGTTCAGGCGGAGCCGGGAATCAAACCATTGCTCTTCCAATTGGAGGATGACTAGCTCTGTGCCCCAATTCCACTATGCCTCCTGTGACAAAGTGGCAGTTTTACATCACTGTAAAGTGCCTACATGCAGAGAAAAAAATCCTATTAATCCCACCACAACACCAGAAGAACAGAAACTTAATATAAAGTACAGCAACAAAATACATACAAGTGAACATTAAAAGCACAAAATTAAGAATAAAATTAAAAATATAATAATAATTTATCATTAATCTGTGATGTGTTCTGAGGGGTCTTCTGTGCACTGTGTTCATTGGTGGAGCTGCTGTCAGACTGTGTAAAGCTTCCATGTTGGATGAGTGAATGTACCTGAAACCAACTCGCTGCTGCGGACCGACAGACGAATAAACAAGCAGAATAAAAGAAACCAGATAATATCATGGAGGACGCGTTCACCAGCTTTAGTCTGCTGGGTTTCTCTGGAAAGGTTGGCATGGTGGGTGTGGCACACACACACACACACACACACACACACACACACACACACACACACACACACACACACACACACACACACACACACACACACACACACACACACACACAGTAGGTGTAAAGCATTTACACAAGCATGTACTCACATTCATGCACGCAACCAGGATACATAAACAGGAACAAAGAGCAACACATCTTATTCATTATCACACACACACACACACACACACACACACACACACACACACACACACACACACACACACACACACACACGCACACACACACACACACATAGAGTAACAAGCGCTAATTCCTTCCACGGCTCCATGGCGCTGGGCTTTGTGAGCAGATAGGATTTATTAGGGGGGTATTCTATGACGGCCACAAAGAAAGAGTTCATGTGTCCCGTTAGAAGAGAAATGGTTGTGGAGTTAACAATCCCAACTCACTCACAAGCATCCATCGTGGGAAAGCACAGGGAGAGAGGCCGTCACACAGAATGTTGCAGCTTGTTATTGTTTCCATTGTTTCCATTTACCAACGTTAACGTGATATTATTTATCATTACAAAAACGTGCACAAAGAAGTCAAGATCCACATCCACCTGGAGGCCCAGCTGACACCTCATAGTCAGCCTGAATGCATGATTCCTGAGTTGCCTGAGCAAAGTCGACAAACTAATAAAAATACAAACGCAAACCAAAACGGACAGTTACTGCAATAATAATCTTGTTAATTTAGAAAAACAGGGCGCATATTTGTTTTTTCAACCAGCATTATGACTCTGTAGCACACACACACACACACACACACACACACACACACACACACACACACACACACACACACACACACACATGGGTGTCACATACTTTGCCTGATTGGTCCTCTTCTCAGGATGGTGTAGAAGTGTACAGCTTTCCTTGATTAACGCCCTCCACAGACATAGACCACATAGATCTGCTCTTCTTCAGCAGACGTCTGCTTACGCTGAATAAATGAAAACACGTGTGTGCATGTTTGCAGTTATTCGGCTGTTTCCAGAGCCTTCAAAGTTCAGGCTCACAGTGGATTTTAAACGTTCAATAGTGATACTCGTTATCTGGGGAGGGATAGAAGGAGACACGTCTAAAATGTCACATTTCTATGTTAAAACTTGTGGAGCTAAAATTAGCAGAGAACATTAGCACATCATTAACGAGTGTTAGCACTTCTATGCTACGCTAACTACTAAAGGAATGCACATGCTGCTGTTGCTTGATGAATAAAAGTCTCCTCAGCCTTATAGGTTTGGTCCTTACTTCCCTTTCCTTACTCCTGTCTCCTGTTCTCACTGCCGAGTCTGTCTGACATCTTGGAAACACATGTTGTAGACTCTTCTGGCTGCTTCGCTTTGGAAATCATTTTAGTAATTTAAAAAAAAAACCATGCATGATATTTGTCAGGGAGTGTAGTTAGTGTCAGTTTGGTCTCTACTTGTCCCTCATAGACTTACACGATCAAAGAGTCGAAAAGGGGTGAATCAACTTCCCAGCACAAACACTTTTTTTAAATCATAAGTTCCTCAAAGCCAAATCTACAGGCTCCATGGAAGTTTGACCTCATCAGCCACGAGGGAAGATTTATAGGAATGAACATTGTTCTCTTCATACATCCATGGCCCGAGTTGATGCAGGTGTGGCTGAATCCTCGATGTCTTTTGCTGATGACATGATGGTGAGAGTGGAACCCAAATTAAAGCGGTTCCTACCAACACGCCATCACATTTTTATACAGTATATGGTTCAAACAAAGAGAAATGTACAAACTGCTGCAATTCGAGCCGGGGATCGAACCGGCAATCTTGCGGTTGCCAGCCAACCCGTCTACCTCCTGAGCTAATCCCCCCTGTAGAACATGACCCCCATACTGTTTGAAACAACACATTTCTTTGCTTACACATGATTACATTATAATCTCATACACACCCGAGAGATCTGCTCCAGAAGTCAGCAGTCAGCAGCTGCATCCCATCATCACCACAGCTGTCCCCCCACCGACGGTGAAATGTTAGGACGTTAATCTGGCCGGACCATCCCTGAACTGGGACGCTGACATACAGTACCACCTGGAGACGGGGGCAACCCGGTGGCAGGGCGGGGCGTTACATTCCTTGGTAATGATGGTATCCTCTACATGTATGCTTTATGTTTTGTTATGGTTGGGAATCCTTGAGTACATCTGGGGAATACCTTTTCTCTAAAACAAAAATCAGAGGGATTACGATGGAATTTTCCAGCGACGTATGTGTTTTATTCAGCCCAACTTCTTGTATATCTCTGACCCACCAGATCAACGTGTGCATTGTACAATCTTAACATATTTTTCCAAATAATATCTCTTGGGAGCCAAAGCTCAGCAGTAATTCACCGAACTGCAACGGGTGGAAACTCTACAATGACGGCATGTGCCTGTGTTTGTAATGGCTCCACGTAATAAAGTACTATAGGTGCACACGTACGACCGCCGCATGCTTTTCAAGCCTCAGTGGCTTTACTTGAGTCCCATCGTGGAAGGAGAGCCCCACTCTGACAGGAATCAGGCCGTGACATTGTGGAAAGTGTGTTGCTGAGCTCAATAGAGGCCTGTTTCCAGGGACACCGGGGGGCTGCAACAGGGGCCTCAGACCGCTGTTTGTGCGTCTAGACGGCTGGTTGGGAAACACATGACCCAGTCAGCAAGGTCGCCTCTACACCGATCTGGGCTCCGGATCAACATCTGGAGCAATTTGTCAAGTTGAGTGAGATCTATTTAGAAAGAGGAACGTTTTTTTGTGCTTTAGCAATCAAGCATACAAAAATAATTCCAACACATTATTATTTATGTTCCTTTAACAACTTATTTAAGCTGTGTAGCTGTGTAGCTGAGGCCTTTGTTTTCTTATTTCATATCCAATTATAATCCAAGCCCTTACCATTTTAATGTATTATTATAGCCAGAGCGGAAGTGAAAACACAGAGTGTGCACTGAAATGATGCATTGCACAATAAAAGAGGGTCACAGGAAATTATAGCGGAGTGACTGAATGCGAAGCCTAAAAATTTACATTTACTAACGACTCTTAACTGAAACCGTCATTATTACCATTCAAGCAAGTACTTCTTATTTGTGTGTTTGTGTGTGTAACCTATTTTATTGAGTGGTTTGTACTATATGGTCTTGGTGAATGAAAGTTCCTCCTGTGTGCTTTAGTGCACGTTATACTGGAATATCCGGGACTCCTATTTTGTTTTATGTTTTTTTTTTTTTTTTTTTTGAGCGGCTGATATATAACCTAACGGTGGTATTTTAAGGCAAAATACATCGATAAGAGCATAGAATAACTGTAAAAAAACACATCGGTTTCCGATCAGAATGACTGCTGACTGAACAGGTACGGACCAGGATTAATCAAGCCTGGCTGTTAGCCTGGTCTGGAGCAGGCTAACAGCACAGAATGAATCTCCATGGTAACTTATGTGCCACTGCTTTCATGAAACTGAGTCATGGCTAAATTTAACCAGGATAAGCTTACTCCTCTATCTAGGTTTTGTGAAATAGCCCTCAGGTTACAATTTGAGTTCCCTCTGCTGTGTTTATGTCTAGGGCTTTTATTGTGAAAGGTAACAACTGAATGGATCTCATGAAGTTCGCCGTCTTGGTTCGGACTACGTGTTGTAGAATGTAGTGTGGTTTTGAATATTCGTTCCATACAGGATTGGTTGATGCCTTTTATTTGTGTTGCTAAAGCTCAGAATAAATAACCCCTAAAACACATTTGGAAAAATGTCATTGCTGCCTGATATTCACGTTCTGTGTGAATGTCTTTAAAAAAAAAACAGTGAAAAGTTATATTAAGATGCAAAATAGACCCTTGGTGTGTAAAGGCATTTAAATGGCAATTATGCACTCATTAAAACATAGTTATCAATATTAGATTACATTTCTGCTAAGCCATCCCTCAAAACGCTGCACACTGGCCCTTTAAATTCTGTGCTTAGCGATTTCACAAGCGAATAAAAGTATACTTAAAGTTTTAATGTTCACCTTATCTATGCAACAGCATTTTCACTAAATGAATAGTTAAAGCTGTTGTCTGAAGTTCTCTCTGTGCCTTGAGGAAGTTATGCAGCAGAGAAAACAGTGAAGAGGAGACAAGCTCAGGTCTGCCTGAATGTGTCCTGACGATTACCTAACTGACAAAGAACCTTGAGGTGGCGTAAACATCGCTGCCAAGAGGAATCTTTGATACAGTTCGTCTCACGTTCATCTGAAAATAACACTTCGACAGCAGAGCCTCGAGGATTAACTATCTATCGTCTCGGATCGTATTTTCTGTTTGTGACGTAAAAAGTAATGATACTTTCTTAATGAGTCTGACCTCTGTGCAGGAAGGTCAGAGGTCAAGCTCAGAACATCCCAGAACGCTCGTCCACACTTCCTTCTCCTGTGGAGTGTGAGCGCTGTGCACGTTTGGCATCAGAGCGGCGACAGATGATGCAGAGCAGGTTGGTCCTGATCTGCAGACAGCCGGAGCTCATCACATCACGGTAAAGGCAGCTAGTTAACATGGCATGCTAAGAATGGGAAGGAAACCAGTGATGCACCCTGTCAAAGGTGCTATTGTGTGATGAGTTACCTCATGTTTACTTTGACTGTCATGTGGGTTAGAATTCTTCACAACTCTATAATAATCTGTCCCAAACTTTGTCACAACTTTTTCATATCGCAAAACTGAAACAGGTTCACATTTGGGGAAAAGATAATGAAGTGTCTGTTAAAGGACAAACATTCCTGTTTTTTTATTCTACATGGAGATCACAACATTTGATCACAGGATCATGGTTTTGGTTAAAATATGTGTATTGTTAAAGGGGAACGCCACACAGCTATTTTCAGGGCCTAGGAAACTAAACCAGACAAATGAGTCTCAAACTTGCGATGAAGTATAAAGATTTTTTTGTTTCTTTTTTTTTTTAATACAGATGAGCTATATTTGAGTATTCTCAGTTGTGAAATATTGAATTTGCCTTGAGCATATTGAAAAGTAATCGGATAAAAACAAAATGCAAAATGGGCCCAATTAATGAAAAGTAATGAACAAGTAAATATGATTACATGGGCTAAGACCGTTAGAATGTAAAAGATTCTCATCTGCTAGTTTCTGTCACAATCCTCCTTTCTATTTATGGTCATGGGAGTATGATCTGTGTGAACATGACACAAATATCTAATTACATTTTTTTTATATATATAAATAGTTCACATCTTAAGGAGCATTAGTTTGCATTCCCATCCTCGATGTCCATCACACACAGGACAGTAGATAAGAGCATCCATAAAAAGTCCCACTGACTTTCACCAAGAAAAGATCCACTTCAACATTCCTTATTGAAGGTCAAAGTTCAGGGATCCCCGTTCATTTTTCTGGCTTTGGCTCTTTGTTTTCCGGATACTTTCTATGAAAGGAAAGGCCACAGTGTGCAATAACAACAATCCCATGAACACATTCTTTCAACAAGTACCAACCGGCACACCAGAAAACACACAGACCCTGAGTATGACCCAGAGTGAGGCCCAGAGTGAGTCTCAGACGCCGGCGTTCGCAGGAAGACTAGCGGCGTTGGAACGAGTCGATCACTTTGACGAGATAATGTCTCCGGATTACATCCCTGAGATGTTCAGCAGGCAGTCGTGTAATTATGAAAAATTCATCTCTGGAGCAGACGTTCATTTAGACGCTGTTCTCGTGCCAGGAAAAAGGAAGCGACCCAGAGGGATTTGTGAAGTAATTACAGCTCTCAGAGTCTGGTTTAATCTAAGTGTTCTTATCTGCGTCTACATTTCATGCTTACGAATCACCGATGAATGGATGAAGTAATGTGCCTTTGTTTTCTTTGACTCAGTGTGTGTGTGTGTGTGTTGTTTCCTGCAGCCATCCATCACAGGCAACAACGCGGGCCCGTACGTGGAACAGCAGAAGTGTGGATTTTGGCACTGACTGGCGGCTAGGAGGGGGGTGTGGTCAGAGGTCAGAGGTCAGAGGTCGCAAGGGCCAGCGCTGACACTAGACCTTGCCGATTGCTCATGGAATTTGTGAGAGCGTGTGGAAGGTTTGACTTTCATCTTCCTCTCTTCTGTTTTTGCTGCGTTTCTGAAGACGACGAAAGCAAATAGAGGACCGGACGTGTCGGAGAGACGGTGAGAGCAGGGAGGCCGTTACAGACGCTTCCTCACTTCAGTATTATTCAACACTGAATCTAAATGTCCACAACAAGCATCACAGCAGGGGACATCATGCAAGAGCATTCCTGTATGCTTATCTTGACTTTGTCTTGTTTTTCCCACTGTGCCATGTCAGATTCAGCAAATGCTCCTTACTTCAGATGTGTAAATAAGACCAGCGTACCAACATGATGAATGCCACCAGTGCACATCCATGAGAATTGTTCATTGAAGCGCGATTAATAATACAAGGCTTTTTTTATGTCAGAGCATTTCATGTATTCATGCTATCGGTATGTTACGAGGATTTCAAGTAATATAATAGAAAATGTTTCTGAATAGAATCACCTACTCAACCTTTAAGGAATGGAGACAAAATAAGAAGTGATGTTAACGTTGAGTCACCTGAGGGCCGGACTGTCACTGCAGTAAAGAAACAAGACCAGGTGAAACCTCGTATCTGGTTGGACCGTGTGGTCAACGTGCTTGATTGCAGATCACATGACATGGTTAGGCTACATTTGAGTTCAATGTTATGTGACTAAAACTTCATACTCGTATCTTAAGATGTTTGATTTGAAAGATCTTATAGTGAAACCAATGAGCCTCATTATACTGTAGTTCATTCATTAGTCAGTATATAATCATAAACCTACAAAGCTGAAAGCATTTCCTGTTATTTCATTGGAGAATGTGTGTTAAAATAATACATATTATTGATGTGTAACATTATACATAGTAGGATGTTTCTTTTGTTAAAAAAACTTTCTCAACCTCAACGATTATTTCATATAATACCATGCGAAATAAAATCCATCTCTCTCTCTAGACTCAAACCATCTCTACACCCTGTCAGTCGGTCACCATGGCAACACTGTTGTTTTCCTTCCTGTTTTGTTATTTGGCGTTAGCAGCACTGCTGCATTAGCACCTCTGTACATTATACTGTGATATTTCCCCGTTAATAGTCTGCCATTTACTGATACTGGATTCATACTAAGACTAAGTTGGTATTTTAGTGCTTAATGAGCTCCTGCACTCCGCCGTACGTTTGTTGCCAAACTGCATGTGCACACTTGCATACTTCATTGTTAAGAAACTCTAAAAGGCCGTACTGATAGATATCAAGGGCTGTGAAGATGAGAGGTGTAACAAAATCATGATTCATCAAGTCTGAAAGGGACCTACATTTCAGACTTAATCACACTTGGTTTCCAAGGTTTCCTGGAGGCGATGAGCTCGAGTGGGTAGGTCCTGGTTCGGGTTTCAGGGTTCAGGGTTGAGGTCTCGGGGGATGACTGATAAGACAACAGTAGGTTTGCATGTGTGGTGCAGGGAGGAGATATGGAAAGAGAGAAAGCAGAGCAGGAGGAGAGTTACGGAGGACAGATCTGTACACACACACACACACACACACACACACACACACGCACACACACACACACACACACACACACACACACACACACACACACACACACACACACACGCACACACACACACACACACACACACACACACACACACACACACACAGACACACACACACACACACAGACACACCTCACTGATCTGTGGGAGGGTTGATGAGGTTACAGTTTGCTTGTGCTTCTTCGTGTCTCGGAGCTCATTAGTTTGTTTGAGTCCGAACCAGAGACCGACCGTCACCATTTCTCTCAAACGTCTCGTCTGCTTTCACGTGCACTTTTTTACGCTTTCCATCTGCGGTGCGTTTGCTTCCTTTTTAAAGTGTGGTGTGTTTACTACTAACCGTTTTGCTAACCGTGAGTAAGACTGTAAGACTTTTTTTTTACAGGCTAGTTAAAGTTATTTTCTGCCCATATCTGTGATGCATTTGAGCTTTTGTTTAAACAAACCAAAATGCTTCCAATGATGTTGTCCTGAAACGATGACGATCTTTATTCTGGTGGCAGTTAAACCTCATCAACACATACACAATGTTACATTTATCGTTGTAGTGTTTACATTGTTGCAATCGGTTTCAAATCGTTAAAAAACTCCATCATCTCATGCAGACTTTGCTCTGCTGCCATCATTTGCCACACATATTGTGTAGTTAGCTGAGTAGCTGCATTGAATGGAGAATCAATTTTGAATCGAATGGTGACCACAAGAACCAAAATTGAATCGTGAAATACTGGAACATTCACACCCCGACTAACCAGATACTTTAGTTGCCTTCAACAACCAAGTAAACCTAAAACTGAGTAAACTTATGTTGGAATTAGAAGATTAACTGTAAATACACTGTAAGCATGTCCCTGACGCACCTGAAACTGACACTAGAGGTCTACGGAGGTCTACAGAGGTCTATAGAGGTCGTCCTAGTCTCAAGTGTGACTGAATAAGCGTTGGTATTCAACGAGTTGGGAACGAGAATGTGCTGCTCTTTACTCCCTCCTTTCTTCTCCTTTGTGAAAGTGTATCAAAACCAGCCAACATCCTTGCACGGAAAAAAAAAGACACAAGCGAGAATTAAAAAAAGAACCAGCATTCATTCTCATGACCATACAAGGCAGCCTCACATTCCTGCCGGAGACATTTACAGCCTCTTAAACTGTTCCTGGTGCTCGCCAAAACTTTGGGGAGGAATTCTTATCAAGCTACAGTGTAGGAGGCATTTATTTATCAGTTTTTTTACTATGGAGGGAGTTGTGGTGGAAGGAGGGATGAGTGTGTGGAGAGAAAAGGAGCTCAAATGGATGTATGGGAGTGTTATTCTGGAATGAGATGTTTCCTCTCGAAGGGTTCCTGACTGATTGGATTCAGTGGAAACACGCTGCATGTGTAGTTAATGATGTGTTTCTATAGAGACAGTAATATGTTTGTTAGGCCTCACAGAGGGGAGTCTGGTATGGGATTTCCACTGGATTTGAACACATATAAAGTGTTGGTACTACAGTTTGGTTTTAATGGTATTTACGGGGTGTTTCCCAAATCCCAGATAACACTCCACTCCCCAATCTAAGCGACTTCATTTCATTGGCCAGGATCAAACCTGCCGATCATCTGACCTCGGCTCGGAGGCAGAGCGGGAACTAAGGGTGAAGGATGCGTTCTATTATTCTATCCATTCCAACTAAAAGACAGGATGTTGCCTAGCGACATGCACCGACACGCCCCCTTTACTCGGTCGGCAAACTTTCTAGCGTCGCTAACAGAGGATAAAATAAAACATGAAATAAAGTGAAATCATACAAGTCCAAAAGGCTTCGTTTTGATGAGGTGGCGTCCAAGTCCTCAAACTTGGCAGCTTAAAAGCATAGCAGAACACTTTGAGTGTGGGAGTGACGTCATATCTGAGGTCCGAGTCGGTTCGCAGAGAACAAAAGAATGCACCTTAAGACTGGAACGTTGTTCTGGGCTCAAACACTTTTTAAATGATGTCAAAAAGGTCCTGATTTCATACATGTGGGTCAGTAGGTTAATCCATGTTAGTTTAGAGGGAGCATCAGTATGTCAGCTCAGACTCCCTCACACACACACACACACACACACACACACACACACACGACAACAGTGTGCACTCCAGTTTGTTGGCTGAAACACACACACACTATATCTCCTTTGCTCTACTGTTGCACCTGTTAAAGCGAGACTATGTTTGTCTTTTTAGTTTGTTGACATCTTTACGGGGCTGCACGGTGGTGTCGTGGGTAGCACTGTCACCTCACAGTCCAAAGACATGCAGGATGGGGACCTGCCTGTCTCTTATGTCCCCCAAGAATCCAGCTGTGGTGCAATGTAATGATATTCCTGAATGTTACACCCGCTGCCTGATACTAAATTTGACGCCCTCCAACTGACTTTTGTACTCGTATTTGGCTGAATGTGAAAATTAGCGTTCATTTAAATCTCCATCACTCAACATTTTCTCTGTAAAGAATCGGTCAAACTGACCTTGTGTGTAAGAGTGTTGTTTTCAGTGAGCGATCTCCCAACAAAGAAAGTATACTTTTCTCCCTCGTCAGGTCACAAATGTGCACTTGTAAAGCTGAAATTGTAGATACTTACGAAACTAAAACAAAACTTGAGAACTACACTAAAAGGCTCAGATAACTACTCATTTTTAACGAGCTGCTACTTTGAACTGAATTCAGGGGGAAAAGCTGAATGTGTAGAAGGTTGGAATGAGTCATGCACACAAATCAATGATGCATTCAGGGACAGCTTTGTTATCCAACAGTAAATCAAACATTCCACAATGATATTTACATAAAATAAGGTTTTGACAAACTGGGTGTAAGGACGAAAGTCAAACCCACGTGGATGAATTCTTTCTGTTGTTGTGGGAAAAGAATATGCACGATTCTCTGCAATTAAAGCTTTAAAACGCTCATTCCGTTACGTGCCCTCTAATCGAGACACACAGTATCGCCATCGCCGTCTCATACTGCGACCTTGAGTGCAACGCTAATTACCTCTGTGAGAATTCAGCTGCAGCTTTTTCCAGCCGACAGCATTGAAAAGAGGAAGAGTGTGGTTGACAATGGCAGGAAAGGGAAACTTGTTCAGAGAAGTTTGTCTGTAGCCACAACGTTAGCGGCGAGGACGGCGTGGAAGCATTCCACATATAGACAGTGCAGGTTTATTTTTCACAGCATAACACATTGGATGCCATGCAAACATACAGTAAATGTAGCTTTTTTGATTTATGCTGTATAACTGGTGGTTTTAGTAGTAGCCTACCGGTATGTCTGTTTGCACTCATGCCGTTTCTGCAATAAAACCATCTTTGTATGATGCACTTATGACTTTCAGTTGACAGCTAAGATGGCGGCGTGTGTCAGGCGGGCCGTCAGCTGCTCAACTGTTGTGTGTTTCTGCTGCTTGTAACACTTGTTGCACATTCCGTCAACACTCTGCTGGTGTATGATGGTGATGTGTGCATCACTATCCGCAGAGTTTACTTTCGTAGCTTTTTACCTCCGTTCACTGCCATCCATGTTGAAACGGTGTAAAAACACTCTAGAGGCTGTTATGTCTCTGTGTTTCCTACTCAACCTTGTGTTGTTTATTTCATCTAAAATGACTGTATTTCTCAAAAAAAAAAAGCCATTCAAATTCACACGTTGATATCAGATCCCATCTGCAGGTTCTGGGTTCACTTGTTGTTAATGTCGGCTGCTTCCTGCACAAAGAACACATGATCCATCAGCTGCATCCCATTGGTCAACAGCTCTCTTGCTCTGATTGGACGTTGTAACCAGGAAGCGGTGAGATAAACAAGCTTGTATGAGATACAGCTCAACGTTGGTTTATGATCCACAATTCAATGTAGAGAAGAAGATCCTGGTCAGAGAGTAACTTCCCAACACTCCCAGTATGACTATGAGGAAGATTACTGGGAGAAGTTGGACATCGTTCATTTATGTTCATTTATAACTGTTGATTCGTATCAGTACGAGCCTGAAACTCACACAAGCCTGCAGTTGGGCAGAATGTGATCACGCCTGGAAAAATAGTTCCTTATAAGTACTGAATGTCTCTGTGGAATTTAAGCTAGAAGGACGATTTTAACGGCGAGGTGATTTTTAACTAACCGTGACAAACATAAGCAATTTTGGTAAATATGGTAGAGGTTTATGTAAACTAGGTGGCGGATGATGTTGATGGACGATGACATGAAGTAACACTGGTACAGTCCCACGCCCAGTCAGCTATGTCAACAAACTCAACCCATCCACATTCACATCCAACAGCAACCTGTCCACCTTACTCTCTCCAGGATCACTTACACCCTACTTCATGATGCGCTGAGGTCACATGACATGTGACAGCTTGTTTAACGGGAACAAGCATTGCCATATTGTAAGACAGAGTCATTAACTGGTGATATTATCATGAAATACAAACAGTTACCAGGAGACCCAAAGTCAATATGAAGCAGGTTTGGGTCAATAAACTGCTGCTGATCCCAGAGAGGAGCTGTTATTGTCAACATAAAGCTCTGTGCAAATATCTCTAAATGACAATCAGTCATCTTTACTTCCGTCTCAAAGTCCGTTCATGGGACAAACAACTGCAAATACCTTACATTGCCCGTTACGCCAGAACCCACATACAGCATACGCTGTATGAAAGAATTGTTACATCTTATCAATGAAGGAGATTGCAAATATATTACCCATGTTTATAAAGAACCCATTAAGTGCTTTATAAACATGCAACAGAATTCTAAACTCAATTCTATGAGACACAGGAAGCCGATGCAGCGATTTCATATGCAGCGATATATATATTTTAAATTGTTCAAAGTGTATTGTACACAGTCCGTGTGGGAAATTCTTCATCGTTGCATTAGTGTAGCTGGCCACAATGAGCAACAGCTGATTTGCATCTTCTCATACAGGAAAAAACCAACACCATGAGAGAGCAGCGACATCCAGGAGTCTTGTCATAGTCAGGTTGCCAAGCAACCACGGGACACAGGAAGTCACCTTTGAGTGCTAACATCGTTGATGCCGACAGGAATTTGGTATATACTTCTTTATTTGTCTTCTCCACTTTTTCCACTATTGACACAATCCTGAAAGGCCCAAAGAGACATTGCATTTGATATTCGTCATATTCAAATAAACGTGACTTGACTTGACATTAGCTGCTGCAGAGATTGAACATAAAATCCTTCAGTCAGTGAATGTTCTCTCACCACTAATCTGTACTCCCAGAAGCAAACACAATCAAGCTGTCTGGGCCCGTCTAGCTGCTATGGAAACATCCGCTTCCTGGCAACCAGTTTGGATTCTTCAATCAACGGAGCTGACTAATTGATGAATGTTAACAAATACTGACCAGTGATTCCAAAGACCGAAAAGTCACTTCTCTGTCTACATTCATAAAAAAAGTGAGACATCACATCAAAACTCGAATTAAAGTTAAACACTTTGGCAAAGTGAAGAATGGGAGATACATTGAGATTGCTAACGTGCATAATTTTTAAGGTTTGAAATGTTGTTGACATCTGCCATATTTTTGCAAAATGAGCTGTGAAAATGTTTTCATCTGGACAAAATGAAAGTCCGCAGTCAGTAGAGAAAAATCCTTTGGCTTAGCAGCTCAGAGTCAGAGCTGGAAAGATAAAGGTCTGTTTGACATTTGCTCAACAGGTGCTTCCACGCCGTCAGGCAGATGTTTCTAAACCCTCAAACGCATCCATGCAAATATAAAAGGCCATTTAGTCCAATACCCAAGCTCTAATTTATCAAGCACATGTCCTACTGGATACAACAAAAAGGTCCAAAAGTTGGTGTTGGACATTAAAGCAAATCCCACCAACTCATGTACGACACTGCATGTAGAGATTTTTCTATCAGATAAAACATGCGGGTACACGTGGATGTTGGTTGGTGAGCACAGACACTAAGTTACAATGTTCATTCATCATTTGCGTCATATTTACACAGATAGTTGTTATTGTAAGTAATCAACTGGAGACGTTTCATGGATATATCTAAGAGATTCATTAAAATGTTTACCATGTTTTCTTTTTCTCTAAATTAGTTTTTGCTCAGACTGACCTGAGTCAGAATTCTGTTTTTACAGATGGGTTTGTTCAGATATGATTCATAGCCTAATTTATACATTTTATTCCTCAAAACATGATTCTTTTTTTCTTTGCCATTATAACTAACAGTATTTTCTCATTTATTCAGGGATATAAAGAGATAATCCCCTCTTTAAAAACATTGGACTCTAATATGTCAACAATATTTAATACGTTTTAAATAATATAATGCTTCATTTGCATATTTAACTGAAATATTGCCTTGATGTCAGTAACCAATGAAGAAGTTTCATGGTCATATCTTTGTTTAGTCTTTCCACCTGCGTCTCTCCCCTCCTGATAATGACAGACTTATTGTTGTACTATTCACAAAGTGAGCGGCTCAGTTGTAGCTGGGATCAAAGCTGAGATCACAACGTTCCGTTGATCCACTCAGGATGAAAAAGAAAGGCAACATCTGGATGCCAGATGAGCTACTATCAACAGACATCAGGCACCACAGTCCTTTACTTCTGAAAGTGAAAGATTGACTGTAACTCACATCAAAACTCTTCTGAGAGGATCAGAATGTTCTGAAACAAATGAGGAAGAGGAGGGAGGAGAGGGAGGATAATAAAAAGGTGTAGGGGATGATGAAGGATCTCAAAGGGGAGAATAGGGAGAGTGAAAAGCAGATAACGGATCAAGAAGAGGAGGAGTAGGAGGAAGAGTAGACTCATATCAGGGGAGAGGTATGATGAAGAGGCTCGAGGAGATTTAAGGAGGTTGGATGAGGACTTTATGAGGACTTGGAGGAAGAAAGCCAAATACTGACACCTTCAGACACCGCCTCTTGACCTTCCCTGCAGTTACAGTGAACCATCGACAGTCCTCCAGTTACCTGAGCTGACTCCTGTCTGGATCCCTGGACAGCAAAGGCAGCAGTTCAGTCATTACGAAGACTGTAGCCCTTAAAATCAGTTCTTGCAGTTTCAAAATCCTGCTTTGAGTTGTAGCTGACCTTAATAAACTGGCTGCACAGAGAGGAACTTATGAAACAGCTTTATTGGTTATTTAGTTAAGTTTGGTAAAGTGTTGGGCAAGAACAGGTGCCAACCTTAAAAGTGGAAAGTGCCTTAAACTGTCATTCTCTCTGCTGGCCACCAGGGGGGGGACTCCTCTCTGATTGTATAGAAGTCTATGAGAAAATGGTCCTACTTCTCTCTTGATTTATTATCTCAGTAAAGATTGTAAACATGAGTTCATGGTCTCAATCTCTAGTTTCACATCTTCTTTAATCCAGCATGATGTTCATTTAGTCAACCATGGTCCATTTAGAGTCAAACAGACCAGAAAGCAGGGGATGCTTTAGGGGCGGGGCTACCTGCTGATTCCTCCACAGTGCAAAATATGGTCACTTCCTTCACTGGTTGCAAAAATCACAAGATCGTAACAGCCAAAATTAGGAACTCGAGGATTCAAGACGTAGTGCACACACCATTGCATGACGTTGCCATGACTACATCATAGATAGCAACAAGCCCTCCAACTCATACGACCACAGTTGTCGTTGGTCCATGCACTCGAATACGACCTCTGGGAGCGTATTGCGGAGATTCTTCCGCAACGATAGTAGTGGTTAAGGTTAGGGTTAGGTCGACGTGTGGAGGCGGTCTCTGCCGATGATGCACGCGCGGGGGGGGGGGTTAGGTTTAGGTCGACGTGTGGGGGGGGGTCTCTGCCGATGATTGACGGGGGGCGCGCGGGGGGGGGGGGGGCAGCGCGGGGGGCGCGCGGGCGCGCGGGGGGGGGGGGGGTAGCGCGGGGGGCGCGCGGGGGCGCGCGGGGTGGGGGGGGGGTTAGGGGGGGGGGTGGGGAGGGTGTGGGGGGAAGATGTCGTGGAATCGGGGTAGGTTTAGGTCGACGTGTGGGGGGGGCTAGAGGGCGCGCTATTTTGAAACGTAACATATGGTCGTAATTCGGTGCTTGACACACGACCTATGTGGTCGTTTTCTCGAGGAGGACAGTCTGATAGATAGAGTTATACAGCTACAGCATTCCTGTTAGATTCTACATGTCTCTGGATGCAGAGATGCAACCAACACCTTTTGATTTTGTTTGTATATAACATGGTATAATATTATATGGGTGTATCTATGTTTATATATTAATAACTCACTGCAAAGACATGCACCTTCACAAAAACGTTACAATTAAAGAACTAGCATCCACTACGGAGTGAGTAGTGAGCTACATTTCATGGACATGTTGTGGGTGAGACTGAATTTGTGGATCTGGATCTCAGCCTGTAATACCAGGCCTCCTCTATAATGACATTCCACAAAAATAAATTGCTCCGACTCCCTCCCTCTCTGCAGGAATGTGGGTGGAGACATCACTTTTCGGAGAGCTGGCATTTTATTTCACTTCTGTTAAGATGCTCCTCCTCAGTTAGGGATCGTTTTTAAAGGTTCCTTCGTGCGTTACGTCAGTGTTTCACTGGGATGATGGAGGCCGGACAGCCAGAACAGGAAAAGTATTTTTCATATAGAAAGTATGAAGCCCCCATCTGAAGCCTGCCGTTTGGGAAATCGGGAAAACATTCGTAATTAGTAATAAATTGTTTCTGAGGAGATAATGAAATTGTTTTTAGTTTCCCCATAAATGTTTACTTGAAGATGAAAAAGAAACATTTACTGGATATGTACATCTTCTCTGATTTGGTCTGTTGTCATAGTGATAAAAAACTTCTTTACATCATGCCTGAATGGCTCTCTCATGTTTGCCTTACAGGTCTTATCAGGGCGCTCTGACTCTTTGTACTTTGTGTTCCTTCAAGTAGCTGAAGTAGCAATTCTCAAATTAAAGGTAATAACGGCTTTGATTTTGCAGGAACTGAAGAATGTCATCAGAGGTAAGAGATAAGCCAATACGATTCTATGTAATGGTCGCCCTGCAGCCTCTCTGTAAGAATGTGTTTAAACAGGGTTTGAACCAGACATAAAGGCCTTTAGACACAAGGGGGTGTGAAAAATCAATGACATGAAAATGCTAATTCCTTGGGGTCCTCTTTATTGAGAGAGAAGAGAATAATTAAATAGTAAACCATTTCCAATATGTTGGGACCTAACCGTTAGGACTACACAATGCGGCCTACAAAGCCTACACAATGTGGCCAGACAATGGGACAAAGGAGATAAAAAACTACAACCACCATTTTAGTGTCACCTCCACCTGGTCGCGAGATCTGACGTCACACAACTGGTGCCCTATTGGCTGGCAACTGCATGGGACTCCAGGGGGTCCCCCGGACCAGCCGTGAGCTATAAATCCCGCGGCCACCAGAAAAACTTTCTCTCTCCAAAGTAACTTGCGTTACGCCAG
The DNA here is from genome assembly GCF_963514095.1 of Eutrigla gurnardus. NCBI lineage: Eukaryota > Metazoa > Chordata > Actinopteri > Perciformes > Triglidae > Eutrigla > Eutrigla gurnardus. The sequence goes on along the minus strand of NC_139923.1, from coordinate 8,851,332 downwards.
GAGGTGAAGATTACGTCTGCAGCGTTTCCCTTTGTCCTAGGCCGCAGTCTTTCCCCCAAACTCGCTGGACGAGCAACAGACTGTTTTACCCCTCTTTTTCTCTACTCGTTTTATTTTTCTTTTGTTTATCATTTTGGATCCCGAGGAGACCACCGCGACAGCGCGACTCTCCCGTTCCCCGCGGTAAGAAGAAAAACTTTCTTCGTCCCAGCTGCCAGCAGAACGGATAACTCGACCCGTCTTTGTCTGAAATCAGCTGACTAAATCGCCGAGCCCCGCGATTCATCATTTCCCTGCAGAAGGAAGAATAACTAACGGTTTTCTTCAACCAATTGGATCCGGCGCTGAACAAGCGCCCACGAACTACCGTCCATTGCCGGCGTCAAGGAACGCCATCGCCGCACAGGACAAAACCCTCACATCGACGCATCTCACATCGACAAAAGTAAGAGGCTATTTGTCTGGGCAGAAGCAGAGATTCGATAGTGTAGGACATGCTTGTAATTCTTGTTAATGTGTTTTAAGTTCTGATCGCGGATCGCCGAGTCCGTTTGTTCATGTGCTGCTGTATGTGAATGCTGATCGTGTACCCACGCAGCTGGGTTGATTTCTGTAACAGTGTTTCCGACTAACCTCCGCCATATTCGCGAGCTCAGAAAGCCTCTACTATCACTCCGCCCCTGAACGCTGTGAGGAATAGCTTCATCTGGTGGCCGCATATAGCCATCTCTCCCTCTCTCTCTCGCTCTCTCTCGACACACACGCGCACACACACGCACGCACGCACATGCACACGCACGCACGCACACACATACGCACACACACACACTCCACGTGTGTCTCTCCCTTTGTTAAGCTTAGCTTTGTGTGTTAGGTAGTTAGGTAATAAGGCTTTGTTAATTGCAGTGTTATTGATTGTGATCATTATTACTGATTTTAATAAATCTTATTATATTATAACTAGCGGTCTCTTGTGCTTGTTGTGTATGTGTCACTGGATAACAGCAGGTTGTGAAGGCTAGTGCTTGAATTTCACGCCCTTCTTAATTGTTAGATTGTTTTTATGCTTCCATGCCAATGATCACGATGATTGGCATGTGAGTATAAAACCTTTATATTGAGACTGAATACAGTTTTAGGTTATCTTTTCCCTGATCCCAGGGTGGTGCCCCGTTTATTCATGATTATATCATGATAATATATTAAATATAATTATTAATACCGATAATCATATTGATATTGATAGTTAACTGTTGATAACCAAATCTGCTCCTGCTACAACCCCAACATAATTGGTGCCCCGTGTGAGGGCTTCTTAAACCAGCTTTATCCAGAGATTTATGCACAATAACCTGAGAGGTATAGTAATAATAATAATAATAGTAAATATTATTATTATTAATATGATTGTTTAGAAATCGATTTTCAAGGATCGATTTGTTTGTTCCCCATTACTATTTGCCAAGCAAGTACAGTTGAGGGTTGCATATGCATGTTGTGATTAGCCATTTATTGTTTAACAACAATACTAACAAACACAGGGTTAGGGATACTAAGACGCGTTATAACACTGTTATCACTCACCAGAGGTGTTAGAGACACCTCACTACCAGTCCACAGACTGTAGAAGTGTATTAACATTTCCATTGTAAGTCACAGGTCGACGCCGCTCACCTGTGCACCCACATCAGCATAACAACATACATTCTTTTTCGCTGTTAAAACCAAAAAAGTGAAGCCACCGGGTTCTGCCTTTTACTAGAGGTAAAATGAGCAACTACGGCCCGAAAGAACATGGAGCTGAGGCTCCCCAGGTATCAGTCGACGCAGACCTGCAGGATGCGGTCGCTGGTCTCCTCCACCTGTCCCTTGAGGACAGGGAAAACCTTGAGCACTATGATGTAGTGGCATGCAATGATCAACTGCAGGAGCTTGTTGATTATGTTAATCACCCGGCAGGGAAACCACAACGCACAATCGCTGACGTGGTGGGTCCAATCTTCCTCCTGTCTCAGCGCAGAGCACAACTGCAGAAAGCTGAGGATGAGGAGTTAATCAATCGACTTGGTCATGCGACCACCTCCCTGCGACAGGAAGTGGCCGAACTGAAGGTGGAGAGGGAGAAAGCCCTCCGCAGGCCATGCAGGGAGGAGGAGAGAGAACTCCAGCGTGAGGAAACTCAGGCTGCCCAGGTAGGTACACCCCCAGACACGGATGTGCCTGACCTGTCGGACATTGAAACCGCGCCCCCCACGGACGCACACCGTCCCATGCGCAGGGAGAGACTTGTACAGTCGGAAGAGCCCGAACGTCGGCGCTACCAGGCGCCACCGTCCACCCACCAACTGGAACGAGAAGCCCCACCTCACAAGTGGAGCTACTCCCAGCGGGACGAGTCCCCACACCGAAGCGTGAGCTACCTCCCAGTGGCTCGGAGCTCGACGGGGGATTCCAGATTCCCACAAATGCACCACCGACACTCGTTAGGAGAGTCACGCATGCCTCGGACTCCATCCCCACCTCCAAGGGGGAGGGGTCACTCTGTCCGAGACAATTACCGTGGTGATAACGGGTCGTCAAGTGAATCAGATGGCCCATATCCAGCCGCAAACCATGGCCTGCGCACCCGACAGTTAGAGTCCCTCGCCAGAGACATCGAACGGTTTGATCCGACTCACAAAGAGTCGGATATTGATGGCTATCTCAAAGAGAGAGTCTGCGTGACCTACCCCATGCCTCCTCACGCGAGAAGCTCAAGCTAATCTGGAAGACCACTACCAGACATGTCCACAGTTTCATAGAAACACTAGCACCCAGAAACCGGGACCGATACTCCAGACTTTGTGAAGCACTCAAGGAGGAGTATAGCCGGTACAGGGACCCCGCCTCCGCCACGCTCGGCGCCCTCGCTGTTCTACACAGGAAGCAGGAACCACCCAGGGAGTACTATAGGCGCTTCAGGGCCGCCTATGCTTAGGGCCGTAACTCCCCAGGAGTGGAGGAAGAGCCTGCCTTCAAGGCCCTCTTCCTGCATAACCCACACGAAAGTGTGCGCTACGATGTCACCATGCACTGCAGGACATACCGACTCTCCATGCAAGAGGTTCGTAATTTCGCACAGATGTCATGGGAGACCCGGGTGCGACCCGCAAGGTCACCCGGGGAGGACGCCAGAGTCCTGGGGATCCAAACCGCGGAACACACAGGCCTAGGTCTGGAGGGAGATGAAGTGCCTCAGCCAAGGGTAAGTACCAGACCAGTACAACAGGCACACCGGGAACCTAACCAGCAACAATGGCGACAGAACCAAGGGGGTGAGCGGAACGCACGCCCCTGGAATCACACAAAACCCAGGAACGAAAATAACCCCAGGAATAAGGTCCAGTTTGAACGCAAACAAGAGGGTAAGTATAATTCCTGGACGACAAACTCCTGAATGAAAGAAAAGGATATGGACGACCTGGTCGACAAGCTGACAAAAGCGATAGGGTTGCGGCTCGACGCGGCCCAATGGTCACAGCCGGCACCAAGCTCCCCACAAAAGCCTGGCAAAAACCCGGACATGAAGCCTCCGCCTACATGACTAGGCCGGGCCGTTCCCACTTCCACCGCCAAGGTTTGCTTGGTAGGATGGGCGGGGGAACCCAAATCAGACTCGGCAACCAAGGCCATCAACCCGTCGCAACCCCCTTTCTTGACTTTCCTAGGAGATCTTGTTCGCAAAGGCCACGCTAGACGCATTTATACCTCGGTGGTGGTAGGGGGGTGTGTCAACATCCTCGCCCTACTCGACTCAGGCTCTGAGATCAGTCTAATGTGCCAACGCACCTTTGCGGAGGTGACCCGAACCATGCTCTCCCTAGGTAAACCACTTCAAATTGAGCCCTGCCACGTTAGCATCACCAGCTACACGCAGGACAGGTCACCCATCACAGAACGTGCGTGGGTGAGCGTGGGTGAGCGGTCCTGAGCGGTCCCGCCCGCTAGGTCGCCCTCATGCCCGGCCTCCTGAGCGGTCCCGCCCGCTAGGTCGCCCTCATGCCGGCCTCCTGAGCGGTCCCACCCGCTAGGTCGCCCTCATGCCCGGCCTCCTGAGCGGTCCCGCCCGCTAGGTCGCCCTCATGCCCGGCCTCCTGAGCCCTGCCCCCAGACCCCCTCCACCCACCCTACGTATCCTGAACCCCTCCTCCTGGCCCCCTCCACCTGCCCTACGTATCATGAACCTTGGGGACGTCTGGGATCCGTCCCTTGAGGGGGGGGTACTGTCATGATCTGTGTTTGTTTTGATCTGTGTTTTCTTGATTTTGATTTCCTGTTTTATTTTGTAATTTTGCCCTTGTGATTCCCTGTCTCGTACTTCCTGGTCCTTGTTGTTTCCGCTGCCTTGACTCCCCCTCCCTCTCGTGTTGATTACCATGCCTGCCCTGATGTGTTTCACCTGTCCCTCGTCAGCTCCCTGCCTCCCTGTGTGTATATAGTCTGTGTGTTTCCCCTGTCTCATTGTTGGATCATTGTCGCTGTCGCTGTCTGTCACTCTGTCTGCTGCCCCACGTCTTGTCCATGGATTTATTCGTTTCTGCCTCCCATGTCCTTTTGTGTTTTGGTTCGTAAGTGTTTCTTTGACTGGTGTTTTTGCCCCTGTGGTCTCCTTCGTTTGATACTTTGTTTTTTGAGGTCTTCTGGGTCTGATACTTTGTTTTTTTGTCTTAGGTTTTGGTTTTGTTTTTAGTTAATGATTTGAATAAAACCTTTTTAACTGCATTTGGGTCCTCACCTCCTGCTTCCTAGCCTGAACCTGACAGGTTGCGTCCCACACCTCAACCTTCAGACCAAAAGGGGGACTGTTGGGACCTAACCGTTAGGACTACACAATGCGGCCTACAAAGCCTACAAAATGCGGCCAGACAATGGGACAAAGGAGATAAAAAACTACAACCACCATTTTAGTGTCACCTCCACCTGGTCGCGAGATCTGACGTCACACAACTGGTGCCCTATTGGCTGGCAACTGCATGCGACTCCAGGGGGTCCCCCGGACCAGCCGTGAGCTATAAATCCCGCGGCCACCAGAAAAACTTTCTCTCTCCAAAGTAACTTGCGTTACGCCAGGAGGTGAAGTCTACAGCGCTTCCCTTTGTCCTAGGCCGCAGTCTTTCCCCCAAACTCGCTGGACGAGCAACAGACTGTTTTACCCCTCTTTTTCTCTACTCGTTTTATTTTTCTTTTGTTTATCATTTTGGATCCCGAGGAGACCACCGCGACAGCGCGACTCTCCCGTTCCCCGCGGTAAGAAGAAAAACTTTCTTCGTCCCAGCTGCCAGCAGAACGGATAACTCGACCCGTCTTTGTCTGAAATCAGCTGACTAAATCGCCGAGCCCCGCGATTCATCATTTCCCTGCAGAAGGAAGAATAACTAACGGTTTTCTTCAACCAATTGGATCCGGCGCTGAACGAGCGCCCACGAACTACCGTCCGTTGCTGGCGTCAAGGAACGCCATCGCCGCACAGGACAAAACCCTCACATCGACGCATCTCACATCGACAAAAGTAAGAGGCTATTTGTCTGGGCAGAAGCAGAGATTCGATAGTGTAGGACATGCTTGTAATTCTTGTTAATGTGTTTTAAGTTCTGATCGCGGATCGCCGAGTCCGTTTGTTCATGTGCTGCTGTATGTGAATGCTGATCGTGTACCCACGCAGCTGGGTTGATTTCTGTAACAGTGTTTCCGACTAACCTCCGCCATATTCGCGAGCTCAGAAAGCCTCTACTATCAGTTAAAAGACCGGTCTCGCGGAATAAACGCCAGTTCATTCACGCGCGCCCGGGTGATAGCGGCACGTTTTCTGTGCCTCAGAATATCGCTCGCGCATTCTTGCTCTCTTTGTTTGTGTCCCGCTAACACACACACACACATACACGCCGCACACACGTGTCCTAAGCCAGCTGTTCCCGGCGGACGCTAGGGACATAGCTACATCTGGTGGCTACATACGGCTATCTCTCTCTCTCTCTCTCTCACTACTCCATCGGACGTCAGTGGCTCCGCCCCTGAACGCTGCAAGGAATAGCTCCACCTCTCTCTCTCTCTCGCTACCCCATCGGACGTCAGTGGCTCCACCCCTGAACGCTGTGAGGAATAGCTCCATCTGGTGGCCGCATATAGCCATCTCTCCCTCTCTCTCTTTCGCCACACACGCGCACACACACGCACGCACATGCACATGCACACGCACGCACGCACACACATACGCACACACACACACTCCACGTGTGTCTCTCCCTTTGTTAAGCTTAGCTTTGTGTGTTAGGTAGTTAGGTAATAAGGCTTTGTTAATTGCAGTGTTATTGATTGTGATCATTATTACTGATTTTAATAAATCTTATTATATTATAACTAGCGGTCTCTTGTGCTTGTTGTGTATATGTCACTGGATAACAGCAGGTTGTGAAGGCTAGTGCTTGAATTTCACGCCCTTCTTAATTGTTAGATTGTTTTTATGCTTCCATGCCAATGATCACGATGATTGGCTTGTGAGTATAAAACCTTTATATTGAGACTGAATACAGTTTTAGGTTATCTTTTCCCTGATCCCAGGGTGGGATATCATATTGATATTGATAGTTAACTGTTGATAACCAAATCTGCTCCTGCTACAACCCCAACAAATACAACTGACGGAGCGACTCCGAGGACGATACGCGGAAGGAGGAGAACGCTGCTTGTGTGTCATCGAGGTCGATCAGGAAAGCCATCGTGATTGGGTGTTTGGTGAGCCACAAGCCGGCCGACACTGCATCACAGCAAACACCGAGGCGAAGAGCAAAAACAAGCTCTACTGCACCGAGGAGATGGAGGCCCGCGTGATGGAGGCCGGGCGGGGTTTTTTGTGCAAATTCACAAGGAACGAATCACAACGCTAATTCCTGTGTTAAACTGCAGCCCCATGCAAATGACAACACATGACACAAATCACATGCAAATTCCAACAAGCCCACAATATGACTTGGAATGAGAACCTTCCCTCTCCCAACTGCTTTCAGTGTTTTTGAACTCTGTTTGTAATAACAAAAAGACAAAAGCTAATTGTTAGACCAACACTCCAGGTCGAACGCCATAACGGCTCTCCAATCCCCGTGATGGAAAAACTTGAAAAACAATGAATTAAGAGAAAGGACACAGGAGGATGTTGGAGAGGAGGATACAACTGGCTGATCCTGGATCTGGCCAGGCGAGTGGGTCATATCAGGTCTGGTGGAGTTGTGGTTGACGGAGGGGAAATAGCTGCAGGGCTTTGGGCCGACTGCCATTTAAGACAATGGGGCTTCTGAGAGATGGAGCTTCCTTCAATTGTGCAGCGTTTCCACACAGCGATTGAAAATAAGAGCCGCTTAGAGGTGTTTTTTCCATCATGGCCGGCCTGCAACATGCAGTGGTTCCCATCAGACTCTTAACAGCAGAGAGAGCGCTCACCCAGAGCTGCTGATCATTAAAATGTAAACCACCGTCGTGTCAGTCACAAGATTAAATGTACTTGAGATGAAAAAGTGCCAATATTCATATTAAATCCACTTGATTTAAACAGTGCCATGCTGCTGATGCGATGGCCCATTATTCTTGTAAAACGTCACATCGGACCGAAACACCCATTGTTTCCGAAGGTCCATTGCTCAATAAATTCAACAAACACACATTTGCAAGCACATTGCTAATTATTTTGTAGAATTTTGTCATATAACTACTGGTGTTGATCTTTTATTCCTGAGCCTGATATTCTTAAACTACCCCTAATCAGTCTCACCCTCATGACTAAACTGAACCAGCCCAACCAACAAAGGCAGGGCGTCCAATCGTATCCAAGAAGGGCCGGTGTGGGTGCAGGCTTGTTTTAGCCCAGCACTCAGACATCGGATTCAAATAATTAACTTACCATGGACGTCAATCAAGACCTTAATAAGTTGGATCAGGTGAGGTAGTGCTGGGCTAAAACAAAAACCTGCACCCACACCGGCCCTGCTTGGATACGATTGGACACTCCTGAACAAAGGCAACGACTTCTGTTGGATATTGTTAGCGTGATATCTCAAACTGCTATCGACAGATTTTAACACGGGGCAAGGATGATGCTGATTGATGCTGAACATGGGGCCTAACTTAGAAGACGGAGGAGGAGCCCTTCACAGGCGCACACAATAAAAATACATTGTGGATAGCAATGAACAGCTCTACGCCTCTTTTGGAAAACAAAACAAGAAGAATGTAGAAAGACATTCTAAAATGATGTTTAATTAGCACTGGTGTTTTTTTAATTAGTACATGTTTATTTCTCTGTTAGCAGTATCAGAGCACACACACAGGTGTTTTCAATCATACACCGATTAGATCTCTGCTGATGTTGATGAGGTCACCAGACTAATTGCTTCTTTTCACAGAAGACACGTCATAGTGGGAAACCCACAGGTGTAATCACAGACTACAACCAGGGCTGTGTTTCATTTAAGTACGCCTCTTTCAGCGGCCTGGTCTGTTGCCTACTGGTTCACGGTTCATGTTTGCTTTTCCTGCTATGGCAAGTCAAAATATCTGTTGTGAATAACGTCAACGAAGTGAACTCACCTTACCATGACTTTCTTGGCCACTGGACGCTGTGGAGCATGTGAGCCACCGTGTCACGTTAGCTGCTAACCTTCACTGGCTACGTTAAACGTTTGAAGGATGTGCAATCAAACCTCACAGGCGTGATAGAAACATGGGGTAACTCAGCTGCATGTTTCATCGGATATAAGAGTCGATATTAGTACCATTATTGACAAATTGAAGGGGAAAAAAAGAATTTAAAGTGCAGTTTATTGCATTAAGGGGAAAGTAACACAAAATGGTTTCATGTGTCGTTATTTCCAGTGTTTTTCTGAGTTCGTCCTCGGGTTACTGGTGCTTTTATTCTGATACAACGTCACAGTGTTGGTTTCCATCAGGAGCCCGCTGGATGATTGTTTTCCACACCATGACTGGTTCATCCAGCATTATTTCATTTGATTTATACAGATTATTGTACATATTATATATAATTTGTATGTGGACCCAATACTAGATAACAAACACCTGTTAAATCAAATGCAATCCAACACCGAAGCTGAAAGTTACAGGCTGTAGTTTGTACAGGTGTACCTCATGGACTGGTGACTAACTAACTAGTGGTTTTTACTGAATGGTTTTCACATTGTTCAATCTACAATACTATGAAAATACAACTACACATCTCATTGGATTACTGTGTGTGTGCAACAAAACATATACAGCAGCCAAATATACGGTTATCAGAATCTGTTTTACCTTCAAATCTCTTCCTGAATTTCTCATTGAAGTTTGACCAAAAGTGTGTTACAATTATCATTATTTTATTTTATGAGTTTGATCTGAAATTCAGTGTACCAGAAGCAAAGCGACCCCAGAGCTGTCTGATATTACTCATCATATGGCTGCATCGAGGAGAGTATCAGTAGTGGTTGCGTCTGAAAGAAGCAGTGAAAGGTGGCATGACCATTAAAGACACAGCTTTAACATGGTTTTAAACATTAGGTTGCCACCTCTGACCAATACAGTAATTAATCTCATCAGTAAGAAAACAAGAAAAGACGAAAAACAAAAGAAGGCAACGGATTTTAAAGGCAGAAACTGGAAGGCAGAAGTTTGGCTCTTTAGTTCAGAAGCTCTTATCAATACTGTGATCTTCCCCGGGCAGGACAGAGCGCCCGAATGCAAAATGGACTCACTATTATCGTACGTCTCTATATTAGAGGGACGAGGTGGCACTCAACACAACCGCCGTCCATCTCTCCCCGTGTGCGGCTGCACCAGTGTTTGTTTTCCCTGCTCTGGTTCCCGTCCCGGCCGAACCCCATCCTGGTTTCACACGTGGTTGTGGAGAAGGACCGGAGGGAGTCGTGTTGGCGCCTCCACCTACGCCACGGTTTTCTTCTTGCACTCCACGGAGCAGAAGAGGAGGCCCTGCACGGCCATGAAGCGCTGGCCCACCAGGCACTTGGAGCAGCCGGAGCACTTGAAGCACTGCGGCTCGGCGTGCCAGTGGTGCTCGCCGTAGGAAACCCTCTGGGCCTCTGGCTCCACCGGGTTCTGGCAGGCGGCGCATTTCTGAGGGAGGACATATATAAATATATAATCCAAATTTTACATTTATCACATTTTTATGGTGGTGTTGTTGAAAATTGTTTGTTTGGGATCATGTTAACACGCTGCATGCTTCACATTCTTGACTTTGAGCAGCCTTCATTTACAGTCACATACATATCGGTTTTACACCACACCGAATTATTTTACATATCTGATGCACTGCATTGCCCCAAATGATGATTCTTCACCAGACAACTAAATAATAAATGTGCAATATTGTAACTGTAGTTTATTCGAAGATATTGCCACAAGATATTACTTCTATTAATAGTTGTAGATATTCTAATTGTAGATGATAGATCTTTTCTTGGTTTGACTATCATTATCACAGAACTAAACGGTGGTTTGGGAAAGGTTTCTCACCACAGCGTAGCTCTTCATGTAGCACGGCTGGCAGACGGGCTTGTCGTTCTCCATGACGTACGTCTCCCCGGCGAGGATGCAGTCACAGTCGAAGCAGCAGAAGTGCTTCAGATGCCAGTTGTGGCCCTCGGCCTGCGTGTACTCGTTACTGAAGATCAGCTGTGGACAGAAACCCGTCAGAATGAAGCTCGATTAGTGCAACCGGATCAGAAAGGTCATGATGAAAACTCATGCCTCCAGTCCAAAATTCTACAGGTCATGCTTTTACTTCATTATACTGATTTTTCACAATTCAAGCTTGAATTATTCAGCCGAGCAGGACTGTGCTAACAGCTAACGTTAGCCAACTCTGCTTATTCACAGTGCAGCACCAAGAGAAAAAGAGAGTGTTTGTAGTACGAGTTTGCACATGAGCGGTACCGATCAGGCAGGATGCATTGATCGGGTAGCGAGTGATACATGTAGTTGCTGATAATGATAATTCGCAGATACCCAATACAATATTTTGGGCTGTATCGGAGACATTTATGATACCGGTAGTGTTATCAGAAACCACGGCGATCCTCCCTCACCTCGTCACAGCCCGCGCAGCGCGGCTTCTCGCTGTCTCCGTAGTGGCGTCCGCAGTACAGCTTCCCTTTCTTCATGAAGTAGATCATGTCCACCAGCAGCTCCTCGCAGGTGCAACACACGAAGCATGCCGGGTGCCACATCTTGTCGTAGCCGGCCCGCTCGGCGTAGACGGCCGGCTCGCCCAGACGCATCGGCTGCTGGCACTGATGGCACGACTGGAGGAAGAGGAGAGAGATGGTTGGTATAGTGGTGGGTTTGGTTTCTGACTGGTGGTGTAACATTCCTTCATTCCCACTAGTAACTGACTGAGTTGAATCATTTTATTGCTGTTCACGGATATTTTGATTCACCAGTGTGTCTAGAAAATGTAAAGTTAAACAATAAAGTTCAGCTCCTCAAAGTGCTTTATTTTTTGCAGAGATGGAACCAGTTTGATAAATGAATTGAATTAAATGACTTGTTGTTGACTGATTGATCATCACATTTTTCAGCATGCATTGTTCTCTTATTTAGCAAAATGTGCTTTTCCTAGTTAGCACACACACACACACCCTATACATGTATTACATGGAGCACCAATGCATGGAGATTTACTTATGAAATAACTGCGTTGGAACAGTCAGTTGCTTCCTGTCGCCAGAATATTTCTTTCATCCCCTTTGATAATAACAAAGAATTATGATGTACTTCCAGTAGGTTTACACAAAGGCTAATATCCTTTTCTTTGAGTCCATTTCAAAGTCAAGAAGGCCTCCTTTGATCCGACAAAAAAAGACCATTTTATACGGGAACATTTGAACTTCTTGCCTGAGATCATTGTACTCCCTGAATGGGAGAGAATGACACATTTTACTGCCTTAAAAACGGGCGGAATTCCCCTTTTCTAAACACAGAAGCAAACCGTGACCTGACCCTGAAGTAATCAAACAAGACGAGATAAGGTAAGTAAAGCAGCAGAGAAGAGTGTGTTCTTGACATTGTGAGGAGTAAAGATGGAGGATGAAGCTACGACGGCGAGAAGGAGAAGAGAAGCGCAACACGGGGAACAAACGTCAGAAAGACAAGAAACATCTGAAATCATGAGACTCACATCAAGATTTTACTGGCTGCACATGGTGATGATGTGACTCATGACCCACCGTGTGTTATGATTAAATTAATATCATCATCCTGAATGGAGAAATGAGCCAGTTGGTCTTATGGCGCCACCTAGTGTCCCGTCTAAGCATTACAGACAGTAACACACTGTGGAAACATCAGGCTCTGCATCACAAACATTAATTTAGTCTTTAAAATGAACTAACATAAGTTTTTAAACAATTTTAAACAATCTGAGGGAAAAATCCCTCTGAAGTAGAAATATTAAAGTACTACTGAAATTGAAGGATTATACTTTCTATGATCTAAATATTATAATTATGTGTTTAAATCTCCTTATTGGACTGTATAATTATAGTTATAAGCACTCCTAAATATCCATAATGCTTTACAACAATAATCACGACACGTAATAAAGCATTTCAAAGCTACTTATAAATGTCATAATACTTCATAATTGCTGGTATAATAATAATAATAATATATTTTACCAGCAATTAAGTATACTGTTGACATAATTTTGCAAGGATCATAGTGTGTCACATAATTCCCATAATAAATCATCTTAAACTGCTATTATATTGTCATAAGGTGTTATAAGTATTCATTGTATAATAACAGTGATTAGAATGCATTATGATGAGATTATAATGTATTATAACTATTGGAATTATAATACACTATGAAGTATTATGATAGTTGATGTTCAGAAGTCATCAAAGATGCATTATAATGTGTAATAATGACTGTGTTCGGTGGGCGGACCCTCCCTGCTGGGAGCGAGTCGCTGCCCTCAGTGATGAGTTCAAGTATCTCAGGGTCTTTTTAACGAGTGAGGGTAAAATGGGTCGTGAGGTGGTTCAGTGATGCAACATTGGTTGTTGTGGTGAAGAGGGAGCTGAGTATTTATAGACGGAACAACTGATCAATTAATAAATAAAATAATCAACAGATTAATCGCGTGTGAAAATAATCGTTGTAGGTCAAATGAATGACTCTGAACAAGCTCTGACTAAACAGCAATTCAATAACATATTGAAGTTCTTGTTCATCAAATCATATTAAAAAAGAATATATATGATTTACTTGTTGATATTATGTATATATGGTAATAATGGATGCTGATACAGTGTAGATGTACAGGAAAGTGAGAACTTACAAATGCCCGTTGTGGGAGTCCAGCTTGCTGAGCTCCAGGGACCCCCATGGCTCCAGCAGTAGCAGTAGTACCCAGGGCTCCTCCAGTTGGCCCAAAACCAGCAGGTGGTCCATACCCAGACCCAGCACCTCCAGCTCCTCTACCTCCTGCTCCAGGCCCAGCACCAACTCCCCCTGGCCCAAAGCCAGCACCAACTCCAGCCCCAGCCATAGGCCCAACACCAGGGCCTGCAGCCCCTGACCCAGCACCAGCACCGGCTCTGGCACCCCCAACTCCCGGTCCAAACCCTGCCCCCCCAGCACCAGGTGCACCCCCAGCACCAGGTGCACCCCCAGCCCCAGGTGCTCCTCCAGCCCCAGGTGCTCCTCCCTTCCCTCCGGCCTGAGCGAGAGCAATCTCTTCAGGCAGCATGACATCTCCGACCCCCAGGGCCTCGTCCTTGTACTTGCGGACGAACTGCTGCATCTTCTTGACCTCGGCGGGGCTCAGCTCGTGGCACTTGGACGGGTCCTGGTCGTGCTCGGGCAGCTGGCGGGCCATCTGCTGCCGCCGGTAGACGGCTCCCTCCGTACCGGCCACCGGACGCTTCTCTGGCGGGAGCAGCTCGATGTAACGCACCGCCTGGAGGTCAGAGGGAGGACGAGAACAGAAAGTGTTCGGCTCAGACGGGATAAAGAAAGATTGTGTGAAGGACGGAGACGTTAAGGACCAATCAGGAAGGGAGGAAGGAGAAACAAGAGGCTGGTGGTGAGAAAGAGATCCAAAACAAGGGTCCTACAGACTAAACAGGTACAGGATTAAATACCAGTTTAGAAGTTAAGGACACAAATGAGCTGTTGAATGAAACAATACTTGTACGTCGTAATTATTAACTATTTTATCATCTCAAAATATGCCTACTGAAACCTCTTAAATAAAGGTTATACAGTATACATGGTCTAAATGTTGGGACCTCTTGTGGACAAAGCCTTTTGTCATTTGTTTGTTTCTCAAACAACATTTACATGAATCTGCTAATCATTTCCAGTAGTTATTTTCTACCAATCATGCTTAAACAAATGTTTTAAGCATGATTCTTGTGTTTTTTGTGACATTTATAGAAGTTAATTATTGCCATCTTTAAACATTTTACAAAAGCAATAAGACAATTTTTCAGAATAACAGGTTGGTTTTCATTGGGGTTTGGCAAAATGCCAAAACTTTTTAAGAATTGGCAATAAAGCCACGTATGATATTACTTGACAAGTCACTGGGGAGAGTCGTCTTATGCTGAGCTGCCGGTGAAAAATGGTTAAAAAGTAACTTTTTATTTAAATCCCACCCCCCAAATAACATCTCGGCTGTAGCTTCACCCGATAGCTGGTGTATTTGTCTGAATACCAGATGTAGTTTCCACTTATAGATTTGTTTTTACTGCTTTTCCTTTTTATTGCTATTTATTGTTGTGATTTAATTAAACCCTAACCCCTTTGTTTTATATCTTGTTGTGTTGTTTTTTTAATTTAATTTGTCTTGCTTTTGTTGTTGAATTGCTTTGCTTTGTCTGACGAAGCTCTTTGTAAACCGTTTTTAAACGTGCTACATGAATATAGTTATTATTAATATACAGTACGGTAGATAATGTAATTTCAGCCCCAGTTTGAACTCTTACCAGATACTTATTGGCTACTGGTGGGGCCCACTCATAGGTGACCGTCTTCATCGGTACATCTTTGGCGATTGGTACCAAATTGGCCGATGTGGCGCTGACAGCGGCAGGCGATTTGTAAGGCTTGACAGGCGTAACACTGGCTGGTCCACCCTGACCCCGACGCTGGGCCTGACCCTGACCCTGAGCCCAGCTGGGTGCTGAACCTGCAGCAGCTCCAGCAGCTCCACCAGCTCCAGCAGCTCCACCAGCTCCAGCAGCTCCAGCAGCTCCAGAAGCTCCACCAGCTCCAGCAGCTCCAGCAGGCTGCACTGAACCAGCGGTGGCAGAAGGAGGCACCACGGTGGCGGAGGCACTCGGCGGTACGAGGTAGGCGGTGCCGGAGCTGGGCAGCGTGATGGTCACCATGTTGCCCTTGTAGCTGGGGATGCCGTCCGTCTTCAGCTTGGCGATGAGGCCGGTGTACTTGGTGTCTTCAAACAGCTTGCCCACCTTCTTGTTCTCCTCAGAGTTCATCTGCACGTTGTGTTCCGAGAGGCCACATTTACAGTTTCGGCAGATTTTCCTGCGGAGGATGAAAACATTCAGGGTTTACGCTTAAAGTGTAAGTTTGGCGAAAATTGAAAATAAAGCTATTTTCTGAATGAAAATACATCAACTAAGCCGTGGAGGAAGTAATTTTCGCTCATCACGCAGTTCAGAGCTAGCACGGGCGGAAGCTAGAGTCCAAAATCGCAAACAGTGGGTTAGCATGGGGCCAACAGCCACACGCTTTCAAAATCGCATTTTTAAACCACTAACATTGCTCAAAACAGCGCCAAACCTCGTCAGCAGCTTGCTCTGGGTGTCTACACCTAAAACGAAGCACCAACAACTCAGTTCATGAACCCGAAGTTTATAACAGAAGACAGTTAAGAACACTCACCAATTCTACCCCTGCCAGCTCCTCACGAAGGATAGTCCGTAAGTGTCGATTACCGAACGCAATGCAAAAGTGAAAGTGAAACTGAAGATTTTGCCCAGAATAAAACGAGTATACTTTTAAATTAGTGGCAGTTTGGCCAAATATAAGTTAATAACGGTGGGTAAAAACGTCGGGATAGTTTGTATACACTTCCAATCAGTTCAAGACAGCAGCCTTATCTGAAGCACATACATGTCACGCGAGATCTCACACGGGAACACGAGAGCTGCGTTCGGTAATCGACACTTACGGACTATCCTTCGCGAGGAGCTGGCAGGGTTAGAATTGGTGAGGGTTCTTAACTGTCTTCTGTTATAAACTTCGGGTTCATGAACTGAGTTGTTGGTGCTTCGTTTTATGTGTAGACACCCAGAGCAAGCTGCTGACGAGGTTTGGCGCTGTTTTGAGCAATGTTAGTGGTTTAAAAATGCGATTTTGAAAGCGTGTGGCTGTTGGCCCCATGCTAACCCACTGTTTGCGATTTTGGACTCTAGCTCCCGCCCGTGCTAGCTCTGAACTGCGTGATGAGCGAAAATTACTTCCTCCACGGCTTAGTTGATATATTTTCATCCAGAAAATAGCTTTATTTTCAATTTCCGCCAAACTTACACTTTAAGCTCAGAGAGGGGCAGATTGTAGCGTGCATGTGTTGTAGAAGTACAATATCTCATTATTTAATATGTAATTTAATATGTATTGTGCAACCCAAATTGTATTTTATCGTCAAAACAACCGTGATTTTCTTTTATAAATTTGTCTTCTGACAACAATTGCCATCTGCTTCAACTTTACTCCACCAATACAACGAGCCCAGCGTTCGATACCTGCACATTTCACATGCCTCAACACAGCTTCATATTTGTAGAGTAACTGGGACATGATTTATGACTGCTAGGCATGCTGCAGCAGGACCAGACCCACAGATCTCTCTCAGCAGTGTCGAGCTTTTCAAGCCCAGTTTGATTTGTAAGAACGGCAACAATGACAGCGTTTATATTCATGAAAAGAACAAGTAAAACAGATATTTTTGACCTCAGCATTTCCTAGGAACAGATACGTTTTGGAGTCGAGGAAAGTGTTAAACTCGGTAGACAACATGTGTGAGGTCACCGTCCGACTGTACAACATTCCTGGCTGAGAGTCAGACGCATTTAACCCACCAGCAGCACAGCCCCGTGGTGGGCCTTTGTGCTGGTGCTGTGGTGGGCACCCGCCGCTGTCTTCAGGAAAACTAACCAAGTGTGGCTGATTGTCCAGACAGAGCAGCATTTCATCAGCCACCGATCCAAATGAGCGCAGAGCAGGACGGGGGAGCCTGGGCATTCAGGCTGCGTGAACACGGTCCCAGGTTGGAGCCGGGTCTCTACAATGTTGAATAAATATACGAAGTCGGGGAGCGGGGTAATGTTCGAAGATAACTTTTACAAGAAATTCTCTTGGGTTAAAGTCGGCATTTCAAGAGCATCTATCTTTACTTAACTGTATTTGATCGTTGAAAAGGAAATCTCACGACCTTCTCTAGCTTTGTGCAGAGCCGAAGTTGCAGATTAATTGATGGATGTCATTGGTTGAAATTAATTATTGCTAGCTGATATACATACTTGTTTATGTTATATGTTATAGTGTCTCTTATATATTTTTTAGTGTAAATTTATATTCCAGTACTTTTTCTCTTTTTTATTAGCTACATGTTTATTGTATGCACCAAACACAACCAAGACAAATTCCTTGCAAGTGAAAACTTACTTTGGCAATAAACCTGATTCTGATTCTGATGTAAGCACACGTCATATTTTGTTTTTACAAGAAGAAAAAGTTTTTGGATTTGAGTATTTAACAAGAAGAAATTCAATTTTTGCGGCAAATATTGTCAATTTGGTGCAAATGAGATGTGAGGTAAAAAGGGGTTAAAGGCATTTTTCATATCAGCTTGACTTTAAAGTAGCAAATTTACAAGAATAAAATGAGTAATTGAGATGTTTTTCTCTGAACACACCGCTCCCCTCCCCTGGCTCATAATTTTATTTTTTAACCTACAATGGCCCTAATACGCCGTCGTACTCTTAACGATAACTCATGTGAGCATCTTTGTAGCATCTCAGCACTAATCAGACCTAAATGATGGGACGTGGGACAAAGACTAAAATGAAAAGCTGCTGTTGTCGGGAACAGCGTGTTCCTCTTCGGCACAACTCCTGCTGCTATCATTAATTAAGCAAAGAGGAAGGTGATGCTGTTGACCTTTCTTGTATTATTCCAGGAACAAAGTTATTTTAATGTTTCATAATCATATATGAACAAACTGCGACCCAGAACCGCCTGAGGGTTCAGTGCTTTGCTCAGCGGGCCCCTCTAACCATTTAATTACCCAAAAGCCTTGAGTCTAGAAACAGGACATGAAGGGATTGAGCCCGTTTTCCTCCATCAAACCTGTTTCTATGATGATTCTAGGCTGCGACACAGAAGCAGTACAAACCTCCAGAAATGTAGCTCGAAGCCTTCACACTTGTCCTTGCACTTCAAACAGGACGCTCCGGCACCAAACTCGTGGCCGAGGGTCATCTGTAAAAAAATTAAATAAAATGAAGATGAATTTGATTGAAAAGATCATCCCCATAATATGCTTAACAACAGGCAGGACACATGTCTTTTTAAGTGAACTTAATGTTCAGTGACAATCAAAGAAATAAACTTAAATAAGGTAATAAATTGTAAGACTCAAAGGATACATACATTTAAAGAACAGCATCTTGTGTTTGTCTGTTTGTTATTAAAATCTGGGATTAAAACACTTATATTGTCCCAGGTCTCCAACATAAAAATTCTGAATTTCAAGATTTCTGGTACTGCACACGTTTGACCAACATCAGAGACTGTTTGAGAAGAAACATGTTTTATCCTGAAACATAAGAAAGAATGACTCTGGTCTGAAGACTTGCAACAAAAGCCCAAGAAGCACTGTTGAGGAAAAATAAACTAAATATAATTTTTAACCTAAGAGAAGACAGTATTAAAGATCACTGTGAGCCTTTTAATTGGAGGTCAGAGTATTTGTGATCCAAACAAATTAGGTTCCATTTTGACTTTTTTAGCAACATTGCTCCTCTGGCCCTGCAGCCTTTCTAGTTCTCTGGCTGCTTTCTCTTCTCTGCTCTTCGCTCCTCAACATCTGCATCCTTTTCTCCGGCTTCACTGTCAAACAATGCTCGCGTCCACCGTTAGGCATTACCGCTGTTCATGACCTTATATGGGCAACTATTCACTGCGGTTCAGAGTCTCGTAGGATCTCAGCAGGCCCCTCGTTTGTCGGAGAGACGTTTTTGACCTAAAACAACACTCAGTGCTGAGGAATGCAGAGCATCACTCCTGGTTTTAACGGCAGAGCTATGATGCTGAAATGTTTCAGCTTCCATTAAACCTTCAAGTAGAGTGAGGCTTTCTTCCCCTTGGAGAGTTTGGCAACACATTGTGTTGTTATGGTAACTAAAGTGGCAACAGTGATGCAACTTGAGATTCATATTCTTTCACTTATGCAGGAGGCATAAACAGGAGTAAAAGTTTACCTTGATTATCTAGTAATACAGTAATACAGTAAGACCATCTTTAATCTGTATTTTCTACAACATCTTAATGCATTATGTGAATAACTAATATACATGAAGTTAATTTGCAAATATCTTGTCTTTTATAGCACCAAACAAACGTTATGCATTAATCCATTTCACCTGGGTAATTGGGACACATAATGTGTCCTGGTCGAAGGCGGGATACACCCTGGACAGGTCTATCACAGGGCTGACATGTAGAGACAGACAGGTAACCAGTCTATCACAGGGCTGACATGTAGAGACAGACAGGTAACCAGTCTATCACAGGGCTGACATGTAGAGACAGACAGGTAACCAGTCTATCACAGGGCTGACATGTAGAGACAGACAGGTCCCCATGTAGAGACAGACAGGTAACCAGTCTATCACAGGGCTGACATGTAGAGACAGACAGGTAACCAGTCTATCACAGGGAGACATGTAGAGACAGACAGGTAACCAGTCTATCACAGGGAGACATGTAGAGACAGACAGGTAACCAGTCTATCACAGGGCTGACATGTAGAGACAGACAGGTAACCAGTCTATCACAGGGCTGACATGTAGAGACAGACAGGTAACCAGTCTATCACAGGGCTGACATGTAGAGACAGACAGGTAACCAGTCTATCACAGGGCTGACATGTAGAGACAGACAGGTAACCAGTCTATCACAGGGAGACATGTAGAGACAGACAGGTAACCAGTCTATCACAGGGCTGACATGTAGAGACAGACAGGTAACCAGTCTATCACAGGGTTGACATGTAGAGACAGACAGGTAACCAGTCTATCACAGGGAGACATGTAGAGACAGACAGGTAACCAGTCTATCACAGGGCTGACATGTAGAGACAGACAGGTAACCAGTCTATCACAGGGCTGACATGTAGAGACAGACAGGTAACCAGTCTATCACAGGGCTGACATGTAGAGACAGACAGGTAACCAGTCTATCACAGGGCTGACATGTAGAGACAGACAGGTAACCAGTCTATCACAGGGAGACATGTAGAGACAGACAGGTAACCAGTCTATCACAGGGCTGACATGTAGAGACAGACAGGTAACCAGTCTATCACAGGGCTGACATGTAGAGACAGACAGGTAACCAGTCTATCACAGGGAGACATGTAGAGACAGACAGGTAACCAGTCTATCACAGGGAGACATGTAGAGACAGACAGGTAACCAGTCTATCACAGGGAGACATGTAGAGACAGACAGGTAACCAGTCTATCACAGGGAGACATGTAGAGACAGACAGGTAACCAGTCTATCACAGGGAGACATGTAGAGACAGACAGGTAACCAGTCTATCACAGGGCTGACATGTAGAGACAGACAGGTAACCAGTCTATCACAGGGCTGACATGTAGAGACAGACAGGTAACTAGTCTATCACAGGGCTGACATGTAGAGACAGACAGGTAACCAGTCTATGTAGAGACAGACAGGTCCCCATGTAGAGACAGACAGGTAACCATCGTGCATGTCTTTGGATTGTGGGAGGAGAGAACCCATGCTTACACAGGGAGAACATGCAAACTCCACACAGAAGGAACCCGAACCCGACCCGGGAATCGAACCCAAGACCCTCTGTGAGGCGACAGTGCTACCCACTACACCACCGTGCAGCCCAGAGGATAGTGTATGAAAAGCACAACTACATTACATCATTTTTTTAATTGAATTTGTTTGAGCTTGTAATAGAAGTGAAGATGATGATCAATAGAAATATCAATTCCAGCTTACAGTTTTACGTTTCCTCTTATACTTCTAACGAGTCTCTATCGTGCGCTACAGTACAGTAATAATGCTGATCTGATACTAGCGTTTTATATGAAAAATCTACAAAATAATGTTTCTTATTTGGCAGAAGAACCTGTGAACTCCATCTTTGTGATCCAGTCATTTCAGAGAATGTACCATTTCCATTTAAAGCGATAAAGCGTTCGCCACTTATGGAAGACTAACTATTAGTCTCGGCTGCAGAGATGACGACTGGACACTTTCGGGTGAGGTCACTCGGTGTTGACTTGGCTTTATGACTACGCCTGCAGGGTGAATAACACGGTGACACCACTCAGAGGTTGGCCGGACACAAATTATACAGTTGAGGTCTGATGAGTCATGATGAGTCATTCTGTATCAGCGAGGCCTGAGCTGCAGACGAGTGGCAGCTGGAATGAAGGCAGTCACCGGCTTTGGAGCCATTTTCAACTTTTTATGTTATTTGAGTTGTCTCATTTCTACGGTATTTTAGTTCTGCCGTTGAAAAAACTAAACTTGCCATACGATATCATGACGACAGTTAAGGATACGATCTTACTGCGATTTTAAACTTATTTTATTATCCTTTTTCAACCTCAAATGATGCAGTTTGTCAACATCCCTTTTCTACGACAAGATAAGGTTTCCACTCGTTTCATTTCGCTTCAATCATTTGAAATCGCAGCTAAATGCGTTTGTCATCAAGCAGATGGACCGACCAATACGCCATCTTTGTTTAGACTAACTTCCTGCCAATCCCGCTGACGACTGCATCACAAAAAACTCCAACTCCTGGACTGAAAAGGCAATAGGTTTAACGTGTATTTGCAATATTAATAGTTTACAAGATCAGGGTATCTGCAGGTTTCAGCAAGTCAAATTTAAGACTTTTTAAGACCTTTTTAATACCACCTTGAATGAAATTTAAGACCTAAAACCCGCGATGGTGGGGGGGATCCCGCTGTATTGCAACCCAAGCATAGCATGTGTGTCACTCAATGAGACTCCAGCCAACCTCGGAAACGGACGTCTTCCAGCCAACTGACGTTGAATTTGCACTTACCCATTGTCGCAGACTAGCTAGCAAGCGCGCAGACATCCGTTTATATACGCAGCTAGCAAGAAAGTAGCCTCTCTACATCTCCTTCCCGAAAAGTCCTGCGAGAAAAATAAAATAGTCCTGCCCCGACAAATTTAAGACCTCTGAGTTATTTATTTAAGACAAACATGTGACATTTTGGACGAATTTAAGACTTTTTAAGGCCTTAAATTTAGAAAAATGAATTTAAGACTTTTTAAGACTTTTTAAGACTCCGCGGACACCCTGAAGATGGAAGATTGACACTTGGCGTCTGCGTATCGATAAAATATTACCACGCAAAATATGGCGAAAGATGATGAATATATTCAGCTCTCATAAATGTTATTTTCTGTTTTCTATGTTTGCTTTATTAATGTGGCACTTGCCAGAGAAAGATATGTATCTACTCAGAAAAGGTCCACTAACAACTTCAATTTAACAGAATTGCAGTGATGACGAGTTCCCAGCCTGCACACAGGCCACTCACTGTCACAACTTATTACCTCAGCCTTCTTTTTTTTGGAGGACGGAATGAGCTTAATTGAGCATAATATTACCTAAACACACCGGTTGCTTTTCCTGCAAAGAGCAGTTACTGTCTGGCAGTAATTACAGCAGCCTTTCACTGACTGAGGCGCTCCCAGTGACCTGCAGCCAGAAACCCTGCAGCCCCCGAAGACCTATCTCCCCGGGGATAAAAAACAGACATCAGACCGGGTCCGTCTGCGTCACCCGGCCGCTCAGACCCACTTTCAAGCAGCAGCTTACTGTACTCTATACATGACTTCCATGCGCTTCAATGGAGTCGACTTGGTCCATTTAACACTGACCACCATCTAGCAAATAGATATGCCAACTAGGCACGGGTCGTTCATGTTTCATGTCACGCTAATCCTCGATAAAATAATTGTGATTTGCGATAAAATGAGGCAAAACAGCCTCCCAATTTTTTAATATGATTTTAACAAGAATATGATCTTTCAAAAAAAGTAAGTTTGGACCTGATATGTGTTGTCAGTTTTTTGGAATATGACTCTGAAGTTGGGCAAAGATGTGTTTACTTCCATATTTGAGCCTTAATATCTGTGAAACTAATAATCTAAGAGAAACCATATTTTGTAGAATGTTTAAGCTAACACCAGAGATAGAGGCAGAAGTGATAGAAGTCTTTTATCTGTAAAAATGGGAGCTCAGCCACTCTTCAAATGTACTACTTTATTTCAACAAGCCACATTTTAAGTACCTACCATACTAGGTTATCATAAAGCTACATCCCCGATATTCCATGTCTGGGGGAGTTTAGTAACGTATATACTCTGTAAAAATGTTGAAGGCCACAGGTGAGATAGTTTTCCAGATATTGCTGTTTTAAAATGGCTTTTCAGAGCATGATGCCAAAAACCGTCTAAACTACCCTTCATTCAATGATGTTTCATGAGAAAACTATTGACAGTAGAGACCTAATATTTTGGATTTGTCCTAATAACAAGTGTGTCTTTGTACTTGAATTTTTTCAGGACATTCTGAGATGGTCAGGTGGGAAGATTTTCAGAAATTTGATGAAATGACATGGAATGACCCCATAGCGTATATTTCAGGTGCCGGTTATTCGGTTTGGATTGGCTTTCGGTACAAACTTTACAGAGAGAATTTCAAAACAAATGTCCAATTAGTTACCCTGTGGATCTAAACAGAAGGAATGACAAGATCCAAAGAATTCACCATATGATGACATAAAATGAACTCTCTGAACCTTTAATGAATGAACACACACTGGACAGCTGTAGTCTTTTCTAAATATAAACCTAGTCTGGACAGTTAAACCCACACTTTCAAGAGAACCACAGAAACAAAGTCGATACATCACTTGTCCTCCACCCTTGCACGACCTTGCAGATCCCACTTAGACTCCCTCTTTTTACATCATCTTGGATAAAAGCTGAAGTTTATGAACAAGAATACATGACTTCATATATTGTATAAGCACTACTGGCAGTAGCTCTACAATTCGGCAGCTGTATAATTCAAAGGATACAGCTGGTTTGCCTTTTACTGTAAAGATGATTTTCGCACTAAAACCAAAAACACAGGTTTTCGTGCACAATATCCATGCCGAACTGTGTAATAGTAATTATGGTTTTGCTGAATAACTTCTAATATGATAAAGAGCTTGTGAGTTTCGCTGACACGCCGGGTGTATCTATATAGGGGAAAATCCAAATGGAGTCCGACGGCTAGTTCTTCCAAAATGAAACATTATTGTCAAAGGGGAAGTGACTTTGCCGAGAAAGAAGATTAGTTTTGTTAAACTTCAGTCACAAAACATTAACGTCCTTGTTGATATCTGTCAAATAGCTATTGCTGTTTAGTTAGCTCGCGTTATTTTTATGGTTTAGTTTCAGTTTTATGAATGAAAATGCAACGTGACTATTGTTTCATTTTCGGCTTCCATTTTCGAACGTCTTTCAAAGATCTATGTGGGTTCAGCAACTTTTCTCGCCACCTGCCCATCGTCGGCACACCTTTTCAGGGCGTTCCCCAGTCATTCTGCGTTACCGGACTTACCTTCTTTACTTCCTTCTCGATCTCCATTTTTGTGTCGCGATTTTTACTCGGTCCACTCGAAAAGAACAAATGAGCCGCTCCTAAAAACTGCTGTCAAACCCCCGGAAAACGGACCGGAGAAATAAAACAGCAGCAGTCCGGTTCACTCTCTTTTTTTCTTCTTCTTCTTCGGGGGTCCTGCATCGGCGCACTGTGTCAAGTTAAAAAGAATAATTTAAATTGTTTCCGGTCAGAGCTTTCAAAATAAAACCCTTTCCCAAGGATAACATGCAAAACCTGTCTGTTCTGCAAACATATTAACTAACAAACTAACTAATACAATTACGAATGACAACCATTAAGTTAACTCCAAAAAAAGACATTTAATTAGTTTGAAGTAAATATTCTAACTCGGGCTCATTAATATAGATTGAAATGGAACAACATTACCTTTTAAACATTTTCTAACTGTGAATTTAATTTTCCCCACCATGTCACATTAGTGACTGTGAGTCACTTGGATTTCAGTTACATGGTATGCTTAACAACAACAACAACAACAACAATAACAACAATAACAACAACAATAATAATAATAATAATAATAATAATAATAATAATAATAATAATAATAATAATAATAATAATAATAATAATAATAATGTTAATATTAATAATTTACTTTAACTTTATTTATATAGCACGTTTTTAGTTACAAAGTGATTCACATTGCATTAGTAAAACGAAACAATAAAAACAAAACAGTACAACAACAATACAACAGCAACAAAACTTGAACAGTTTGGTGACGTAGAAGCACAGTACTGTTGCGGTCCATTTTTTATGTATTCTACATTGAAGAGTAACATTTCTCACTTCCGGGAAAATATCTACGTCCTCTCCTGTGCTTGACACGGCTCTAACTCTGGAGGTCCCGTTCACTTTTCATAGATTTTTTTCAAGGCGGGGGCTTCCGCTATGACGGATCTTCATATTCGCCAATAGAAAGAGCGAAAGTGGCACTGGAGCCTAAAACGACCAATCAGAATGCAGAAGGGGCGTATCCTCGTCACACAAAGGATACAAGAGTATTTTGACAGATTAAATCTGTTTTTGTAGGCTACTGATTCAAGACTTGCTGCTTGACTCCACCAAAGAGTTATCTTTGTATTATCCATATTATGATTTTGTCACTTTTCTGTCGAGAGAGAGAGAGAGACAGAGAGAGAGAGAGAGAGAGAGAGAGAGAGAGAGAGACAGAGAGAGAGAGACAGAGAGAGAGAGAGAGAAAGAGAGAGAGAGCGATAGAGAGAGAGAGAGAGAGAGAGAAATAGGTCAATGAATGTGGTGAATGTGTGCACACAGAGAGACACCACAGCTGGTTCCTGATGAAAATGCCTGTTAAACAGCTGTGGCGTTCCCTCAGTGACAGGAAACAATGTGGTTAGCTACTTCCTCTTTCTGTGACAACGCTGTCACACCCCGACAGGTCAGATGGGGTTGTCTGTCAAGGAACTGTGTTGGATGGGCGTACTCACTGTACTTAGTTGTGATCTGGTATGAACATCTGTAATACACAATGTCCTTTAATGTTACATTATCTATATCTCTGACAGCTCCCCCCCCCCCCCCCCCCATCTCCAGAGATGATGTAATTTCTTCAGCAGGATCCAAAAGTGAATTGAGCCTCATCACGATTTATGAACCTTTAATCTGTAGAAAAAGATGGGTCTCCTCATGAATGCGTGGATTTAGAAAATGGACAGACGAATCAAAGGGCATTTTAAAGTGATAAGATAACTATGTTTTAAAGTACAATATTATGTTTTATTGTACAATAACTGTGTTTTATAAGACAATAACTATGTTTTATATTATGATAACTATGTTTTATAGTATGTTAAAATAACTGTTTTATAATATGATAACTGTTTGATAGTACAATATTATGTTTTATCGTACAATAACTGTGTTTTATAGTACAATAACTATGTTTTATATTATGATAACTATGTTTTATAGTATGATAAAATAACTATGTTTTATGATCACTGTTTTATAGTACAATATTATGTTTTATCATACAATAACTATATTTTATAGTACAATAACTATGTTTTATATTATGATAACTATGTTTTATAGTATGATAACTGTTTTATAGTACAATATTATGTTTTATTGTACAATAACTGTGTTTTATAGTATGATAACTATGTTTTATCATACAATAACTGTGTTTTATAGTATGGCAACTATGTTTTATAGTACAATAACTATGTTTTATAGTATGATAACTATGTTTTATCAAACAATAACTGTGTTTTATAGTATGACAATTATGTTTTATCATACAATAACTGTGTTTTATAGTATGACAACTATGTTTTATAGTACAATAACTATGTTTTATAGTATGATAACTATGTTTTATAGTATAGACACTGATGATAACTATGTTTTATTGTACAATAACTATGTTTTATAGTATGAACACTGATGATAACTATGTTTTATTGTACAATAACTATGTTTTATAGTATGATAACTGTATGAATGATCCCGTACCTGCAGCTTTATAGTGCAATATTATTCTACCCAATTTTTAGCCATCCAATCAGATGTACTGGATAAGAATTTGACAATACGTATTTGGGTACCAGGATGTAACGTTACTCACGAACAACAGGTCTGTTCTCCTTCTTTCTCTTCCTGCTGATAAAAACAGTCGCTGGATTAAACACTTATGCTAAGATATCGTTACATTTGTGCATGGAAAACAGTGAAGTTAGCTAGCTAGCGACGACAAGGCCGCGTTTGTGATATCGTACATTGCACGACAGATGTTTCACACAAATCTAAATGAGGCTATACTATGACAAACTGTGACTTATTTAACCTGCAAAATCATCTTTTTAACATCCCGAAAGGGCGGGGCTTAGTCTCTGTATGTGTCAAGCATGGATGATGTTTCACTGGGACTTTAAAGCAAAAACTCTCTTTCAAGCAAGACCACCGTTGTTCATCTCAGCTAACATACAGGCATCATTCAGCCAAAAATCAGCAGCAATTAGAGGTAGTTGGAAACAAAGATACATCATGGCTTCATATGCATCTATGATGTAATAAATAGCTCCTCCCCTCCCCTGTGACATGTTTCTTTCTAACTCATATGGTTCTGCAGAATTTTTTTTTTTACATTAAATGAGGAAGTGATTTATTCTAAATAAATGCTGTTTCACTGTGATGAAACCAGCCGACTCCCTGCCGAGGACCGAGCAGATAGCAGCTTGTCGTCTTGCTCAAGGACACTCGGGCAGGACACATGGATGTGGACGGAAACGCTGTCTGCTTCAATGTAAGTGTCTGAGAATCAGCAGGTGTTTTCCACACACCTCACCTCACCTGGCCTGGCTTCTGTCTCTTTACTTTTCCTCTGCAGTGTTCCTTATCAGCGCGGTTGCACAACTCTTAACTTTGCAGGTTTGGTGTAACTACAGCGGAGAGAAGTCGAATTAGTGAGTAACGTCCAGGATTTCTATCATGTGAACTGGCTTTAAATTAATGTACGTGCTAAACCACATGATGTTTGTGATATGAGTAGCTGTATGAGGGGGGAAAAATTGATTTTATTATTTGAGAAATGTTATCTGACATCCATTGCTCAATGTTTAAACATTCCCTGTTACAATGACTATTTTAAAAGTAGAAAGCAAAAGAAACCTGCAGGAATATAATATAATATAATATATAAAATAAATATATAATAATATTTAAATATCCATAAGCTTTGGTCCAAAAACTGCTGCTGATTGCAATGTTTCCCCCAACAGACAGGAAGTTGAAACACACGGCGGACGGTTGCAGCTTCCTGTTGAGCTGCTGACAGCATTTAGACCAGGTGCTGTTGTCTCTATCTTTTCCTTAAATATGTTCCTTCGAAACTGTAGTTATTCACATAACATTGACAACATACACGACAAAATACATTGGCGAGATGAAGACATATGAATGCATAAAACCAACAATGAAGAGTCAATAAAACAACAACATTTTGGGTCAAATAAAAGTAAAAACTCTTAAATAAGAGTCACATTAATTGAAGATACTGTATATTGAATTCAATTTCTTTATTAATAAATAATACAAAAAAAATAGCTTCTTTCATTTTGTTTTATATCACCATTAAAAAACCTTGAACAACCTTGAACAGCCTTGAACAGCCTTGTATATGTCATACTCACACATGGTGCAATAATGGGGCAACATCAGATCTGGTATCTGCAGGCCGCGGTGGGAAAACGAGCAGACGCCGGCACACCTCCGTTAACATGAGGCAAGGTTGTGGTCTGGACATGTGACCCGGTTCACGCTGCCATAAAAGCTGTGTTTGGCCCCGCCAGGTTCACACCGTCGGTCAGGATGAGGGGGCTGCTCGCACTCGCCGCCACGCTGGTTGTGGTCGTTCTAGGCAAGGAGACATTTGAGGGGTAAGTGGGTCAGCCACTGAGACGTCTGCAGACATGTAAAATAATAAAGTCTCATTTTGTAGGCTATGTCTAGAATAAACTGTATTTCTAAAGATCAATTTTTTTTTTGTATTCCCCCTTTCCTTTAGTGTGTTATAGTTTTTCATGTGTAAAAAGTCTCCAGAGTGTCTAAAGGGTCTCTGGTTCAATCACTTTGTCTTGTCTTCCGTTAAGTAGTGATGTCACCAAGTAACAAATTAGCATAATGTCCTCCCAGCTGCTATTTATCACGTTTCTCAGCAGAATAACCTCTGCAGCTACAGCAAGTAGGGTTTTTAGGTATCCTGGAGGCCTGCAGAGCTGAAACCAGCTATGGGAAGGGATGTTACATTTCTGACAAACACGCACAACAGAGTGGCCCAGCTGACCAATCAGAGCCTACTGGGCTGTTTGGAAGGGAGGGGCAGTAGCTGCTGCAGCACAGCCTGATGGGGAAATTATTATTATTTATTTTTTTTGCATAAAAGCATGTAATCATATTCTAATAGTGACCTGAAATACAAGTATGCACCAGAATAGCAGCATAATTAATTCTCATTAATATAAATATACCAATATAAACTACTTCAGATATAGAAAGTGATAAACTCGCTTCTATAATAAATGCAAATAAAAAGAGCATCATGGGAAACAATGTGCATGCCCGTTAGCCCGTTGGAAAGTATTACTTCAGCCCGTGACAACTTCTGCATTGGTCTGTCAAACATTGTGGTTCTCCTTTTGCAGCCATCAGGTGCTTCGCATCGTTCCTAGGAATGGAGACGAGCTGTCTCTCATCAAGGACATGGAGGACATGGTCGAGTTCAAGGTCAGTTGTCGTTCATGAACAAGAAGATTAGAGGAAGAACCTTCCACCTTGTGATGTTTGTGTTTTCTTTCAGCTGGACTTCTGGAGGGGGGCGAGTGATGTGGCCATTCCCGTGGAAGTCAGAGTTCCCTTCCACAGCCTGCAATCCGTCAAAATTCACCTGGAGGGTCAGAACATCAATTACACCATAATGATCCAAGACCTGCAGGTATACAGAGCTGCAAATGGGGAGGAAGAAAATAATCGGTTGGTTTTGAGTTTTTCAGATGGTTGGAGCAGATTTTTCCAACGACGTATTAGGGCCATTGTAGAAAAAAATTAGAAAAAGAGAGGTGGGCAATATTCTGAGAGAAAGAGTTGAAAATTTGAACAATTTGTTACTTAATAAAGTTGCAGATTTGCTACTCTATATTACGATATTTTCAAATTAATATATGACAAGGTGTGACAATGGTCCTGAGGATGATAATCTACGACTTTATAAAGTAGCAAATTTGCAATTTTGAGGGATATATATATATATATATATTGTTTTTTTTTTACAGTGGCCCTAATATGCTGTGGTAGATTTTGGACTGAAGTTTATGGATCATTTTAAAAATAAATGAACTTGAATGTTATATTCCTGCAGGCGATGCTGGATGAGGAGCAGGAGGCGATGGAGTCTGCTGCTCGCATCGCTGAGCCCAGAAACACTGACAGCTTTGACTACTCCAGGTACCACACCATCGGGGAGGTCAGTACACACTCCCTCTTGTGGCCACGGAGCAACAACACAAGCATTATTTATCCTAGACTCTGATGTATGAACATATATAGTAGTCAACTGTTCATTGTTTGGAACAAATGCAGAACAGATAGAAATACAAGACTGCAAGTCCCTCCATCCAGTGTGTGATGAAGCCAACAGAAACACATCATCTGCAAAGAACAGAATACTGAGGTCCCCAAAACTGGACAGTCCCCCATGGACCAACCAGTCCCCCATGGACCCCCCCGTCTCCCAAAGCTAGAGTGCCTAGAAATCAAATCCATGAGTAGAATCAGTGACAAAAGAACATTCACTAAAAAATATTTGGCATGATTTAGTCCTTTTTCATAGTCTTTTTTTATCGTTTTGCAACAGTTTTGCACCTCTTTGTCATTGTTTTTGTCCTCTTTTTGTAGTTGCTGTGTCTCTCTGCAGCCATTTTGTGTGGGTTTTTTTTATATTGGCTTTGTGTCACTTTGTAGTGTCTGTGTGGTCATTGTGTCTCATTGAACATATTTTGTCTCTCGCTGTCATTTTATGTCTCTTGTGTTTTTTTTTTAATTCTTTTTTGTAGTTGTTGAGAGTCTCGTTGAAGCCAGTGTGTCTCTTTATAGTTATTTTGAGCCTCGTATTGGTTTTGTCTCTCGTAGTCATTTGATTCCTCTTGAGAGTCTCTTTGTGGTCTTTTTGCAGCTTTTTGTAATTTTTTGGTGAAACGTTGTAGTTTCTTTGTATCTCTTTGTGGTTGTTTTACCTCTTTCATAGATATTGTGAGTCTCCTTGTGATTTCTTTGTGCCTCCTTGCAGCTGTCGTTGTTTTGGTCTCTTTGTAGGTTTTCTGTTTCCCTGTGTATGTTTCTTTGTGATCAGGAGTTTCTTCTTGGTTGGTGTGTGTCTCTTTGAGAGGTGAAGCCAGGGGGGTCCCTGACACTTTGGGTCTCTGGATCTGTGTTCGGATTTTAAACTCACACAGACCCAGATGTGTTATACAGAATCATGTCACCACCATAACGCCATGAATGTGTCTTTGTTTTAGATCTACAGTTTCCAGGACATGCTGGTGGCTGAGAATCCCAACCTGGTCAGCAAGATTGTGATTGGTCAGAGCTACGAGGGCCGTCCCCTGAACGTGCTGAAGGTGAATAAAAAACAAGACATTTCTTCATGTCATACTTATTGTTATATGATGACTCTTTTGACCTTCTTTCCTTCCCTGTAGTTCAGCACTGGTGGAACCAACCGTCCCGCCATCTGGCTGGACACAGGGATCCACTCCAGAGAGTGGGTCACTCAGGCCAGCGGCACCTGGTTCGCCAAAAAGGTGCTTTGGATCATTTTCAATTTAGACCTCATGCAAACACTTTATTCCTTTTCTTATCTCAACTTTCTCTTATACAATCTATAGAATCGGTTGGTGAAAATCCGCAGACATGACATAACAGCTGACACTGAATGTTCTTGACATTTCTGTGTGTAGATTGTGAGCGATTACGGACGTGACCCCACTCTCACCGCCATCCTCGACAAGATGGACATCTTCCTGGAGATCGTGACCAACCCCGATGGCTTCGCCTACACTCACACCAAGGTGAGCCTCTCCAGACTTTCTAACGGGCTGATTTTAGAAGGATTTCCTTCCACAAGCTACTTTTTTTTCTACTTCTTCTAATTATCATGTCATCAGCATGTGTCCTAATCCATTTTCAAGGACATGAATAAAAGATGTGTTCTCTCCGTATGCAGTGAGAGTTTGTAGACATTGATAAGTTCATGAGGCACATAGATAATACTAGAAGATTTCAACATCTACACAGTAAAGATAAAGCCACAAGCTGCTGATTAGCCAATAAACTGGCAGGATGTTGAACATGTCATTTATGTAATCATTTAAAAGTGATTAATTGTGATGATTCCAGAACCGCATGTGGCGTAAAACCAGGAAGCCCAACCCCGGCTCCCGCTGTGTGGGAGTGGACCCCAACAGGAACTGGGATGCTGGTTTCGGAGGTAACATCTCTCACTCATGTTATTCTCAAAGGTTATTATTTGAAACTCCGAACCAAGCGTTTAAAATAAGAATCCTTCATGTTTTTTTCAAAATGGTCCATGATCTTTAGCTAGCGACCTCTAGCTAGCTAGACTACAGCGTGTCAGAGCCCTCGTAGGCCTTGGCAGTGGTGTCGGTTTGATTCTGACCCTTTGCTGCACGTCCTCATTTCCCTGTCACTCAAACTGCACTAATAAAGGCAATAAAATACAATGCCATATTAGGGCCATTGCAGGTAATTAAAAATAATAATGATGCAGCTGTGAAGGAATAATATTTGGAGAAAAAATACTCCACAAATAGGCACGATTATGAAGTCAAAAATATATGAGGAAAAACTGTTGAAATAGGAGTACAAGTACAACCATAGTAACGCCAGCATCTGGTGAATTAGCAACAAGATAATATATTTTTCACTCGGCGGCTTGTGTTACCGCCTAACAGAGGCATCTGTCAGGTGATGAGTTTTTTTCTCATACATTTATGACAATATAATCTTGTGACAATTTCTCTTGATTTTTGCCACTTTAATCTCAGAGAATATCAACGTTTTTTTCTCATAAATTTACCACTAATCTTTCTCAGAACACTATCCCCTCTCACTGTAATTATTTTATTTAAAATATTGTTACCAACAAATGGCCTAACCGGTTGTTACAGGTTATTCATTAATTTTTTTAAATGTTTTTCACTTGACCTACTGTATATAGTACAATTGTAGGCACTTTTACTGCTGTCTGCTATTGTCATGCTCGACATCACCACCAGATGGTGCCAAATGTGTAATTCCTCCCCACAGCGGCTTTAAACTGAAGTGTCCCTGCAGGATGGTCTTTTTACCAAAAACTGCTGTCGAACATGCAGAGGACAAAACATAAAATACATCGACTGTATAACACATCACTAAATCACGTTTTGCCCCTTTTGCACAACATGGAGATATTTGAGAAGACGGTGGAATCCATTCTCCTGCAGCTTCTCTGACTCTGTTATCACGTCCATGTAGGAGCCGGTGCCAGCGGCAACCCCTGCTCAGAGATCTACCGTGGACCCAGGGCTCACTCCGAGTCCGAGGTCAAGTCCATCGTGGACTTTGTGAAGTCCCACACTCAGATCAAGGCCTTCGTCTCCATCCACGCCTACTCCCAGATGCTCCTGTACCCTTACGGCTACACCAGGACTCCAGTCAAGGACGAGGCCGAGCTGGTAAACACTCTTTACCCAGAATTTGCAAAAGCAATAAAAGAAACGATGAATACAGGTTAATATGGTGATCTCTGCGGCCCACAGCACAGTCTGGCTAAGAAGGCTATCACCGACCTGGCCTCCCTCTACGGTACTAGCTACAGATACGGCAGCATCATCAAGACCATCTGTAAGTCCCGATTATTTAAATTCTACGTTGATGGATGGATGTCATGATAATATTGGTCGGTACGAGCCGATGTAAGAGCGTAATTTTGTGGTCAAGGAAGAAGAAAATATTGGATTTTGATGTAAAAAAATATGAAGAAATGTTGTTTTAGTATTTTAGGTGTACATTATGACTGATGATGACACATTTTTCATTTCTTTAGTTTAAGGAGTTCAAATATAAACTTAACATTTGAATTAAATACAGTTGTTTGAGGGGAAAGTTTTCACAGCAATATCAATTAACACTGGTTGTGTTATCAGGTGTTCGGAGGGAAAAGAATCAGTCATGATACTTCAGTAGAAGTACAGATACTTGTGTTCAAAACTACTCTGGTAAAAGTCGAAGTACTGATTCAACTTCTTTACTCGAGTTAAAGTGACAAAACAATCTCTATGAGAGTCTATGAAGACTCTATGGAGGACACTTTTTACTGGCTGTTTTGTTGTAAGGCTAATGGAATCTCCTGTTATATTAATAAGAAATCAAATAATAATTCCCCTTAAATGCATTAAAACTAAAGTAACAAGCTTGTTTTGAAAATGTAAGGTAATGTAATGTAGACATTTGTTTTAAAACAGGGAGGAAAAGTAAAGAGTTGTCAGAAAAATAAATACTTAAGTAAAGTTCAGGTACTCGTGAATTTAGAATTAATTCTACTTCCCTCCTCTGCTAGAAACCTTCTGTGGACAGAGATAAAGAAAACATTCGTACATTTAGAAATCAGATTTCGAAACTAATGCAGCTCCGAGCCGACAACCTCCACGCGGCTGCTGACGTTTAGTATAAAAACACGGCGTTTCCGTTGCAGACCAAGCCAGCGGCGGCACCATCGACTGGACCTACGACCAGGGCATCAAGTACTCCTACACCTTCGAGCTGAGGGACACCGGTCGCTATGGTTTCATCCTGCCGGCCAATCAGATCATCCCCACCGCCTCCGAGACCTGGCTGGCTCTGATTGCCATCATGGACCACACCCTCAAGAACCCCTACTAACCTGTGTGTGTGTGGATATCATTGATAAATGTCATCGTCAAAACTAATACCATCATCATCATCATGATCCTTTAATAAAGGAGCAACATGGAAAACTATGATTTAAAGCTTTTTAATTGGCTGCTGACTGGACACTTATGCAGATAATGTCTCCATCTTTCTGCATTATTGAACATCTCATTACTAAAACTCACCAATATTTATCTGCTTTTTAGAGATATTTTAAATCATAAATAGTAAATAATCCCAATGTATTTGCTCCTATCTCACCCTGATCCAGGTCATTGTTCTGTTTTCTCCAGATATGACCTGCAGAGTAAGAAGCGGTTACATGTTTCATCCAGTAAACTCCTGAATGTTCTGTCTAATCAAGGAAAGGAAACAATCCAGCAAACAATTAAACACTTTATTTCACATTAATTTACAAATATGTGACCTTAAATGAGAGTTAAGACGGACTGTTGTAGTTCATCATTTCAATAAATGCACTTATGTGTGAGTGAATCCAGAGAAAACGGGTCACTTACAAACAAAACAAAGGCCAAACATGAGCAACACTGTTTTTAAATGAATCTGCGGGTTCTTCAGTGCTACTTTTGTTACAGTGATGACAACATGCCCGTTTCCTTCCTTCAGTGACTCTGACACACATTGATAATCTATCTGTGTGAAGCCTCAGCTGATCAGTGAAGCTGAAGCCTGCCACCGTCCTTGCTAGCTGCAAAGGAACGACTGCGAGCGCTGGATGCTTGAGGCCGGGAGCTGCTGGTTGACATGCGGCTGGACCGGCGTCCTGCAGGGAACACATGCAAACACTGAAGGGCAGCAGAGTGACGGAACAGGCAACTTTCTCTAATCTATGGTCTTAGTTTTTTGAATAATGTTCTAATAATAGAACAATAATTAATTAATTCTAGTTTAAATTAGGCAAATCTTCCAAGGAATTTCCTCTGGACATCAAAGACTGCTTATAAAGTCACAAATAATAACTTCGTCAGAACTTTGGCTCTATTTTCCTCAAACTTAGTGCCGAGTTTTCCCGGGGAAACGCTGAAACAATGCTCTAATTACAGTTTCTCTACAATTGCTAAACCACAATTTCTGAAACTAGTTTGACAAAACTCTACGAACCAAAAACATTTACACAAAACGTCACTCTGACAGTGTGACTTACTGTTGGCGTTACCGGAGGTGAGAATCTCCTCCAGCCGTCTCTGAATCTGGGCCAGCTCGTCGGAGGTAAAGCGCCAGCGCTTCTCTGCTGCTTGCGGCGGCACAGAGCTCTTCTTCACCTTCAGCGTTTTGGGAGAGGTCATGCATGAGGTCGGGATGGAGCCCGTCGTCAGCCCTTCTGGGAACTTCTGAGCGATGACCTTGAGACCTGGCAGAGGACAGCAGAGTGGGACGATCGCCCTTCTCATACATGCAACCACACGCACAGATGTGAGCTCCACTCAGCTGCTACTTTACCTCCAGACAGCAGAAACAGATTCTCGAACCCCCGTTCACACATGATGTTGGCGGCCTGGATGGCTACAGTCTCATCCACGTCGTACACGATGACGATCCTCCCAGCTGCATTTTTCTACAGATAGTGGGTTAAGTTCAGACAAGTCGATGGTCAGTTAACTGCTTTTCAAAAAGGCTGGTCAGGTGTGTCGTTTGCATTGAAGGATACATATTCCAGCATGTCTTTGGTGTAGGGGTTCATTGTTCGAGACAGCATGGCAACGGGCCAACTGTGTGCTGTAGGAGGAGAGAGAGAGAGAGAGAGAGAGAGAGAGAGAGAGAGAGAGAGAGAGAGAGAGAGAGAGAGAGAGAGGATTAAAACAAGAAATCCTTTTTCATAAGAGGCTTGGTGTTGCTGCCACCTACCACTGATAATGTGGTAGCAGTCGTATTGGTCGCGGTCCCGTACGTCCAGCAGCAGGTAGGGGCAGTCGGGGTAGGGCCTTTCGGCGAGCTGGGGGCTGGACACCAACGTGGTCTCCATCTCCTGATGCTTCCTGTTGAGGTTCAGCTCTCCCACTCCGCTAATAACACTGTAAGAGTAACATGTTTGAAGCTGTAAATGTGTCAGAGATGCAGTAATGTGTTGTTGGACGATTCGACGAGGGACTCATTTGGTTATGATTTTGGTAATCGGTAGTGTTTCAGAGCACCAGATTCCCTTGAGAAAACCTCTCTTTTTACTGCTACAGGGTCTGACAGTCTGCCCCACGCGGCCCTGGTCCTGGATCTCCCATGCCTCCCTTCCCACCAGTGGAACCAGAGTCTGAGATCAAGGAGTTTCTGGTGAACTATTTCGTCTGATTTTGTGGGGAATTGAGGTATTAATTGGAGGCGGTTTTATAACCAGTTAAAGGTTTCATGTCGTAACAATAAACTTTTTCTACACTTTAAATTGAGGATTCCTTAAGTTCCTTGTTTGTACGGGTTTTGAATTCATAGACATTTTGGTTCCAGCACTCTTAATAATGTTAAGTAAGCAATAAGACAAAATTAGGAATCCAATTTAAGAAAATAACTGATGAGATGAGGTACTTTATTGTTATATGATGCAAGTGTGGGTTGCCAAACAAATGCAGTGGCAATTTAGCTACCAAAAAGGAAAACATATTTATTTAAATGATTTTGATAAGGTTAAATATAAGCAAGCGTATTCTAACTTCATTTTTAAGAGGACGCAGGTGAAAACATACTGAGTGAGGTTATTGTGCTGTGTACCAGAGGGGGGGACATGTTGAGTGCAGATACAGGTGTGGTGGGCGTCGGGTTACAGGTGTGCTTGTTTTTCGGGGTTGTGATCGCTGGATGTGTGTGTGTGAGTGTGTGGATGTGTGGAATACAGTAAAGGATGAGATGGCAGGATCGCCGTTATGAGTCACAGCTCCCTACTACCTGGGAACGCTGCCGCTGCACATACTCAGAGGTGCAAACACACACACGAACAGTATTTGCCTTCAGACACAACACCAGGTAAGGTAGGAGCGATATGGCGTGTTGTGTGCAGTATGATGTATTCAGTAATGTTTCCCAGGGTGCATAGCTGCACGGTACCTGAGCAGGGTTGACCTCTCAGCACAGCAGACGTCTTCGTCTCTTGCATCCTGGTGATCTGACAGAGGCGAGGGGGAAATTAACCCACATCCACTGACAGCGACAGACAGTTTGAATCCAATTTTAAAATGTTAAGGGCCCATCTGGACATAAATAAAGTTTCCCAATGTTGGCTGAATGAGTAATTGTGTTAGTTACCTCCTGGGTCGTGTGATTCACTGTCAATCTCATTTTCATTCAGATCGGCTGCAGAGGCGACCTGAAGTATCTGAGAGGAAAAACAGGTTTAGGAATCTGAGACGTTTGCACTGTTAGACGGGAACATCAACTGCAAGAAATGCAAAGAGAATATTATCCTGCTGTCTGTAAATGAACGTACAGTAACTAACCGAGCTAAAAGAATTCAAAGCAGTCCACTCAAAACGATTCAACCAAGTAGTCCATCAACTATTAAAGTGATGGTTCGGAGTGAAATGCACCCTAGGTCATTTCCACCATGACATCCAGCCAAATAACCCCTCAGAAGCATTTTTAGCTTTTAGCATTTGGCTTAGTAGCCTACTAGCGCGATGGTGCCTAGTGTATATCTCGTAAATTTCCCCACTAATAATGCATGGAATGTTACCAAACTTCTGCAGTAGTACACATAGGGTCTGTACTCACAAAATGAGGCATTTTAAAGTTTGTAAGTACATCAGGAGTTTATTTAAAAGAACACTTGCCTGATAGCTTCTACTGTTAAGGCTACCACTGTTGCGTAGGCGGCACTTCCGTGTTTACCCAGCTTCTTCTTCTTCTTCGTTGGTGTTTAATGGCAGTCGGCGTTTACCCTGTTTCCGTGACGCGAGATTCACGCCAGAGTATGAAAAAGTTTCGCTGATTTTTTTTTTTATAAATTATTGTATTATCATGTCAACACTTGTCGACCTGATAATAGAAGCATTTATAATAAAAAAATTAAGCGAAACTGAAAATGTCTGAATAAAAACCTGTGAAGACCAAAAACCTGTCTGTGCATAAACATTCCTCCTCTACCATACAACTTCTATTACAAACTATTAACACTTAATACAAAAACTTTCTGAGTTCACATACCGTGATCAAATAAATAAACCCTTAACCAACATTTGGCCCTTCATATCATGTTTTACAGTACGGGCGAGTATGAATGAACAAAACACGTAAATGACCACACAGTCTTTTCTAAACTTTTATTGCTGACATGGGATTGAAGGGTGTCAGAGCTTCAGTCGTGCTCTTGAGAGGTTGCTATGGCTTCAGTTGTCCACCAGATGTCACCATCACTGAAGCGTTGAAGCTTTTAATCTTTTTCAACACAATTGCTAGGAAAGCCTCAGAGCTTCATAAGACTTCACTTGCCCACCACTACTGTCAACCGTACCTCCTTATGGCTGATGGTTGAACGACATCCTTTCAAACCAAATAGCAAACGTCAACGTTCAAGTGTAATGATCTCAGTGGCGGTTTGTAAGCGCTGTTTCACTGGCCAATCAGAGACGCGGATACTCTCTCCGCTGCTCTCCTACAAAAAGGTTCTTTGAGCGATGCGCGCTGGTTGCCTAGCAGCAAAGGACGCGCTGCATTCAGGCCGTGCTGCATTCAAGTCACATGGGAACAATATGCCGTGTTACAAATTTACAAAACTACTGTTTTTTGGCAGGGTCCAGGATATGTTCACAGTCACACATTATATCCGCGATGCCTCTCAATCACCAAACGCTTTCTTAATTCACTTAATTTCTTCATATTTTTTTTTATTTATTTGATATAAACCAATTCATATTAGGCTGCGGGTCCATATTCAGAGCCTTCACTAATTTGATGTGCCGCAAATTTCTGGCAAAGTGAAATGATTATTCGTAAATCCGGTCTCAAACGGTATTTCAAATTGTGAATTGAGTTTTCATGTGCGACTTTCGTATCTACACGTTTTCTTATGTTCCATGAACGCAGCACAACTCTCTTCGTTCGTTGCCACCATAGGTTGCCACAGGTTGCCTATTATTCAACGTAAGCTGTAGGAACAGCGCATGCAATTTGGCTGATAATGCAAGCACACTAATTTAAAGTCAACTAAGTTTGCTAAAGGACGAGTAGTCGAGCGGAACACCGATTTATCTGAGTTTGACTCGTCGGGTCTGACACGGTTCGGCGGAGGCGCCCTGTTTGACAGGACATGGAAGTAACGCTGCAGAGCTGCGGGCGGTTCAACTTTCACTCTGACAACAATTAAGTGTTTAGCAAATGCCCACGATGGCGTCTGTTATGGTGAGTGTGTTTGTTAATTCTTAATACTAAAAGGCTAAATTAGCAAAAGTGCTAATAGTTGCTGAGCCGGCGAGTTTCCCCAGCTAGCTGCTCTCCGCTAAGAGGATTTGCTGAGTGGGGCTACTCTGTTCTATCATGACAACAATGTTAGACTCGCTATATGAGTCTCTCTTTAAGCCTGCTGTTCCTCTCAAATTGTCTAACATCTGTCATCCTTGAGGTCAATTTGACCCCAGCTATTTAAACCTTCAGAGAATTATAATAAATCAAAATTGTTACCCAAGTTAATGCTTCAGGTTATACATGTTTCTTTGTCGACGACCTAAAGAACCCATTAAATAAAACATAACCCCCTCCCAGACTTTTATACACCCAGAATACGTATTATGTGACTATCTAAAAATATGAAAAACTCTTAACATTAGCAGCACAAGTCGTCCTGGTCCTTCAATGGGGAACTGGACCATGAGAAGTATCCTTTTATTATTTTGTAAATGCGTCCGAAGGAACGTCACTGAATTTCTAGCAAAAAATAATCATGTTAACCCTCTTTATAGAGACGTTAAACATTGAATGTGGTCAAATTGATCCGGAGCATAACAGGAGGGTTAATACTTTTCCTAAACACAACCATGTTTTGTGTCTGCCTGGACAAGCAGGGTCCAATAAGGAGTTCCTGCCCAGCCCTCCACTTCTACCGACACCATACGTTTCACCAAACCACACTTAGTTCCTAGAGGTCTTTCACCGACACGATGCAAGTGAAGTGGGTGAGTTTCCACTGAACACACACAGACGGACTCTGCTCTGCCTTTGCAGGAGGATCCGACTCTGGAGAGACACTTCAAGGGGCACAAGGATGCAGTCACCGCTGCAGACTTCAATCCAAACCGCAAGCAACTGGGTGATTTCTGCTGCTGCCGAATTATACATTCACAGATGCTATTCGGATGGATGGATGGATGGATGGATGGATGGATACTTGATTCCTCCCGAGGGAAATTTCAAGCATCCAGTAGCAGCTTACAGAAAAGAACACACAACATGACAGACCAACATATATCACACAATAACAAACCTATATAAAAGAAAATCTAAAAGCACAAATATTACGTCATAATAAAAAGACCAGCAATAGTTATGTAAAGTAGGTAGTTGCACGTTGTCACATGTCATTCTTTGGACTCCCAAGAATCAGCTATTGGTTTAACGTCACTGTGAATGCACCTAAAACTACATGTATGTACAGTTATGTAATAGTCATGACTGTTGTCTTTAGTAAAATAATCTCTATTGGATCTGAAGTGATACACCTCGCAGTGCAAAAAAAGCTGATTTATGAACTTTAGGATTTTCTTACAACTGTGCTGTTTGTGTCTTCCTCCAGCCTCCGGGTCAGCGGATAAGACCCTGATGGTCTGGAATCTGGCTCCAAAGGCGAAGGCCTTCTGCTACGTAGGCCACCACGATGTCATCACCGGGGTTCAGTTCTCTCCCTCTGGCAACCTAGTGGCCACGTCCTCCAAGGACAGAACGATCCGGCTGTGGACCCCTTCCATGTAGGCTCCAGTGGACTGTAATGTGAAAGGACATGACGCTGGCTCTCCAAATCAGTTGTATGTGTTATTATCCGTCTGTGTCTCGTAGGAAAGGAGAGTCGATGGTGTTCAAAGCCCACACGGCGGCCGTCCGCAGTGTTGCCTTCTCCCACGATGGGCAGCGCCTGGTGACGGCGTCCGACGACAAGTCTGTCAAAGTGTGGCTCGTTCACCGCCAGTGCTTCGTCTACTCGCTCAACCAGCACACCAACTGGGTGCGCTGCGCCAGGTAGCCGGCGACTCTGCATCATTGCATCATCCCCACTCACTTCTGTGCTGCAGCATGTTTTTTGCCTAAGACGGCTTTATCACTAACTTTTTTAAATGACAAAAACAGCCTATGTGATTGGGGTAAAGATCAGCCTGAAACTTCAACGGTTTATTTCTTACCCTAACCCTACATTAAGGAATCAGGAATAAAATGTTCCATAAATCAGACTATGAACGATATATGAACAAACCTTTCAGTAAAAAGCGAGATAGGAATGAAAGTGGGAAGTTTGCTGCGGAAGTCGACATTTCTGGCTCACATTATGAGCAAAACATTTAATTTATATTAATTCATGCATTTAAAACTCTACAACTGAGTAGGGTAAACATAAACTTCCCCAGTTGATTATTTACATTATAACAGTATTTTTGCATTACCAGTTTTCAGAAATGTTATATATAAATATGCAAATGAGGTATTATCGAATGCTGCCTTTAGTTAAATTTCGACAAAATCTACAGATTCAAATAGACAAAGTGTAGTAAAATCAACACCTGGGATGTTTTCTTTACACTTGTCTGAAAGACGACGTGTCATGGAAGCAACATTTCCCAAAATCTGACAATTGACCAGTTTTTGCAGGAGATGTCTGATCCCTCTCACCAAAAATATGTTGAAGGACAAACACACCGTGTGTGTGTAACACCAGAATAACTTTTACAAACCAAGATAATAGATGGGAGTCCTT
This sequence comes from Eutrigla gurnardus, assembly GCF_963514095.1. Classification (NCBI taxonomy): domain Eukaryota; kingdom Metazoa; phylum Chordata; class Actinopteri; order Perciformes; family Triglidae; genus Eutrigla; species Eutrigla gurnardus. The sequence continues at coordinate 8,807,897 of NC_139923.1, read as the reverse complement.
TTTTAAGACATTTTGAATCAGGCAAGATGTGAAATGTGATGGAGAGGAGTAGATAAAGTTCAGAGGTCATTTCTTTGTGTTTTCCTTGTTGCAGGTTTTCTCCAGACGGCCGGCTGATAGCGTCCTGTGGAGACGACCGCACCGTCCGGCTGTGGGACGCCTCCACCAAACACTGCATCAACTGTTTCACCGACTACGGAGAGTAAGTCTCCACTTTGGGTCTGGTTTGCAATATTTGCTTTGAGACTAAAATTCTGTTTGCTTTAGTCACTAAATTATATCATCTTTTTTAAGTAATTATACTTGACAGCCTCTGGACATTAAACGTTTACCATTTATAGCACAACAACATAGATTTAGAGGATCACGGAGGTGGATGATGTAGTTTCTGATTTTAACATCACTGAATATTTAAATTGAAGTAAAAGAAAATGTAAATCCGTGTAATAATTGCTTTGTTATTTTACACTGTTGAGCTGCTGCAGGTCTGAGCTTTGTTGTTGTTGTTGTTGTTCCAGATCAGCAACTTTTGTCGGGTTCAACCCCAGTGGCACCTGCATCGCCTCCTCGGGGGCCGACAGCTCTCTGAAAATCTGGGATCTACGGACCAACAAGCTCATTCAGCATTATCAAGGTATGTCAATGAGCTATTATAATGCTGTTGATTCATTTTGGAAAATAAACACTGTAATTGCCGCTATGTTTTTTTAATTTTTTTTAAATGTGTGCCTGTCTAATATCCCGCTTGTCTTGGATCAGTCCACAGCGCCGGAATCAACAGCTTTTCCTTCCACCCGTCCAACAACTTCCTGATCAGCGGCTCCAGCGACGGCACCGTGAAGATCCTGGACCTGCTGGAGGGACGCCTCATCTACACCCTCCACGGGCACAAGGTGGCCGCTCACACATCCATTTTAATTACAAAACTCATATGTGTTTATTATCTACGCCAACCATCTACGCAAGTGACTAGGAGGCACCACAGATACTGGCGGTCACCAGGTAACACGGTCACTCGTTAATCTGAAACACCTGAAAACAGTCGTGATCCTGTCTGAATTCTGTACAACGCGGGTCTGTTGGAATATTGATTCTGACATGCGAACACACATTGTGATGCTGTTGTTTTACTCACCAACATCGTTTACTTTGTGTTTCAGGGCGCTGTCATCACAGTAGCCTTTTCTAAGGAAGGAGACCGCTTTGCCTCGGGGGGAGCCGATGGTCAGGTTGGTTGGTGACCCTGTATTCCCCATTCTCCCAGTATCTAGTCAGTCAAAAGGTTTTTACTGTCGTAGTAGAGAATCTGAGGAGGTTGTTCATGGAATCTGTGCTGATCCTCCTAGGTGCTGATGTGGAGGACCAACTTTGACACCAAATCCTACCAGGACGTCCTGCAACAACACAGCCGCAGGTCCAGCCCAGACCCCCCGCCCCATGTGACTGACATCCACCCCAGAGGACCCCACCTCCACCGCCCGCAGCCCACAGCTATACAGGTCAGAGTTCAGTTTAACCCGAAACCAAAAAAGGTGAAAATTAACTAAGTTACAGTACATTACACAGGTGATACATCAGGAGATGTCTTTCCTTTCTCTCCACAGATCAGTCCAACGGTGGCAGACACTCAGTCCACTGAGCCGCGGGTCGCGTTGGGCCGATCAGGTCACAGCACCACGGTAAGCCAACGCAGCACATTTACAGCCACAGAGACACAAGGAAGCAGGGCATGCAGCCCAAATCACACTCTTTAACTGGGGAAATTAACTACTCACAAATTCTTGATTGATGGCCAGAGGGAGACAGTCTGCTACGGAGTAAATGGGAGGTGGTGCGGTAGGATAGCAGGACACAGAGCGGTTTGCAGGAAGGTTCGGAGGTACAGTTACATACAGCAGTAACAACATATTTTTTTAATTTATTTATTTTAATTTTATTTTGTTCCTATCATAGCTATTTATGTGCCAGAAATAAAACCGACAACATTAATTCAATTGCACTTTTTTAAGTAACATTTGAAATACAGAAGCAGCGATATCAAGCAGCCGCTCACCATATCAAAATAGGTTTATTGCTTCTTTTTTACAGGCTGAATGTAGTATGTACTAATAAAATGTATTTGTTGTCATTACTGTTTATAGGACAGGTAAACCTAGAAACATTGTGTTCAAGGCTGGGTTGTTTTCCCCATGACCACCAGGTGGCAGTAGAGACCAGTCTATAGTTCTTCCCTCCTGTTGCTGAATTTGTTTATTATTATTATTTGTTATTATTATGACCGCGGATGCTTTACACACATGAGAAAAACAGAAAATAACAGCAGAAATGTTTGACAACAAGAGATTTTGTACAGCATCCCATTTAGAAACGCAGGACGATCACACAGCTGCAATTCAGTGATCATGTTTAAAAACGTGTTAGAAGAGAATGTAGTTTAAATCTTGAAAGATCCAGTTCAGTTTAAAATGTTCTACATCTTTCCTGGAATAAGTCTGCAGTGTCTACTTTCAGCTTGTTTTCAGATTCAGTTTGTTAGACTTTGAAATGAAAGACTTTCCCCTTGACCCATGTGGGTTTTCTTATTTAGTTCATGTTGCCTTATACAACCACAGCTGCCCACCGAGCTTCTCTCCTCCTCCCCAAGTCTATTCCTCCAACTTTTTCATCCGTCCTCGTGTGTTGTTGTTTTACGACCCAACGACCTCATGAATGCCATGTTGTGTTTTCCAGATCGTTCCTCTCTGTAGTTTTATTGTTGCTGAGGGCCCTTCTTGACCCTGAACCGGAGTAGTTCACATTATGTTGCAAGGTAAAACCCTGGATGGGATTTAGTGCTTACTCCACATATGCTGGATAAACGGCTAGAAACATGATGTATGTGGGTCTTAATGTTTGGTTTAAGGAGTATTAGGAAGGTAACGCACATGCACAAGTGAGCTGGTTAAGATGCTAATGCCGTTAAAGGCCGCTAGATCATTAATTGGTGCATTCATGAAAGCATTCACACCAAGATCACAGATAACATGCTCCAGGTCCCATGTGGTCCCCGAGGACTAGAAGTAGGATCAGCAGCCTGTTCCTGTCTTCTTTCGAGGCAGGGTTGGGTATAGTTTTGAAAGTGAAATGGTGACGTGTCTGAAACTCCAAGATAAAAGTCAAATGGTGTGAAGGTCTTGTGAGTTCTCTACACAGCTGATATGGGAAGCTTCTGTTTACGTCAATTCTATGGGATTCTTGTGCTGCACGGTGGTTTAGCGGTTCGCACTGCGTCGCCTCACAGCAAGAGAAGCGCTGGTTCGAGTCCGGGGTCCTTCCGCGGGGAGTTTGCATGTTCTCCCCATGTCAGCGTGGGTTCTCTCCGGGTTCTCCGGCCCACCGTCCAAAGACACGCAGGTTAAATGAATGTCCTGTAGGTGTGAATGCTTGTCTGTCTCTACTAGCAGCCCTGTGATAGACCAGGGACCTGTTCCAGGGCAGATCAGATTGCACCTAAAGAATGTTGTTTTTGTCGGCTGTGAAGCAAGATTTGTCTCCTCCTTTCCTCCTCCTCCTCCACCTCATCATCATCTTCCTTCTCCTGCGTTGCTTGAAGGAGCTTTTCTCCCTGAATGAATCGCCCTAGCGTGCTTGAGTGGAAAGACCCGTGAGAGATCAGAGAGAGAGAGAGAGAGCGATGAGGAGAATTAGAGATCAGAGACATGGGGGGTGAGCAGGAATCCACGTGCCGATGCCCGGGCCCTCAGGGGCCGCAGCAGCCGGCGCAGCAGCAGCAGCAGCAGCAGCTCTAATAATAGACAAGCTGGAGTTCTGCCTGCCTCTTTAGCTCACTGACTAACTCACTGCACTCTGGTGTCACACACACACACACACAGACACACACACACACACACACACACAGACACACACACACACACACACACACACACATCCACACACACACACACAGACACACACACACACGCACACACACACACACACACACACACACACACACACACACATCCACAGCAGTTCCAGCTTTGCCACAAGTGCAAAGATGCACGCCAGACCCTTACATGTTTGTTCAGCGTTACTGCATCAGCTGATTGCGTTTAAATAAAAAAAGGCACACACACACACACACACACACACACACACACACACACACACACACACACACACACACACACACACACAGCTCCCGACTCATTCATGCACATCCATCCCTCATCCTGCAGCTCATTGTAGGTAGTGTGTGTGTGTGTGTGTGTGTGTGTGTGTGTGTGTGTGTGTGTAAAGCGGGCGGAGGAGGGAGCCCCCAGTGCTACTCCTCCTGTCAGCCTGGATTTTCATCACGAGGAGCTCCTCCCTCCTTCCCCAGCTCCTTCCCCTCGTTGTCGATGTCCTCAGAGTGCTTCCGCCCTGCGTCCCTGCATCCTTACATTTGTGTAACGATCGAGTGTGCCGCCAAGAGCAATATATCCTCCAACAAATCAGCTCATGATATCAACAACAACAACAAGGATGCACTGATACCGATTTGTTACGGTCAAAGTGCGGATTATCTGATTATTGTTAGAACTATAACGGTATTATTAAGTAATCATATCAGGACTCGTTAACGGCAAGTTCTGAAATGTAAGTGCGTGATTGACAAAAAGTGGTTATCGTTGCTTCACCAATCAGAACTAAAGCAATAATAATCTTTAGTTTGTGAATCATGTGTGCAGATGCACGAGGCTCCTGTGAAAGCACTCATGTTGTGTGCACTCAGAGAGGTTTGCATGGACGGTGATGTCAGGGAAGACACTGATGTGGCATCAGCTGTGGCTTTGTCTCCTTCCTCCGTTTCCCCCTCTTTCTCTCTGCATTAGCCATTAAGCTCGGCGGTGAGCTAGCGGCACTAGCAGGGCTCAGTGCTTCTGAATGGAGCAGCGATCACTGCGTCATCGCATTGCAGACGGAGGCCCAGGGTGGTGCCTTCGCTCTGCGCTGACATCACAGCGCTTTCATACACACACCAGTAGCCATAGAGTGACCCGTCTCACCCCAGCACCGACGGCCAGTCGTGTCCATCAGCTGGTCTCCTGCGTGGTCTAGAGACCTGAACCATTTCCTCCTCTCCTCTCGGAAACTCGGATGTACAAACATGAAGACCACATTTTAAATGTGGTTTCCAGGAGCCCCAGAGGTCAACAGGCCTCACTTTTGCTCTTATGCAATCTGGAGGCCCCTCAAAGGGCCCACCCCTGTGTGGGGTATGGGTGCAGCCTAATGAGTCTGAATAACGTTAAACACAATTTAATGTTATTTTGTGGTCACTCTTGTCTTTCATTTTAGTTGTTCCTCTAACGGCCTTTTGCTCGACGGAAAGCACTGCGTTCATTCCGGACTCTGCAGGGGTCCCGTGTATTTACCGGGTCCGATCAGCAGCGATGGAAACGCATCAACACGCTCATTTACAGCCGTTTCACCGCTTTCTTTGTCATCTCGGCAACAAACTCCTCTGCAGCGCTCGGACATCAGTCTGCAGAAAGTTTTAAACAAGGAGCTGAATAAGTATAATGACCTCTATGCAACTTTCTACTGTTTACTCGCACAGTTTAACACACCAGTGTAAACAAAATGGCAATATAAAAATGAGCCTATTTTTTAGCTGATTTTCATGCATTAAAAAAAACCCTATGCCTCCACACTTTCCTCTTCTAGCCTTCGTGCTTGCATAAACTCAAATGTCATGATTTACCATATTAGAATAAGTTTGACTGGGTTTAAACGCATCCTCAGCAAAAGTGTGCAAACTGAAAAGTATGCGGTGAAGCACGTCTGCCCTTGTGAGACCGGCCGTCTCCAGTCTCAGGTTGACTGGCAGCAGAGAGTGGGCGACGACTCGCAGCGTGTCAAACCCAAACGCACCGAACAGATCAAGTCAGCTGTGAAACACACAGAGCATGGCAAGCGTGAAGACGAGGAAGACGGCAGAGCGTTATAACGTATGCATGAGTGCACGCTTTACCTGTCTTATGAAAGAGGACTGAAATGCCCACGTAGGTGAGTTCTTAGGAAGAAGAACATGGAAGGTTTGAAGTTGGTTTGTGCTGCCACAGTTTGGCCTAGTTCAGTTTTGTACGTGCAAAGTTGAGATAACAGCTGAGATCCAGTTGATTAAAGTTGTTTTGACGCTGGATGTTTTTAGCGAGAGCGCTGATAAAGCTGAAGAACCAAACGTGTGTGTCTAAGGAGGCGATTAGATATCAGAAGGTTAGATTTGGTTACTTGCGTCATCTCGCGTGTTGCTGCAGACGTCGGCTGTGACGCCAGTTTGACCAGTCAAGGTGTCCTCTATACTGACCAGCCTCTGTGTGTGTGTGTGTGTGTGTGTGTGTGTGTCCCTCCCTCCCTCCCTCCATCCTACTATGATGGTATATTCTCCTTATCATGTGTGTGTAATTTTACCATTTTCTGCCATCAATGTTATTGACTGTTCCGGACCACCAGTCGACTCTAAGAACCTAAGGCTATACATGTTTGTGCATGTGCATGGTGAACTGTATAGGTGTCTATATTTGCAAAGATGCCCTCCCAGCTTCCTGTGCAGGGGAAGTACAGGATGTGGGACGGCCCGGTGGTTTAGATACCACATTTAAGTGCTGCAGAGGAGAACACAAGTGACAAGACACGACGGAAATGAGCTAAAAATAGTAGCGGCTCCGGGGTGGGGGTGGGTTCACTTTCCACCAGGACAAGGTCTCCCAGAGGCTGCAACACACACACACACACACACACACACACACACACACACACACACACACACACACACACACACACACACACACACACACACACACAGTCAAAGCACAAACACGCTCTTTCACACTATGTATTCTGTTGGAATCACACCAACTCTGATCAACAAGCAGGCATACTTAACATGCACAAACACGCCACACTAATGTGCTTAAACATAACTTTAAGTGATTATTTTGATAAGATTAAATCAACTGGACTTCAGGTGATGTGAGAGGATCAGGACTGTGTCGATCAGGACTAGAGACCAGCACAGCTTTCACCCCCCAAGCTCCTGGTTTTGACTCTCCAGCATGAACGTAGGCAACGCTAAGATCCGGAATCCTGCCGTGTCAACGGACAACGGACGGAGTTGTGTGGGTGTGTTGCTGCAGGTGAGAAGGTGAAAAACAATCCCCCGTGTTTTATAAACTGTAACACAGGGTTTTACTACTCAACTCATCCTTTGTCTTGACAGAAAAGGTCACGGTGGACATGACACAAAATATTCTACCAGCTAAATCGTTTTTTCTTACATTTTTGGGATTCCCGAGTCGTTAGAGGACGCCGATGCGGCCTCCCCACGTTTTATTTGAAATGCATCATGGCCGAGTCAACCATCAATTTGTTGTGTCGTGTCACCAGCTTCCAGTGTAAATGACTTGTAGCCCGTTGCTGCGTTGCTTTGTAGCGTTACACCATCTATACTTACCTCACCCGGACCGATACCTAGGATCCATACCGTCTACTTATCATAAAGTGAATTGGCTCCTCGCGGGTGCAGGGCCCCCCTGCAGCTGTAACTGTTCAGTGAGAGCAGAACAGTCCATCGCCACGGTGACAGCCGAGTCGAAGCGGAAACCCCGTCTCAGGACATTGCGTATGTCCCACATTTCTGCGAGGCGTCTCCGGTCTCCTCGGCGCTGGCATGCAAGTGTCCTAAAACTTGATCTTCCTCATCAAATATACAAGAGGAGGGCAAGCCTCATCATTCATTCAAAAGGATTCTCTCTTCCTGCCCCCTATCACCTCTCTCATCCTTCCTGTTCCTCTCCTCTCATGACTCTTTCAGCTCACCCTTACACAACGTGGGTGGTTCACTTCTAGGAAGTGGGTGGTTACTAGCAATTAGTGTCTCCGCTCATTAGGGGAAGTCTTTTATTTTCTTGCATTGTTGAATATTAAAACAAAGTGTTTCTTCTCTGTTCGGCAGGTAAAAAATGATGCGAACCACCGATATGGATAATATTTCTAAAACAACAAATAAACCAGAACAACATTTAGAAATATCTGGTGCTTTTAGGACAAATAGTCAAACCATTTACTGGTTCAAGCTTCTCTAGCTTCTTCTTGTAAATTTAATCGGGTGATGTTATGTTTGATGGATTGAATCAATAATTCGTAAAAGTCATCTAGGACTCTGGAGAATTGAGAGAGAGAGGGAAAATTTTAAAGACTAAATAATGAATTGGGTTTCATTTTTACTGCAGTTTTTCCTCAATGTGACACATTTCGACTATTTCTGAGCCGTTAACCTCCGTCGCTGCTACACTCGGGGCTTCCCACAACGCCCCCGCCATCCTTCCACTTCCGACCAATCCCGAGCCCTCTGAGGTGCTCACTCAAGCGGAGGGCTTGTACCCTCGGGGGCTTTTACTGGGAATGTGCTGACAGTCGTTCCGTGCAGGAGGCTAAAAGAAAGAAAAAGCTATGCAGGTCCTCCCAGGTACCGAGAACACCTGAAAGGCAAATGATGTGTTGTGTTTTCTTCCCTGCTGGGTGAAGTGGAAGGATGCCGGGACCAAAATAGATCCTGGATGAGAAGTCCTGCGAGTCCCGTTGTGATCAGTTCATGTCGTTTTGTGATAATTGTACAATAAGACTCGGTTTGTTGAATCAAACTAACAAACAACCTCTGAACAAGACTTTAACTCAACCGAGAGCATATCTATTGTCTCAGCACAGCTCTGACAACAGCTGAGCCGGTGGTTCGCAGCTAACGGTGATAACAGCGCAAAACCGCAGCAGTGTTGAGCGGCTTCATCAGTGGTAAAGATATACGTTATGACGCTGCCTTGCGGATCCTGAATCCGTTGGAGCGCTGAAATGTAGTCAACAAGCAAGTAACCTTTAGTGAATATTGTGTGGAGAACCTGATAGTAAATCAAAATAATAAAAGAAATCACTCTGTTTATGTTGAATTGGCTTTGCTAACTACCACACATTCGAGTGTGCCAAAACAGAAAACCATCTCATGTCATGATCTCCATTAAATACAAATATGTTAGCATTTTTTTGTTGTTGTTTTTTGTTGTTATTGTCTTTAAAAGTTGAACACCAATATATATATTTTTGCTCCTCTTTTCCTCATATGTGCATCAAAATGCATTAATGGCAGTTTTGTTTGAGAATATGTTTCGGAGTGATGTTTATGTGGATACTTCTAATAAGACCATAGTTGTACTGTAACATGTTATTGTTTTAAAAAAAAAAGGTGGAGCAGCAAACACATTATGCTCAAATTAAATGTAGTCAGAGTGTTTAAGTTTGTCTGACTGTGGTGGACGACTGCAGCTACGGCAACAGAAACTGTAGTGTGCATGTGTGTGGAAACAACAGGCCACCTTAATATTTGGCAGCGCTGCTCTGTGATGCTATTTTCTGCCGAGCGGAGGCAGAGAGGATGTGGCCCGGTGAACCGCGGAGGCAGATCAGACGCCTCGCGCCTCCGTTGACGGCCGGGATTATTTCTGTGCAGCTCCTCCGGGCTCGCACATTTTCCTGAACACAGTTTTTTTTTATGGGATTTCTGTTTATCTCCCGTCGGGGAGGCAACTACCTGCAGTGATTAGGGAGACGGTTACAGAGTTGACTTTCAGCACATTTAAGGAATGCATTGTTTTTTATGTGTTGGAGCTGGTTGTGGATCAGTTCTCGTGATGAAACCAAATCCACATTTAATGCACAATAATGTGCTGGAGCAGGTTTTTGCATGCCTCGAAAAGTATGCACATCTGTCTTCTTCGCACACGTGTTTGTCACTCCGTTGGTGTGAATCCTTGTATTTGCATGCGTGTGTGTTTGTGTGTGTGTTTGTGTGTGTTTCTGTGTGTGTGTGTTTCTGTGTGTGTGTGTGTGTGTGTGTGTGTGTGTGTGATTACTGGGAAAGAGCTTGGAAAACAAATCCATTTCCTGTGAGCTGAGAAAGCCACCGGCCATTTCTCCCTCTCTGTCTCTCTCTCTCTGTCTCTCTCTCTCTCTCTCTCTCTCTCTCTCTCTCTCTCTCTCTCTCTCTCTCTCTCTCTCTCCCCCCCCCCCCCCTCCGGAGGTGCAGCCGTAACTCACCACTGCCTCAGTCCCAGGTTAAGCCCCCCCCCTGTTAAGCTCATAGTCCACCTGTTAGGAAGTCATTCATCTCTCTGTTCCCCGGAGAGGGATAACTGGATCTCCCACCTCTGACCACAGCTGCACTGACGGATGGCTCTAATGGGCTTTTATTGTTTGATGTATCCTCTCATCCTCTTTTCCTTTCTCCCCAAATCTAATCAGCTCTCTTTACGCTATCTGCCCATGACTTATTTGGTCTTTCTTCCATTTTTCTCGTCACATGTGCAGCACTTTAAAAGGGAGGGGGGGGGGGGGGGGGGCAGCGATAAATAGGTTCATGTAAGTTCTCTGACCTGTAGGACAATCAACTATTTCTCTCCAAGAAGGTTTGAGTCCCATGCATGCTTGCATTGATGCAGCAATGACGTAATAAGCCACCCTGCTGCAACGATGACTGATGAACATACAGGTTGACTCCCTCATTTACTGCCAGCTTTGTGGAAAAAAACAGGCGACTGAGTCCCCAGTTCAGCCACCGGGGAGAGTTAGCAGCCACACTATTGGGTGGGAAGTTTTCAGCTGCAGGTCTGGCAGGCGTAGTGTATTCATGCAAGCCTGGCAAGGTGCGTCTGTGTGTACAGTTTAGGCCATCAGCTCCTCAACACCCAAACCAAGTTCCCGTGTCTCGCTTGCCTGCTGACTAAAGTGAAAAGTAGTTAGCTCACTTAATTAAGACGGACCAGCATCCTTCATCATTTTGTGACAAGCTGCTCCTCGGCTATTTTCTGGCGTTCGATAACGGAGAAAAGTCTGGCCGACTCGTCGCCAGACGGAGATGTCACGGAGATGAGCCGGAGACCTCGTCGCTGTTGCTCATTGTTGAAATTATTAATTTCTGAGTCTGAGCACAACCGATGGGCCGAAACGGGCCGGGCAGAAGCCGTTACGCACAAAACGCCCACAAAACGTGACTTTGAGGTACGTCGAGGAGGAGCTGCTGAGTGCACGCCGTCCAATGACCGTTTTATTACACACGTGGTGGAAGCCCAAAAAATGTAGGTCAGTTTATGTTTTTTTAATGAAGTTGCTGAGGACTTTATACTGGCGCACCTTGCTCTTTGTTTCTGGACGTTTTCCTCTTGTAGAAGGTCCCGTCTTTGAATCAGGTGGAGTTGTATGAGATTTTTAGGCCAAATGATGCGATTGTGACCTCCGTTACAACATATTAGACCGTTAGATTCAGTATTCAGTACAACTTATAACACTAACTTGCAGTCTGAATGCTTTTTGTTTGATCGTTTGTCAGGGTTAAAATATAATAGGGTTGTCTTTAAAAAAAGGCACTTGAGTTGCCATGACAACGGTATGCGTGGGAACGTGGGGAAACGTTAGCTCACTAGCATGGTCTGAGAGGGAGATTAGGGCTTTCCTTGTTTTACAATGGGACAAGTAGAAATTAGCAATGGGGTAATTCTGAATGGCAAGTTCGTTTCCCACAGGTGCTTTGCGGCCCTTTTGGTATTAGCGCTAAAGCAGATTAACAGGCATTTATGTGGAAACAAGCTCAATCCGATCCCCCGTATGGAAACCAGTCTGTCGTGGCAGTTTCCACATCAGGTGATCTCCGAAGTGCAGGAGCTTCGTGACACTTTTAATCACTACGTCTGCCGATCGCCCGTCCTCTCTGGCACTTTCTCTCCCCTCAGAGTGGCTCACCTGTCCAGTAATCTCCAGGTTGGCGTTCTCATGGTTGGATGTGTGTCAGGACTACACAGAAAGATTAACCTGCTGCTGTTCTACGTACACCTAAACCCTCCACATGGCAACACATTGACTCACTTTTACCCAGAAGTGATAGTATTTATTGCAAAGGCTAGGGGGAAATATTTGAGGAGACCCAAAATTCCACAGTAGTTAAAAAATTATCTAAAAAAATAAAAAATTTAAAAAAATCTTAATTTAGGTTTATGCTATGTTAAACCTCTCCTTATGCCTTGGTATTGTTCTGTATTCTGGCAGCCATGTTTATTGTTTTGGTCACATAACGGTTGTTTTAAGTTTGAACTGTTTAGCTGCATTATGTAACTGCCAATCAGAACAGTCCAGCTTGTGAACGGTCTATGCTTGTGATTATAGTATTACTCGACAGTGCACACGAAGTTGCTTCAAAAAGAAGTTATACATGTTTAACTTGTCAGTTAGCAGACTTTTTGTTGAATTAATGCACTTTTGTTTTGCTCCAATTAAAAAACAACACAAGACACATTTTTTAAAATTCTTGATCAATATAACAATGAATTAATAAATCAGTTGTTAGATTAAAATAAAAAATAATTCCACTCCTTATAAGATAAAACATGTTGAAAAAAAGGTCATATAATTGCAAAACTTTGCATATCGCAATAATAGCACATCACCTCTGGTGATTCCCACCCATTAAAAGTTCCAAATGTTTGCAAACATGGGCCTACTTCTTCAGTATTTGAGCAGAATGACTCGGCTTTCATCAGTGTCTGTGATTGCTACCCAATCTACAAAAGCATTGGTGTGCATGTAAATCTATAATATAGATATTTCTTAAATGTTCATATCCGGCGATGTTGGGTGGAAGATATGAAGTATGATCACAATCATTATCCGTGCGTGATCTAATCTCTCGCATTTTAGAGAATATCTTTCCACGAGTTTCTCTTTAGAAATTCTTCTGTGAAAAGCCCTTCTCATACAAGTTGTTCCTCTTAACGTAATTGCTAATTCTTAGAAAAATCATAATTCTACGAATTGTATTAAAATTTTGTCACAAGGAATAAATCTCTGTAATTGGCTGCTTATTGAATAAACCATATCTGACTCTGAAATGAGGATTGCATGGAGTTGAGAAGGCAGAACGCCCTTGATGTGCACTTCCCCACCTGTCTTTAGCCCTAAAGGAAGGGCGTCGTCCCACCTGATTGGCCAAGAGGGGACACACACAAGGCTGCTCTCGATATCTAATTAGTCCCAACACCCTGCAGAAGGTGAGCTGAATAACGTCCAATTACTCGGGGTAATGTGACATTCAGCTGAAGGGATTTGTCAAAAAAGGAAATTACAAGCAAGTAATGAGGGACCGATAGAACTTGTATCCGCTGGAAATAAATGTTTTTTTTTTCACATTGTGGGTTCTCTTCTTACAAAATGTCACTTTGTGTTCAAGGATTTGTTCCAAAATTCCATCTTGAAAGAGATCTGACAGTAGTAGAGTCATTCAAACTATAATTCTTGACATACAGGCAACGTACAGGGAGCATTTGCATCACGGATCTCAAAGTCCATCTTTGACATCCTAAAATCCTCTCAGTTTCACCTAATGTACATTCAAATATGAATACGTTGTGACAGATACATAAGAGCCTACTGATGAAACAAACCTTGTCCATGCACACAATATATAATACATGCATGAGGACATGTCCTCATGCTGACTCACCACAGTCCTGTTCTCGAACATGTCCACATGCCACCTTTGTGCCGCGGCTCCCCTTGTGACCGGCTATATTTGAAGACTTAAGTGAGCCTAATGAAAGGAAGTCACCAATTTATTTCCCCTCAGTACGACTATTCTTAGAAGGTCCCTTTGCTGCTCTGATGAATCAGTCGCAGCATTTCAAAGGCGTCCGTCTGAACCGACGGCCCTAATCATCTTGTAGGAGCACAACAGGGATCTGTGTTGGGGCGGCTCATGTGAGGGCAAATTGACAAGATGTCTGGTCAACAAGTGACACATTGACGTTCCTGAATTTGTCGAGGTCTCAATTGGATTATGTCTCAATAATCTGATTACTGTAAATATTCCCCTTGATTTCATACGCTGTCGTATTGTGTGTTCTTATGTGAACTGTGTGTTTGTGATGAGCAGCATCTGGTAGACATTTAGTTGCCATTCAAGACTTCTGAAGCTGCCCAGTACAGTTAAACTATTTGCATGAAGGCACCCATTATTGCGATTTCTTTCCGGCAGCAATTGCAGTTGACCTTATTGCGAAGCTGTATGACGCCACAATACATTTTTTTTTTATCAATTCCCCAAATAAATAATAAACGATTATTTATTTGAATTGGTTGATTCATTTAATGTCTAATCTAATGTATTATATATATTATATTTATTGTTTTTTAAAATTCCTGATCAATATAGCAATTCTTTAACACAAAATAATTCAAAAAATGTTTTCCAATAATATTTCAATATTTTATTCAGTCGTCTACATAATAAACACTATTTGTCAGATGCTGAATCACACAAATAAATCAAATTCAAAGGGATTGCTGTGACACTCAACTGTAGAATCAGTATTTTAACTTAAATGCTTAACATAAAGCCTAAAATGGTAGTGACATGGATTGATTTCACCACTGGAGTAATATAAATATTCATATAAATAATAATAACGATTACACGACTGTGACGTAAGTTTAAAACATTGTCTCACTCACACATGGCCGTTAAAGTCAACGGAAAAGAGAAAAGAAACGTTTGTAATCGTCATCAGTAATGTGGAAGCGTTGGCTCAGTATTGATGCAAACTCACCTTCTGAGAGTTTGGGTCGGGTAGATACCTACATGAACATTTCTCATGCATTTAAATCATAGACCTGAGACACCCAGAATAAGATTAGCAGGACTGGATTCTGTCGTCCTCCTTACGAATACTTTGAACAAACCACTTCACCGCTCAAACCTGATCCTTCTGGTTTCATCATGATTTCCCAAACCAGTAATCCTTCTGCTGCCGATCCCACCATACACACTCCATCTATTCTCTCCTCCCAGTCCTCATCCTTGTAGTTCTATCACACCTGTCTAGTCCCAACCCACCTCTCCCACTGTCTTTGTTCTGCAGCAGGAGGACCACGTTTCCTCTTTCCCCACCACTCCCTGAGCACAAAAGCCTCGGTGTTTGGAAACACATGACAGTCTGTTGATCCACCTGTTTCAGGACAGAGTGGGCTCGGAGGCTGGGAGGCCTTGTTTGACATCGACCCCTGGACCTTGTGGAGGTGGTACCAAGAAAACGACAAGAAGGGCTCCACTGTTTGAAATGTCCCTCTGGTTCTCAGAGGTTTCCCCAGCAGGACCTCTCCTACCTCTCTAAGACTTCCCCTCCCTGCCAAGTCGTCTTTAAAGCTGCAGTATGCATTTCTCCCTCCTTTAAAATAACACATGAATACAATATATCACAGAATAGCGGCCTGTAGCCACCAACACAAACACTCCAACGCAGCTGAAATTGTTTTTCCTGGCTGTAAAGTAACATCACTGCAGAAATGGATAACCAGGAAATAACTTGATCCTGTTGCGGTCCTGCAGTGTCAGCTGCTGTAAATGTTGATAATAGTCAAGGATGGGCATAATGTTATGTTATATTGAGAGTCGTTTCAAGGTGAAAAAGAGCCTCAAACATGGTCTGTGAAAGTTTTGATTGTCCGTTTATTGGATTGAAAAAGGGGCAGTAGCGAGAAAATGGCTCATATTTGCCAGGTGGAGGGTGTTCGACAGCTCTGGGAGACGGCCCTTCAGTGAGCGGTTTACCATCATAAACCCCGGGGCCGGGACTCCGAGTGGACTGGCAGTGGATTTAACCTTTGTAACTGCTGCAGCAGAAAGTTGACTGATCTGGGATCAGACCCCCGGCTGCTGTGGCCCTGTTAACTGAAGGCCTGACTCCTGGGGCCGGTGCACGCCCTCCATCTGGCCAATCTCTCTGCTGCTGGTGTGGAGGACAAAGCAGAAATACATTTTCTTGTTCCTGCTTCTTTTGATTTCATCTAATGTACAAACTATCAAAGCGTACACAGACAGTAACCCCCCGTTACTGGCTAATGTAAACTGTAGGCATCAAGATTATAAGGTAGCAGTGAAACATATGTATTCTTGGCCTGTTGTGAGTAAGTAGTTGGCTTTTTTTTATTTGTACTTTGTATTTGGTGACGGAACATTTAGTTGTATAGACCCGGCAGCACAGGTGAACTGCTAGTCCCCAATTGGTTTGGATCATGTGGCCAGATCTTACACATTACACCTTTTAATGTCAGTTCATGACTTTATTGTGTAATTATTGAACCAGCTTTTCCTACAATAGCTGAGTTCTTAGTTTAACTCCTCAAAGGAGCAGTTTAGTCAACAACTAGTGTAATTTTGAAGGTTCCAAGACTAAAATCTACTTAGAACCAGGTAAAGCAGGGACTTGGATCTTCTCTTGTAAAGACCTCGAAGGCAGAAGTAAACGAGATATTTTAGCAACACACACAGAATCTGATGTAACTGTCCCTGGTGGTGTTTAGACTGAACGCCTACATAAAAACCTTGCTTTGATGTTAGAGGAGGTGGGTGAGCACAGGAAAGTCGAAGGGGTTACCGGGAAAAAAACACATCTCTGCAGCTTATCTCATCACAGCTCCAGAAATTCAAAAAGTGGATTCTCAGAAGCACCCACTTCCAGCTGTGCTCGACTCGGAGCTCACCTTTATTATCGTATGATCGTAGATAACTCTCCCAGTGAGTTGGTGTGATATTTACAGTGTGCTGTTCCGGTCTGGACGGTGACAGTGTTCCTCTTAGAGAAATGGGTCGAACGTGACTGCTGCCTTTTGGACTAATCAGCTTTAGGCGGAAAAATTAATTGCTAATCCCTTGTTTTGTTTTGTTTTTTTGCAAAAGTAAACAGCAGACTTACCAATTTGCAAAGAAGCTTCCTTTAAGCCAGGAAGAAATCCTGAAATATTGTTAAACATCAGAGGATTTGGAGAATTGTTTTTCTGTCTATAAACAAATATCTCAGACAGTCTAAATAATAAATATG
This sequence comes from Eutrigla gurnardus, assembly GCF_963514095.1. NCBI lineage: Eukaryota > Metazoa > Chordata > Actinopteri > Perciformes > Triglidae > Eutrigla > Eutrigla gurnardus. The sequence goes on along the minus strand of NC_139923.1, from coordinate 8,790,963 downwards.
AGTGAACTGGATGACAGCACCCTAAATAAGAATTTAACAGTTTAAATTATTATTAGTTGTTAATCACATGCACAACCATATTTTCAGTAGAAATGGCCCTCATTATGTGTTTGTAACCGCGGTGCAAAGCGGTGATGTAGTCTGCATCCCTGCGTCAGCGATGGAGGCTGCACAGCCATCGGAGCCCATAATGATAACAGATTAAACGTCGGTTGACTCTAGTGCTGTTCTTATGTTTGGATTTTAAGTTTTTCAGTGTGTCCATTGTAAGTTGCAGTTTTCTGTGACTACTAGCACACACACACACACACACACACACTCCACATGTAACCTCCTCTTCTCAGGAAGTCTTTCATCGTCCTCCTGCATCCCATTGTTTGATTTGTTGGACCTAAGCAGTGGATGTCCGCCTAAATTACCTCTTTGAGCCGAGGTCTAATGTGAACCCTGCGGACTCAAAACGAGGACAAACAAATTATTTTATTAAAGTTCCACCAATATATTTTAAGATGCCGATCTGCCGACTCGGACATATAACATTTTTTATGTCTCTTATTAAAGGCACATACAAGATTAGAACGCTCTTATGTGGGACGACCAATGTGAACCAGTCATGGTAGACAAGGAAGTGACACTAAATGTGCTGCTTTCTGAACAGTCAGAACATTTTTGAGTCTTTGACTTTTCCCAGAAACAGCTCAATGTTGGTCTGATGCTGAACTGACAGAACGACTCCCCCACACCAAGGACGAAACAACAACACACACAATTAGCATGTTAGCAGTTAACAATCTCCCTAACATGTTATCATGCTGAAAATATGAAAATAAGCGAGCAAAATATTGTTAGTGAACTGAAACTAAATCGAAACACTATCCTTTAAAAAAAAATCTAAACTGAGACTTTACTCTACCACCTGGTTAAAAAACGACTTCAAATAAAATGAAAATGAACGTGAATTAATTTGTTTTTATTTTCAGTTTATTTTTCTATAACATATCACTACTGAAAAAAAGAAACAACATTTCCCTCAACTCTCATGACATTGAATCACAGAAACTGAACACTCGACAACCAGCAGATGGCGCTATGCCGCGACTGCTTCACATCGTACACAAACTTATTTCGCAGTTGTCCAGCCGTGTATTTTATATTTATTTGGCAAAAACAAACAAAAACTACCATAACACTAAATATGTAAATACTATAACGAAAAAAAAAAACTAAACTCAATTGAATTGAAAAGCCAAACGAAAATCAAATAAAACCTATTTGAAAGCTCAGACGTATTATAACCTCGCTCAGGTGAGCTGGCAGCCTGAAAGGCCTCAACATTGAGCAGTATGGATGCATCTGTGGACTCACATGGACAGATAGACCTGTTAAGTGTTTGTCTCTCTGATGGGGGTCTGGCAGGCAGCTTGGTGCTACAAGACCCACGCTGATGGAGCACAAAGCCCCCCTGTGGCTGTCGGAGCCCCGGGGCCCCTCTCTCTGCTCCCTCCTGCCTTACCGTGAAAGGCAGAGACGCAGCGCCGACCCCCCGCCGCTCTGCCGCCAATCAATCATTCCCCTTCCAGTGCTCCCTCCCTGTGATGCTGCTGAAAGGTGGCAGGGTTTTGCCGCTTCCTCTTTGAGGCCGTCTCCGGTCCAATCAGCCGGCCGTCCTTGTCGTTTAGCCACCTGTGGCAGAATGAGCGTTTCCCGCCAGGTTGACATTTTGGAGTCGGGGCTGCAGAGCGTTAGAGTTGTCTGTGAAATCGTTGTTGACATTTCCGTTCTCCGGCCCGATACGTCATTTTCAGCCAGGACGGACACAGAGCGCTTTCAGCTAATTACCATGGCAACAATGTTTATTACAATCTCATGTAGCAACTGACTGCTAATTAAATCAGGACACTTCCTCAACATTGGGCTAACACAACTAGACTGCTCTGGAGTACGTTATCAAATTTAAATATGTATCAGTTACTTTCACTTTTCAAAATCCACATGAACCATCAGTCACTTCGGCATAAATTAGATCCACTGCAGATCGCTTATTTCCAAAGAAATCATTTTAAAGCCCCGTTGAACACATACCACTGCGATAAATAATTAGGCACCAGGCATGTAAATGGTGTGTATGCACCACAGACCATCAGCCTTACAAATCTATATAGATTCTATTTACATTTCTTAAGCGAAGGTCAGCTCTTCTCTTTTACACTGAAACAGGTCATTACGTATCTTTTTTTTCTTTGTTCATTATTAAACTATCGATATACAGGAAATGACTTAATGAATGCCAATGAGCGTATTGTTGCGTTTTGGAGAATTTCTTTCCGCATTCATTTTGCCTGTGATGTTTCCTTCGTAACTTTATCCCTTAACAACAATCAGGCCACACAAACAAAATATGTTTACGTTGCACAGGACTTAGTTGGTCCAAAACCTGCAGAAACTATGCCGTTCATTCCCCCCCAAAAATCAACTAAGCCTCTTATTTCCTTCTTCCAGTGGAAAGAAATGGTCAGGATTTCTTTACATTGAAATCTTTTGTTTGTTTTTTCTTTACAAATCTAAATTATGGCTGATTTCATGTTATCTGCATGTCAGATTAATCATCACACAAGGCTAACATTAGATTGCTAATTTATCATCTTTGTAGTCAGTCTTTATATCAGCTGGGTGACGAAGGCCTTTGACCTTCTGGAAGCGGATGTTTTTAGCTCGCTGTCTGCATTTTATCACTATTTCAGCTGGTGGTTGCATATTGTGGCGACAATTGTTTTCCCCCCCGGTGTTTGCAAGTAGTCCTGACCTTATATATGAGAGAAAACATGAGGAGAATGTTGCTGCGTGAGGCCGATGTGGGGGGGAACATAGGTATGACACAGCACAGCACTTGGCCGGCCCTCACCTCCATGTTTCAGCTGCTTTCTTCTGTCTACCTGCTGCTCCTGAATGATTAGGTTGACATTTGCTTATCATGTACTCTTTGTGTGTCCGTGCTCACAGAGCCCGTATGTGTGTTCCCCCATTTCAATAATGTCAATACTCCTCATTGTATTCGCACAATACTCACACTCCAGTCAGGTCAATGAACCTTGAGATTTCTTCCCTCGCCTTAAGCCTCCTGCCGCCTTATTCCATTGCCACGGATTTTGATTTTAGCCAGCATGTGCATGCGTGGGTGGGAATGTCCATTAAAATGTGAATAATGTGGGTAAATCTCACTAAGGGGCTTTAAAATGGGCTAATCCCATGCAAAGCCACAATGACGCTCATTCACTTCCTCGCTGTGAAAGGATTCGCCTCCACTTGAGACTTTGGTGGGAAAGAAAACCGAAGAAAAGAGGCTCATTTTAAAGGATGTTATCTTAAAGCCGACATTGATTGGTCAAACACAAAGTTTGTCTCGTGTTTGTCGTTTTTACTTTTGGCTAACACCTCACGTAGCCGTTTGAGTAATCCTGGTTTCCTTTCTTGAGACAGTTAAACCGCTCACTTTGTTGTCCTTTTTCATGAACATGAAAGATGGTGGCGCTTTTGAAACATCAAGGCACAGCTTGCTTCCCCGACACAACAGAAAAACAAAGTTTGAAACCACGAAGCTCAACTGTTGCAGTGAAAATGACCAAAACGTGAAACATTGATCACGAAACGCCTTCCTCCCATTTTTTGTGTGTCTGGGTTGTTTCATTGAAGGCGTCCTACACGAAGCGACAGGTTATTGTAGGGCGCCGCTGCCGCTTTGCACGTAGCGCAGAGAAAAGTGGAAGTTTAAAGAGGAAGCAGAACAGAGAGGGAGAAAGCATGAGGCTGTGAAGAAACAAGAGGAACCAGACTGACTCACAGGATGCACAAAGAAGAAAAAAGAAAGAAATTACCTAAAGTTCAAGTGTGTGTGTGTGTGTCTCGCTCTTTAATCCCATCCACATGTGCAGCATTGATGAAACCTACCCACCAATAAGTGATGTTTACCCGCCCATGATGGTAAACATCCTGCACGAGTGCCCTTGAGAAAAACACTGATTATTTCAGCGGCGCCGTTGTGCTGCTGACCCTGACCTCTGACCTCCCAGAGAAGTTACAAGGGAAAGAAGGAGGAGGAAATAAAGGCCATTGATAGGCTGTCCTTGAGCTTCAGCTGTAGTTTTTCCTTGTATGCAGTCTATTTGGCACCAGCTGGTTGACCCTTAGTGGTGTGCTTTTTGTCCAAGTACTCTGGTTAATCCACAACCTGTATAAAAGAAGTGGACGTAGTCATGGTGACGTCACCCGTTGGTTTGTGGACTACATGTTTTAAAGCCTCGAGTTCAGCAATTTGGCCATCATCACCATGTTGGTTTTTGTCCTTTGTCAACTTGCTTTCTTTCTTTATTTACCAAAGTGACACAAGCTGGTGGAGCTAAGTACAAATGATCTAGAGATTTTTTCCTCAGCAAAACTAGAGTGAAAATACTCGTTAAGGGCTGGCAGTAGCAGTACGACGGCGGTGATGCTATCTGTGTGGAGACCACATGCGTACAAGCCGCAGCTGTTCACTCGGGCATCTACATGGGTTAACATGGGCGACCATGAAGATCGAGAGGATCCTAAAACAGAATGGAACAGCGGTGCCCTGTACGTAACCATAGACGGTATAGATTGTGTAGTGTGGGATTGACGAAGGTCATCGGGTGCTGTATCGCCCTCATCCTCGTGTCTGTCCTAAACCACAACTTGCTTATGTTTATCACCGTAAAGACGGTGTTGCAAAATCAAAAATGCAGTGGTAGCAACTAGTGTTGTTTTTGGCGGCCTGTTTTACTTTTAGTTTTAGTCGAGTCTTTGTCTCAAGTTATCATTTTAGTTTTTATCAGTTTTAGTCATGTTCATCCTATATTTAGTCTAGTCAAGTTTCAGTCGACTAAAAGTCTGAGCATTTTAGTCTTATTTTAGTCAGAATTGTCCATGACTATTTTAGTCTAGTTTTAGTCAAAGATTGTATTTAGCCAAACCATTTCACAATTCAAACAAGGTTATCTTATTATTATATTATTATTACCTTATACACTCAAGAACACATCCATTCCAGACACAGAAGATGCTCTGATTTGAATTTACAACATATTATTTTACTAACCAAAAATGTTATTGTCACATGACCAGCATTTTGGCATCTCGTCTTGTTTTCCTCATATAAAGGATAAGGGTTCGTTGATGACGATATTTAGTCATAATTTTCATTAACGAAAGCAACACTACCCAGATACACATTTAATACAGTATAACTGTCAAAAAATAATGCCAATAAATATTGCTAATATTTATTGGCATTATTTTATACTTATTTGACTCTCTTTCTTCTCTTTCTCTTATAACTGCAGCTATATTACTTCCCGAGGGATTACTAAAGTATTCTGATTCTGATTTCCACAGATATTTATGAACAAATATAAATAAATGCAAATGAGGTCGCAAACTACAAATAGCCTACAGATCGCGTCGAACAGGATGTAACTTTTTCTATGACTTCCTGTCAAATCTTCGAAGGTCGACGGAAACTGTCCGACTGGAGCGCAGCGTTTAGGCTCCGCCTCCTGCTGCTACGTCTCGTCTGCTTTCCAGGCGAGGCGCAGTTAATCTCCAACGAGCAGACTAAAGCCCAAGTTATGCTTCCGCGTCGACACAACGCAAGGGGCTTGCGGACCCCTTACGTCCTTGCCTGACGTAAGGGGAGGTGCACGTCAGGGCCTGACGTGCACCTCCCAAAAATCCTAGACGCGCGTCGAGGCGACGCAACACCAACGCAACACCAACGCAGCGGCATTGGCTGTGATTGGTCCGCTAACTACATCCGCTGGAGACCGCTATCCGGTTTCCACTCATAAACACTGCCATTTAAACTTTTAAAAGGCTACTTTTATTGTTTTCACCTCGTTTTATTGTTTGCACCTTCTCGCTTTTGCACAAAGAAATAAAACACCAAGTTCTGAAAAATAATGGATGTTTAACCTGTCTTCTTGTCAGGCCCGCCGACGGGCCGTTTTGCAGTAGTTTCGCATTCATTCTGTTTACTCGCATATTATTTTTATGTGTCTGAGTCATATTACACATCATTTGAAAGCTACGAGAGAAAAAGTACGCCGTTTTAGGCTCACGGAAAACACATCAAAAGCAAACACAGCATGTGTGCAAGGAGTGCACAGAAAAATAACAACAATATGACAGGAGTTCCCTACCTTTCGAGCTGTCTCGAAGTCCATAAAGAACATGTAGCATGCTAATCCTTATATCCAGAGAACGGTAAGAGTCCAACGAACAAAAGTAGCTACTTCGTTTAGTCCCACGAGCACGCTAACTCTGGTAATCATCCATAACACGCCATGTGTTGACGTTGTGAGTTTCTGAACAAAAGATTGTTTATAGCTGTTTATCGCTAGTTATCGCTCTTCGATGACGGACTTTGCTAACTCCGTGTAGCGCTACTTCCTGGCGACAAAACAAGCCCCCTTCGATGATTCTGCGATCCCAATTGGCCGAAAAAACTGTCCATCAAGAGAGCCAGTGCTTCACTGGCTCTCGGCTGACCAACCACGAGAATCCCCAGGCAGAGAGCCAATAGGCAGAGGAGTACATTTTTGACTGACAGGTCTTATAGCCAATGAGCTTACGATTCCAGCGGTATGTTACATGGGGGGAGGGGGCTTGAGGGTTTAGAGCGCAGCAGCTCAGAAAGGTCAGACTGTGACCTGCAGATATGATAGTTATGCAGCGTCTCATTACAGAAGGCTGTTATGTAAAGAAACATTAAAAAAATGTTGGTTTTATTAGTAGTAGTTGTAGAACTGGTGAAATAAACAACAAAAAAAAGTAGAATTATATACCTAAAAATACCCATAATCTCATTTGGAACACTTTGTCCAGCTCCGTCTGACATTGCCCTACAACACTCCACTTGCAAAGCTCATTTTTGGGTGTCTTTTTATCTACTTTCTACCAGTTGTTGGTCAGGCTTGTGGCTGTGGCTTCATTCAACTTTTAGGCCTATCTATAACAGCCACAGCGAACTTGTTTCATTCAAAAAGAAAAATAATTTAGGCGAGGCAAAAAAAATGCAATTTCCACTATGTTTGAGCTGCAGTAACTCAGTGTCAGTAACACTTAGAGTAAATCTGACACCTGCAGAAGAAAATTCAAAGGGTTATCTTTCAGGAATGCTCAGCTTTGTGCCTGTAGTCATAGGGGTTCAAAAACAGTAACCATTTTACTTTGGGTATGTCGTTTTCAGCCTTTTCTTCAAAAATAGGACGGCTTTGCAAGAGCCGGAAAGTAAACAAATAGGCTATAACGAGGCTACGACGATATACGTCAAGAGTCTCGGTCGGTCAGTCAGTCTTTACAAAAAACATAGCGCCTTTTACCGGTGTGGCATTGAATTGCATTTCGACACGTAAACCCAACGCAGAACCATCACGGTCTCCAAGCAACTGCGTGGCCGTTGCGTGATCACTACGCGGAAGCATAATCAGGCCTTAATAATAACGCGACTTAACGAGACGAAAAAATGAAGACACATTTTAGCATAGTTTTTATTTTGTAAACCATATTTAGTCTCGTTTTTATTCGTCTACAATATTGCATCATATATTTAATTATCGTTATCGTCACATGACCAGCATTTTCGTTGCGTCTCGTCTCGTTTTCCTCACGTGATAAAGGTTCGTTGACGACGATATTTCGTCATCATTTTTGTTAACTGAAGCAACACTAGTAGCAACCTATAATTCACCAGTATTGTCCCTAAATTATCCCCTGCTTTCTGGTCTGTTTGACTCTAATGGACCATAATTGACTAAATGAACAATAAATCAAGAGAGATGTAGGGTCATTTTCTCATAGACTTCTATACATCAGAGAGGAGTTGAGAATGACAGTTTTAGGCACTTCATTTTGACTATAAATCACTGATGGAATGCTTTTCTGCTCAGCAAATCAAGGATTTCACGTTCACTGCAGGGACTTTTCCGGGAGCCAAGGACCCTTCTGGTCTAAGCGATGCCTGGAACCTTACCTGCCATTCCAGCAGAGGAATCAGGGTCACCTTTAGGTTCTCTGCACTGGGTTAGTAGTTTGGTTTATCAGCAGAACATTGCTGTCTTGTCAAACACAAGCTTCCGTCTCTTACAACGTGCTTCATTCACACCTTCTGCAAATACCGGATGCCATTTATATCTTGCAATGTTTATTGGCGTCATGAAGTTTGTGTATGAAACGGAGCCATTGCATTTGTTAATAAAAAAAAAAACTGCGGCCCTTCAGGTATTATGTGTAACTTACAAACAAAGACTATGAACTTGTTACTCTGTTTCATTCAGGCACTGAACCTTCAGTACGTCCTCGTCAGCTGGAGGCTGCCTGTAGTCTGCAGCGTGTCCACGTACAACCTGTAGATCAGGATGCGATGTGACGGTTTGAGAGTTGCTCCTTTGAGATTAGTTTGGAATGTCTCATTCAACAGGATGTGCGTTATTATTCAGGGTGCCTGCAACTACATTTAACAGCCAACAAACTGGAATTGAATCAGCTGGTTTCACAGGTCATCCAGACTCCCAGAGGCTAAACAGGACAGGGGCACACTGACTGTGGTAGTTCCTCTCAGCGTTCACAGCAGCGTGAAGGTTAACAGGTGAAGGGAAGTGTGCAAATAGAACAAAACCCGCCTCGGGGTTAATCACATTAAACAGTGGCTCTTTGCCTCCTGGTAAACACAATTAAAAGCATCAGGACAAAGGTGGGAATTGTGTGTGGGTGTGTGTTGGCTTTGGTGGGATCAGGTGTGAGTGAAGACCAGGTGTGTCCCGGTTGTGAGTGTGAGTGAGAGCATATGAGTGTATTTGCTCTGCGGGTGTTTGCCAAGTGAATACAGTTTGGACGGGAAAAAATGTTGCTGCCAGCTCACCTCAACATGGCCTCCTGTTTCCCTGCCTCTCCCACCATGCCGTTGCTTTTTGTCGCTGATAATGGTAACTTGTAGTGAAGTAAAGGTGAATTTTCCCCTTGCGTTACTCGCTTGAGTTTGACCGCAGGATCAGTTTTATTTATTTGCAGGATAATTTGTGTTTATTCGCGACACCCAGACTCGACGCGCCATAGAGTAGGCAGAGCTAACCTCTGTGTGTCCTCCATCACGGCTGAAATCACTATTTCTGCCATGTTGTACATGTTGAAGTCCCAGATACAGGAAACCAAACTGTCTGGGTTCATGACATCATCCAGAGGTGCTTGGTGGACTTCATCAAGCTGGATCTACTGGAACTAGCAAGACACAAATCGGCTGGTTTACTAGGAAAAAACAAACACTTTTTTTTTGTGATTTAATTGTAATTCAATTCAATTCAATTTTATTTATAGTGTCAAATCACAACAGAAGTCATCTCAGGACACTTAACACATTGAGCAGGACTAGAATACGCTCAAAATTTCAAGAGTCAACACAATTTCAAAGTCCCAACACCACCCAGGGTCAAGCGTTACAGCGACAGTGGCCAGAAAAAACTGCCTTAATAGGCTTTTAGGCAGACATCTCGTGCAGCCCAGGCCCTTGGGTTCCAACTGCATTTGGTGTTGGTAGTATGGTAGTAGTAGCATTAACAGTAGTGGTGGTATTAACAGTAACAATAGTATCAACAGTAGTAGTCCATGGCAGCAGGCACAGCCACGTCGAGATGGATCCATCCCAACCACGTCGCCGTAGACCAGAAAGCAGGAGTAGTTGAGCAGGAGTAGTTGAGCAGTCACACAGCGGGCAGGTGGAGCTAGAATGTGTTGTTTCCAGCTTCAGGCCAGTTAGCAGTCTGCATCAGTCAGGACCTCAGTGGACTCTGCTGGACCAGAAAGGTCTCCCAGACTCCCGGGAGTGATCCCAGGAGTCTGGCCTATAGCAGCTTAACCAAGAGCTGGCTCAGGGCAAACCTGAGCCAGCCCTAGCTATAAGCGGTGTCAAAGAGAAAGGTTTTAAGCCTACTTTTAAATGTGGGAACAGTGTCTGCCTCACGAACCAGAACCGGAAGACGGTTCCACAGAAGAGGAGCTTGATGACTGAAAGCTCTGGCCCCTGTTCTAATTTTGGAGACTTTAGGAACTACAAGTAACCCTTTATTCTGAGAGCGTAGTGCTCTAGGAGGACAGTAGGGTTTAAGGAGCTCTTTAAGATATGATGGTGGTAATAAATGGATCATAAGGAGGATCCTGAAATAACTACATTATGATGATGATCAGTAAAGAGAAAAAAAATGTGAAGTCATGCTTTGTTAGGTCTGTCTGCAAAACAACAAGCTAACTACTTTTTAAATGCTGGTTTTCTGAATGGAGTCTGGTTGATGGGTGCTAGGCTATGCTAACATTGTAGGTGTTACATCAACACTCCAAATAAGGTCATCTAGACATAAATACAGCAGAGACCTTGTTGTTTCTCCACTTAGTCTGGTCTGGTCTCTCGACTAATGTGAGTTACTATCGTATACCTCCGGGGGACCACAGACCACTACCATAGTTCTTGCCTCCATTTCTGTTTCATTGATGAAAGGAGGAGAATCTTAACGCCGAAAGGCTTTCACGTCACAGTGAAATGCAAATTATTTGCAAAAAAATATTTTTATTATTATCACAAAATATTTAAATATCCATAAAGAGAACTGACCCTAAAGTGGATGACGATGCCTGTGCTCTCTAAAAAAAAGTAGAAAACATAGACTGTTTGAGAGTCACGTATATTTGGGAGCTTTGGAGAGCCATGATAACCAATTACCCACCACGAGGGAGGGCTGGGACATAAACTTCTCAGTGGCAGCCAAATTTAATTTCCTGCCCTCGTCGGTCTGGTAATGCCATGTTAATGGCTTCCTGCTCTCAAGCATTACAGCCACGCTGACACACATGCTTGTTTATTTCCGCCGCCGCCCGCCTGCCTCACCTCGCCGTTCCACGGACGACCTGTTCTCCGCACGGACGTTTACTCGGACACACACAACTCGGATGAGTCAGTTTAAATCTCTGAGGAGATTAAACTCAACTGCTCAGTTGTGACGATCACACTTTTCCAGCTGCTGGGAGGATTAGCATGGAGGTAAAATAAAGGTGAGCAGGAAGTTATCAACAGAACTGCAGCAAAGCTTATTAACACACATAAAAAAAAATCTATAACAAAAACATTAAAACATTCACACCTGCATTCTATGTAAGCATAAAGGCCAATATATTTATTTTATAAGCGATAAATAGCCTTTTAAAACCACTGTGTGTAGATCAGACTGTCGGTGTTTAGATCAATCACAAGAGTCTGGACAGCAGCTGTCTTCTATTCTGTCCTTTGGCTTCAAAGTCCCAGAAGTCAACTCGAGGTGCACACGCAGCAGAAATGGTTACTTTTCCACTCGTATATAGTGATCCGTGCGCTCGTATCACGTGCACACGCCTGGTTTTTATGTGCACGGGCATTTAAAGACGGATCAAACGCCCTGCCGTCTAGTCTGACTCACCGTGAGTACACTGTGGGTAAAAGCCTACCATTGGCTTTCTCCTACACGTCCACTTTCTACGTTTTCTTTTTTCAAAGGATGTGTTCTGGTCTTGGCGCCGCCCGAGACCATTGTGATGTGGTGTGTGTGGTTTTTATTTCACCTACAGCAGCGTGACAGTGCACGTAGCCACTCATTTCCCTCTTATTCCCAGTACATGGCTGCATCCCCAACGTCCGTTCATTGAATTACATTTTTGTACCAGAAGTCAAGGAATACGTAGGAAATAATACAGTTTAGCTTTTTCAATTAATAATCGATTAATTGAAATAATAATTGACACATTAATACATACAAAAAAGTTGTTTGTGGCAGCCTTGTGTGCAGTCTATTAATCCACCAGATCCAAATAAAATGGCAACCTGCTTGCCTCAGCTTTGCTCAGTAGCGCCCCTAGTGGTTGTAACTACCCAAATGAACGATCGTCAAATCTATAAGCCTGGCCGTAAAGTAAAATAATGTTTCTTTGACACAAAGTAGCACAAAAGTAACGTCTGTTTGACGACGTGTGTGTGTACTCCTGTGTGTGTGTGTGTGTGTGTGTGTGTGTGTGTGCGTTGCCTGTCCAGGTGTGTCTCCGTTACAACTTGAAAGCGCTGCTGCTTTTTTTCACGGGGAGCTGCAGGACGCTTAACCTCCGCGTCCCATGACTGTGACTCATCTCTGGCATGAAGCTGTTATGTAAGTGGGAGGAGTGTCCTCATAAAACCGGGAGCAGGGACACCGGATCACAGGCGGACGCTTTCTTTGACGGCGTGCATCAACACCTGGCCGGCTGCCACTGAGATGAGATTACCGATCCAGTAGATCAGGGTGTGTCACTAGTGATCTGATATCCGTTCGGTCTACATACCAACAGGATAACAGCTGTTATTTTTTTACATCATGCCTTTAACGATCATGAGTTTACGATTTAGACAGGATTTCATCCGTGCACGCTTCCTCACGTCTGCTCTCCACGTTTTTACGTTTGCAGCCTGTTTTTCATCAGGAACATTAGTCTTTGAGACACGCTGGTGATAATGAGGCCCTCTTCACCAGGCAGCCAGATCACGACTTGAACAGTGTGATTCAGTCTTCTAAAAGGGAGGGGGGGTGGAGACATTGAAGGGGTCCGAAAACAAAGCACTTCATGGCCAAAGAAGCCTGTTTCCATATCTAATGGAGCAACGTTTCTATGAGGACGCTTTCAACCACAGTGCTCTATTGTCAACACAGCTTCCATTAATGAGAACCTGCAGCCCGATGAGTGTTGTATCCATTATGCCCGTTTGACAAACCATTGTTACCCAATTTAATGATAAATCTATCTATAACTTGTGAGAAGAGCTATTTTTATCCACAAATGAACATTACTGTCATTTATGCATCATCTTCAAAGAGATATACTTGTTTTTGAAAACATAAACACATACACGTTCAATACTTTATAAATGAGACCAAATGAATGCATCTAGGCAGAGTTAACCTTTCCTCTCATAAGTAAAACTAACAGCATTTTTGCTAACGTTTCGTGTTACATTCAGTGGTACAAGTTGGCTACAGTATACGGCAGGTTCTTCTGGGGGTTTTCCATGATGCTTCCTGATGGGTTCCCTTTGACAAACTGCCAAAAGGATTTATCCATTGGATTCTAGATTATTGCAGAAAATAACTCTGTCGCAAACGAGCATGTTTTGTTCAACAAGATATTATTCACAAATAACCACCACTTTTTTATTTTAGTATTAATTCAACCACCAGAAGCAAAAGGCTCCTATTAGGCTATAAACTAACTTCACCACTTTACTTTGTGAAGTACAAAAGCAGTCCACCATCAATGTGCAGTTATACCCAACAACAGGCACGTTTTACAGAATATAATGTTATGTTAATATATATCATATACAGCAGCTCTGCAGCACCGCCAGGCTGTAAAGAACAAAACACAGCAGAGTTCAGTTGGAAAAGGATCAGATTGTATACATTTAACCAGTATGTCCCATTCAAATAAACCCTGATCTGTTGTATGTCCAAACCCCCAGACTGCAGGACTTTCACTCTCTCAAAAGACCACATCATTCATTTCATCTATATAGCAATAATACATCATTTGGTTTTAGAGTACACTTCTTGTCTTCCATCGGGAAGGGTTGAATCCACACCTTCCATCCAGAAGCGGCGTTTTAATGCATAACTTATCAAGGAAATGCTGATGCGGTGGAACGACGGCAGAGCCGTGTTACGTAACGCCTCAGAACGGGGAGCGCTGGTTGTGAATGAACCACTGCGGCGCTGCAGTCATTCAACAGAATCTGTATTTATGGAAGAATTATTGTGTGTGTGTGTGTCTGTGTGTGTGTGTGTGTGTGTGTGTGTGTGTGTGATTGTGATTGATTTCCATCTATATCTCTGTGTGTTATATGTATAGTTGTTGTTTTGCTGTGCTGTTTCTTGGCTGAGGTGTTTACCGGCCGCGGTCGTGTGTTCGTGCGGGCACAAAACGCTCTCCGCCGCCGAGGAGGATATTTTTGACTGAGTGTGTGGGCGGCTGCTGTGCGGATGTCGCGGACAGATAGAGGGGGGAGAGAGAGAGAGGGAAGGAGGGAGAGAAGACGATGTATCCACATAATCAAAGCCACATGAACATTCTCTCAGCTTCCAGCTTTAAAAACGCACCTCTGAAAGATCCTATTGGATTTAGTGTTTCCAGCAAAAGTACAGTTGCATGACTCGTGTGTGTGTGTGTGTGTGTGTGTGTGTGTGTGTGTGTGTGTTTGTGTGTGTGTGTGTGTGTGTGTGTGTGTGTTTGTGGGCTCTCGTCGGTTCCTGTGTCCGTGCGTTGTGTTTTTGTTTGAAGAGGCACAATGCGGTGATAACACACCTGGTTCCATGATGAGCAGGTGTGATGGAGATGAATGGTGAATGGATCCTCTGATGTTGTGGCCACGCAGACGGGAAACCCAGCCCTTCAGATGCTTTAGATCTCTCGCCAGTTCTACCCGCCACCCGACGTCCTGTTAGGAAGGTCAAAGGTCAGCTGCGTACAGGTTTCTGTGTAATACCACACTGGAGGCAGGTTTCTGTTATATTTGATCCAGTCTGTGTGTGTTAGCACTAGTGCTAATGTTGTTTCTGCTCCTAAAGGCCCAAACACACATACACATGTTTGTTTAAATGGCCGAACAAGCAGCAAAAGCATGACGCCAAACTGCTGCGATGCCTCGACGCCGACTGTGTTCCGATTTCGGAGCGACCGGTGACCAGATCTGTTTTCTGAAAGTAACTGCAGAAATAAGTTTAGAGAGTGTAAAGGAATGGGAACCTATGGATGTTTTTTTTTTATTTAATTAGTATTAATGAATAATAACCATATCAATTGTCATGAAGTTCTGTCATTTTAATGTTTATTTCATCTTTATTTATGAAAGTAAATCTCATACTACACTATAAGTATGACAGTATGTCAACTGCCCACTATGTCACTTGACATAGAGTTAGGTGTCAATTTGACATTGAACGTGATATAACAACCATTTATGAGTGGATATATAGGCCTATGTTTATGTCAGGTGTCATCTAATGTGTATGTAGGTGTTATGAATGCTTATGTATACTCTCTTCAAGTGAAGTGTTACTGAACGTTGTTTGGTTGGTTCGTGGCTGTTTTCATAGTGATTCGTTGGAAATCTGTGAAATGAAGGTACGTTGAGGGAAGAGTTCCCTGGGTCTCTCCAGAGCTGCTGAAGCTTATATCTGAGCTGGAGTTCTGGTCTCCCAAGCAGGGAAGTCCATCACCTACTCAGTAGGACCAGGATGTAGTTGCATGGCCCTGAGTATTTGCACTATGCACATGGCTGTATGGTACTCAAGGTCTGGACTGAAAATGAAGACACACACATATGTCACACACACAAACATACACACACACACACACACAGATATATATATATTGTATACATACAATATCAGTCTTGATATTGTAATAACATTATTGAAGTTATTACATTATTGGTTTCACACTTTCGATCGAGTTAAGTGCAAATATTCTTATTTTCAGGAAATTATAACATTATAGGGTGCTACAAGCTTAAGCTATCCTGCCACTAAAACAAGTCAAATTGATGATGCTTAATCCTTCATCTCCTCACTCATCATCAGAGATTCACCAGGTTTTGCAACGAGCTCACCGGCTCACTCATTTCCACAGAAGAGAACAGGCTTGTGCTGCTGTGATTGCGATGCTGCACGGTGGTTGATGGGAATAATGAAAACATAAGAGTCTATGGGGAGAGGTGCGGAGGCGTTAACGTTCTTTTATTTCACAACCTCGATGGGTCCCAAAGAGACGACTCTACCTCAGAATTGGTCTCGCAAGATGAGGGCTGATCAAATAGTTGATTTGAGCCATTTTAACCATGATGTCTTTTGTTGTTTTTTTTTGTCAAAATGAGTTTAGTTTTCATAATATTTACAGCAGGAGTGATCTGTTTCATCATCCCTTTTAGTGTTACTCTTTAATAATCCAGCAGAGTGAGACGTGTTTGTATGTGCAGCGCTCCTTGTTGAGTGAATAATGGTGTGTTCGTGGTTGGGATGGCGGCAGGTAAACATGCGTGTGCGTGCTCACCATCAACATGTGGGTCTGTGTCCGGAGGGCGACCATTCGCCTGCATGTGCTGGTCTGCAAGAGTAGAGAAGTGAAACCAGGCCGGAGGGTCAGGCCCGGCTAATTCCTCCTTTGATTTCTTAACAAGGATTTCCTCCCTGTGTGGAGCCGGCGTTATTAACAGCATTACATGGCGTCCTGTGACCACGGAAACGCTCCCTTATCATCACAGGACCTATTTCAGTTCCACGCCAAGCGTCTAATACAGGAAAGATACTGCGAGGTTACTCGGTGGTTGCACACGAGACCAGAAGTCTGAAGTTTGATTATTTTGCTTGCAGAAAATGAATTCCTAAAATGGTTTCTGCATATATTTTTTATTTGTACTAGGTGGAAAGGCTTCACTATTTAATGTATTTATTAGTATTTACTTTTATATTTTTTTTCCAATATCAAGACATTACAGTACAAGTATCAGTATCAACCAAACTGAATCATATCAGACTCGTGACGGTGGCCACTTTTGGATAAATATTGTGCTCAGGCCAACAACACACTCCTTTTTCCATCTTTGAGAATTTAATTAGGATTTATTGTCGTTCCTCTCACACCGCTCGTAGAAACGCTGCCGTTTCATCACGACGGACCAGATGACTTGAGAGTGGATGTGAGTGTCAGAGTGTGTGCCTGTGTGAGGTCGTTATTCACATTTTCTGTGAGTGAAACATGAGAATGGAGCAGAATTCAGAGGCAGCGTAATACTGTAATAATGTCAGAAACAGAGACATAAATGCCAGAAATCTCTGCACCTGGCCAACAACACGTGAGCCGGATCCTGATATGAATCACACGTGTAGCACGCGGCATGAACTTGTCTGTGTCGGCTGCGTTTGCATACTGGAAATACTCATGTTTCTAAGAGAGCATGCAGGAGGCGGGACACGACACGGATTACACCGCGGTCGTGTTGCCGGTTCATCGTTCGGCCACAGACAGCCGAGTCACTTGTGATTTTTTTTTTTTTTTTAAGATTATTTTTTGGCTATAGCACCATTGAAGCCTTTTTATTCCTTTTTTCAGACAGTGTGGAAACGGGGAGAGAGAGGGAGATGACATGCGGGAAATGCATCCTGGGCGGGAGTCGAACCCGGGACCGGGTGGCTGCCCTAACCACTGCGCCGCCGGCCGCCCCCTCTTACAATCTTAGCTTCAGGGCCTCATTCAACAGAAACTCTTTCCGGTTTGACATTTTCTGTGGCGTACGTTAGATGTTCATCCCCAAAGATTATTGTCATTTACTGCTATGGGACGTTACGTGTTACTGCTGTAATAAAGACCAATCAAAATACATATTTATCCCAAAACCATTGCATTTGGAGTTAAACTGGTCTGGTTTTGGCCTTTTTGCTGCTCAGAAGCACAACTACTTTTAAAATGCTGATTTTCTGAATGGAGTCTGGTTGATGGGCGCTCCAAATAAGGTCATCTAGACATAAATACTGCAGCGACCTTGTTGTTTGAACCACAGACGGTCTCTTGTTTCTCCACATAGTCTGGTCTGGTCTCTGGACTAATGTGAGGTTCTTTCGTAGACCTCTGGGAGACCACAGACCGCTACGATATGCATCACGCAAATTCTTCACACTTTCATCCACAGCTCTTGTTCCAGCAGGTTACTTTCTACATGTTTTACATTTGATTACATCCACTAAGCCCATGGTACATCAATTAAAAAAGTGTCACAAGGCCGGAGAGCCCATCTGCGGATCACCCTGTTTATTTCGATTTACAATTTAGATGTTAGCCACCTAGTGTCACTGATGTGTGAGTAGATGCAGAATGTGAGTGTTTTTGACATTTGGTGAAGAAAACAGTTATTTTGAGGATGAGTATGTGGCTCCAGGTAGAGCGGAGGAGGCACAAAAACATCAGAGAGGCCCAGCAGTTGAGATCAAACAGCTTTTTTTTATGTGAGGGTCACAGTGTCTGAGGTTTCCTGCCAACGGAGAGAGAGCAGCTAATTCTGGTGCTCATGCTAATCATGTTTTTGATCAGACATCTGTGATTTGATTTAGAGATGGAGGCGAGGCTATTTTTTCATCAGATGAGGACGCTTTTGATCACAAAGCGGCACCGCCGGCATCAACGCGCTAACGCACGCCGCTCTCCGGATCACGTTTACGCGTTTGCTAAAATCACTTTTACGTGTGATCATCAAACACGTGGTGGGAACATTTCAAGCATTAGAAGCAAACTCGTGACCTGTAACCTTCCACCAATCATTCAGCACCGAGCCACTGACTCCGGCGATGCACAATAGTGCGTTGTTCACGGCGCCACGTAGGGACAACGTGGACATTGTTACCTTCCCGTCGTCCCCGGGGCGCCACACTCCCACTGCCCCCTTATTATCACAGCGACTCGTCTCCGCTCCGCCACCCCCGGCCCAAACACCCACTCGTCTCCCATCGCACAGAAAGACCCCGGCTGGCACGCCGCCATCCCCACATTCCCGGTTCCAGCGGGCCTTCGACCCCTCCGACATTCCTCAGAGCTTAGCAGAGATGGCATTTATCTAGAAAATGAGCGTTTTTAATTCAGAGGTTATGGAACGTGTCATAATCAATCTTATCTTATCTTAGGTTAGCATCGCTAGCACAGGGTGGATTTATTCGCCACATCTGATTAACTGTGGATCCGCATGCTCACTTGATTTTGCACGTTCTTCTGCTTACCTGATGATGAATTAATTATGGATTCACATGCTTCTGCATCGTGCGAGACGTTTGATGCGTCTACTGAGTGTGAATGTGCCGAGCAGATGTTGGCCAGATGGAGGAGGAGGAGGCATGAAGAGGGAGGAAGATGAAGGGAGAGATGAGTGGAGAGTCTCACCGTCTACACACTGGCAGCTTTGTTCACCTTCACTCAGGAGCTGAGAGTAACTCTCCCTCCTCTCCTCCCTCCATCCCTCCCTCCTTCCTCTCATCCCTCCCTCCTCCCTCCATCCCTCCCTCCATGCTCTCTTTGAAGTGAGGACAGTAAGCAGGAAGCAAGCCGGAATCGATTGCTCCGTGCATTAGGCCAGGAATGTGTGACTCCCTCCGCCTCCTCTTCCTTCCTCCACCAGCCTCCTGACACATCCCTCATTTACCCCCCCTTCTGCACCTCTTAGTGTGCTCCATACGCCACCTGCCCCCCCTCCACCTTTCACATAAGACCCAACTATTATTTTGGGGGGAGGAGCCCAACTTTTCTTCACGTGGTGCTGTTTGTGAGTCTAGACACTGATCTGAGTGCAGCTGCTCAGAGTGTGATGGTTTTTGATAGAGTGCTTGAGAGAGAGCTTGGTGTTGAAACAATTTCTTGATTATTATTATTATTATTATTATTATTGTTATTATTATCTCATATGCATGTGCTGTGTGTGTGTGTGTGTGTGTGTGTTGACCCATCAGCCTAATAGTTTTGATTCACCCTTTTTGAAAACATATTTTTGACTGTTTTATACCATCATTGATTGCTGACTCCTCACTAATAAAAATAATTAATTTATAGGACTAATGTAGCACATTTCTGATACTAAAAGACACTTTAGATGAGATGCAGGACAAATACAGAATACAAAAATAAAATATTAGGACGCACTTCTCTTTAGCAGTTAGCATCCGGTGTGCAGCGGTGTGGTTGGCTAATGGAGCTAACAGCTAATAATAATTTTGTAATTTATCAACTAAAATTGACAAATGTAAGGATCTGTTGATGAATCTGTTTGGGTAATTATGATGCACTCATTTGTTGGCAAGCAAACAATTAATGATGGGAAACAGATGATTGAGATGGTACTTGTAGTCTCTAAACAGCTTAGATGGCTCTGATAACATATCGTCTGTCTCCTTTATAGCCTGAATAAAGTTGCCTCTTATCTATCAGTTTATCCAAAAATGAGAAATCACTCCGTTTGGGAAAGTTTGTTTGAGTTTCTTGTCATATTCAGAGTGGAAACAGAAGTCTATTGAAGAGTATCGGGGCCAGGCATAAGAAAGGAAAGTTTGAGCTTAATAATGTATTATATTTATTTCTTCATTGAGAGAATTAATTCCAAATGTCAAGAATATATTGCAAAAGTCGAAATTTCAGAGTATGCAAGAAGGACAGCAGTTTGATTTATTCTCTAAAATTCTACAATTATTCTCAACTTTTGGCTTTTTTCTCAAAGTGGTATTTCAGCTTTATTCGTGATATCTTAACTTTTTTTTTAATCAAGTTAGTATTTGAATTTATTTTCAACTTTATTCATTTTTTTTCTTTTTTTTTTATGCCAGGTCCTAATACTCCAGGAAGTTGGTCGCTCAAATGGCAAACTCCCATATTGTTGTTATGTGTCCTTGAGCAACATCACTTTTGGCGTCCGGCAGCAGAATACTGTGCCTGTAATGTAAAACGTCTGTTTAATGTGTGAAACTGTTTAAACGTGAAGTCATGCTCAGATGTCTCCGCCGACAAATGAATAACAAGGACAACGTGTTCTACTGAACAGAATGTTCTCTTGCTTCCATCTCCCAGCATGTGTTTTCTTCACTCGTGAAAAAGGAAAATACTTTCATTGAGGCCGTTGTCAATAAAAGTAAAGGTCAAATCTTTTTAAAAAGTTATTTTTTGCTCTCTTGCCCCATCGTGAAAATAACCTGGTGATCTTCTGCCAGCGAGTTAGCGAGTGTCGTTCAGTCAGTAATCCGGCAGCATGAGTCATCGCCTCCTTCACTTTGCAGAGTTACAACTCAAGGTCTTCCTCTCCACTCGCAGGACAATGAGACAGGAAGGAAGTTGGCTGGAGCTGCACGCCGTTATGTATCACCGATAGACATGAGGCTGTGGATTAATGCAGGGTCCATGTTTACAGTGTTGTTAGTATTTTATTTAACAACTCCGTTTTTTTACACCTATCTTCACACTTCACAAATCACACATTGTTTGGATGACATATTGTCCCAGAAATAATAGCCATAAATAAATCACATTGACTGATGTCACTGATTTCATAAGGAGAATATGATAATAATAATAATAATAATAATAATAATAATAATAATAATAATAATAATAATAATAATAATAATGCTGCAAGTACACCTCTTTAAATGAGCAGTGAGCTGTGCTTCTTAAGAATATTCAAACATTGGAATTAGAAAACTATGAAACACACAACCAAAACGGTGCATTTGTTGCTTGGTTATGGAAATCTTGGTGCTCATTCTGGTATCGTGTTGACTAAAATGTTGTGACATTCTTGGATAAACAAACAGACGTCATCCATTTATCATACAATAAGTCGAAACAGTTATTATTGTGACTCACTTACATATTTAAGTTGTTCCAAATGTCCCTTTTCTAGTCTCTCATTCTTGTGTAATAATGATTAATCCGGCTACACTTGAGGACGCCATCAAGGGGTCGTTATTTTGAGATGTGGCTTTTCCTCAATGATCTGTCACGCTGTCACAATGGTGATTTTTTTGTTCTTGTTGAATTCTTCTTTGATAGAATGCATTTAATGTGAGAAAAGTCCCGGCAGATCTGAGATCTGCACAAATACAACAACGATGCCCTGAGAGTCAGTCAGCTGAAGACCCTTCTTTTCTCTCTCTTTCACTTCCAGCTCTCGAGCGGTCGAACACGATCGACGCCCACGCAGGCCGCCGCCAAGAGTCGCCACTCCAATGGTTTGCCGGCGCGTCACGTGGCCAGTTCAAGAGCCGGAGGATGGATGGGAGACGAGAGCACCGGCAGAGCAGGTGCGACTGTCTGGAGCCAGACGGGAGACCGCGGGGGAGGACGGAGAGAGGAGGAGGAAGAGGAAGGGGAAGAGGAGAGAGGGCAGACTCACCCACTGGAAGTTCTCTCCGGTCATCCGTCGAGTCTGGACTCGACCCTGAGACACATTGTTCAACAGCTGGACTTTCTCACACAGGTCAGTTATGAGTCACACACTCGAGATCCTGGCAGGGTGTCGAATCAACAAAGATACATAATCCAACAGGCCAAGTCAAATTAAACAGGAACACAGAAGCCATTAGAAGAAGGTCTTATGGTGTAGCTGCCGCCTCTGCACCTGTTTATCATCTAGCTAAACGGACACGGTGAGCTAACGGTTTATCTGCTGAAGGGGTGTTCGTGACCGGAGGATTTATGAGTTTACTTTATTGAAAGTGACCGTGAGGAACTTTATACTGGTAATGAAACGGTCCCTGTTCCCTCAGTCTGACCTGCATCAGTAAACGAGACCTCAAAGGCAGAAATCAGACACGATCGTGCAGGTTCACCAGAAACTCTGACAGCTCAGACTCGACAGACCCGTACACAACGTTTGAGAAGATGAAAAGAGATCCTGTATCGGTGGGAGAGAACGAATGAGTCTGAAATAATGTCTCTGTTACATAGAACAGAGACATTATCACGGCTATGAGTTTGACATGTGCCAGAAAACAGTTCTAATGCTCCTTCTCGACGTTTTCGCATTTTGTGTATTTTATGGAATGAAGTCCATCCGACATGTACGTACGTATGATTCCTCTCCAGGGAACACATGAGGATCAGTCCACTGCTGGATTCACGATGCATTGAGACCAAGGGTCTGACCTTTGGTAGGATATACAAGCAGAACGCCACTGATGAGCTTGTGTCGAGATCAAAGCCGAATACTCGGCTGTCCTGAGAAAACACCCTGCCGTGTCACAAGTAGAAATCCTCTTCTGTCTGCCTTCAGCTCTGATGGGATTATTCTTATTTATGATTATTATTTGTGATGGCGACGGGATTGATTTCAAGGTTCCCATCTCTGCTCTCAATCTTCTACTTCTATATTTATTCTATGACTGTAGTTTATAGCGTACGTCCTTTTCTGCCGCCTTCCTCACACACACAGACGGTGTCGGTGCTGGAGGAGCGTCTCACCCTGACTGAGGACAAGCTGAAGGAGTGTCTCCTCAACCAGTCCCACATCCTCCAGGACGTCCGTTCATCGGGAGGGAGGCGGAGGACGGCCAGCGAGGAGACGGACTGATCAGCTGTCTGAGGGCGACCGGGGCCAGCCGACAGTCAGCACACACACACACACACACACACAGGCAGGATGAGGCCGGACATGGGTGTGTGTGTATGTTTGTATCTGTGTATATACAGTATGTGTGTGAGCCGAAATGGCCACCTCGGTGGTCTCTCTCAGGGGTCAGTGACTTAATCGGGATTTGAGCCGTGTGTGTGTGTGTGTGTGTGTGTGTGTGTGTGTGTGTGTGTGTGTGTGTGTGTGTGTGTGTGTGTGTGTGTGTGTGTGTGGATGTTACGTCTAATTGCGACAGCTGCAGCTATGAAAACGTGTGTGTTTCTGTGTGTGTGTGTGTGTGTGTACGTTAGCATGTTTTAGCATTAGTTGCTTCTACATGATTTTTTAAACTTGTAATATGTTTGAATCTTTTTGTAATTTTGCCTCTTGTTTAATTTATATGAATAAATGATAAACCACATTGCACCAATGGTATTCATATTGTCTGTGTGTTTGTCCTGACCAAGGCTGATTTTTATTTTTTATATATGAACTTGTTTTTAGAGCTGCGACGTGAGAATATCAACAATCAGAATTTAGCCCTTTTGATTTTGAGCACAGTGAAATTGTACACATACATTCTTCTTTTATAGTTTTCATGCTCCATGGAAAGAAAACAACAATGCGTGTATGTATTTTATACGTAGTGAAGCAGACAGACAGGCTCACAGACAGACAGGCAGCCTTGATCAATCAGTCTGGTAAATAAGTTAAAAACATAGACATGTGTGTGATTTAAACAGCTCTCTATGCAGATGACGCTTCACTTAACGTGCCAAAAATGAAGGGTGAAACAAGACAGAGATTCCTGCGTCATTTATTGGATTGATACAATTAATAAAATGGAAGTGAATCTGTTCAGTGAGACGAGCGATTGAGGGACGTCAAAAAATGTCATCCATCAAATATCCTAAATAATGCTCTTACCATACAGCAAAGCTACATTGTGTTTCCAGCTAAACGTTTTTTTCTGTTGATGACCGAGTATGTAGAAGTCCACACTGGGAGATCGGGACATTGCATGGGTCAAAGAAAAGCCACCAAACCTTAACCTTCAAGTCTTTCACTCTTGCATACACTTCTATTTACCTTTATTTACCCAAAACATTGAAATTTCCATCGCCACTAATTTAACATGTTGGCTACTTGTATATCCATGTCAGTCTGTCTGGGGAAGCTTGTGTGTGATACGTGTCATGGTGTCTTCTCTCCGCCGGCGACTGTGTGAGGCAGTGAGACTCGAGCTGTTGATGTTTTTCCTGTGGCGGAGATGTGGTGAGCGACACGGCCGGGTCGGGAGGAAGGAGTAAAAAAAAAAAAAAAAAAAAAAGCCACACAAAGGGAGAGCTCTCTCCGCTAGCTGCTGTTTGCTCTCCCCACCACATCCTCTGCTTCCTCTCTGGCTTCGGTGGTCCTCCTCATCCTCATCCTCCTGCACCCTCTCCCAGTTAAAGTGAGACGGGGGACCAGATCCAGTTCAAACACTGCAGAGGGGGGGCCGCTGGAATGGTGGAAGACCTGGAGTTTCATGCACATTAAACAGACGAGATGCGTAAATGGGTGAATTCCAAAAACTGAAACCTCCGTTTAAAAAAGAACTGGAGGGTGGACCCCACACTAGCGTCGCCGTGGCAACAAATCACCATATGAGCATATGATGTGCAGTGGCGACCGCCAGCTAATCAGCGAGGCGTGCTCGCTGGCAATGTCAGAAAAGCACAGAGAAGCTCGGATTACAACACACACAGAGGGAGATTGACCTCATTACTCCACTGTATCCTTACATAACACGTAGCTGTTTGCTGCTGTATTAATATCATACAGGGAACATTTTAAGTCAAATTTAGAAATAATTTGACCGCCTTAAAAACCGAAGTGAACATTTAAAGTGACTCCTGGAAGAAATGTGAATCCGCCAAGATGACCTCCCTTTGCCTTGAAGGCCTCGGACGTGTGCTCTGGTGTTTCCGTACGTAAGTGGAAACACAGGAACACACAAACAGGCTCAGTGGCTCCACCTTTTGTGTACAGAAGCAAGAGAGAGAGAGAGTCACAAGGAAACATTTAACGACCAATTTCAACCTTCACTTCCACTCGGATCTCAAGTGCACACAGGCCTTGTGTGTGTGTGTGTGTGTGTGTGTGTGTGTGTGTGTGTCTATAGTGAATATGATCCTATAACCTGTTAATAGCTTCCTGGAGGCGGGGCTTCCTGTCTGTATTGAGGAAGGAGCTCATACAGCTGTTGGGTTGCCACCAGGCGAGCACATGCTCACAGTTTACTGCTGAACTGTGTGTGTGTGTGTGTGTGTGTGTGTGTGTGTGTGTGTGTGTGTGTGTGTGTGTGTGTGTGTGTGTGTGTGTTTTGTTGTTTATAGAGATATGTATGGATTTGTCAGGCTTATGCAATGGCTGTTCAAGGAATACACATGAAACAAACTTGTGATGAACTTTGAAAATTTGAATCACTTTAAGGTTGTTTGTTTGTTTTAAAGGATCAGTTCAACCAAATAATTAAAACAAATCTATCTATGGTATCTAGTATTAATGTGCAGATTGTTTTTGTGCGCAGACAGACAGACAGACAGACAGACAGACAGACAGACAGACAGACAGACAGACAGATAGACAGACAGACAGACAGACAGACAGACAGACAGACTCCTTTCTACCAAAGAAAATTAATAAAAATAATAAAACTTGTCGGAGTGTGATTTTAGTACATCTTTAATTCTTTAAACAATGTTTACATTTAAAAAGAAAAAAAACTTTAAGAAGAATTGTCTGACTGTTTTGGTGGAGCGTGTCAGTGTCCTCGGGGGTCCGAGATGCTGTTTCAGGGGGTTTTCCACCCTGCAGGAAGAAAACTTGGATTCTATACCAAAACACAAAACAACCTTTCTGTGTATATTGTTTTACCCCACATGGTAAAGTTGTTTGGTCGTAGGCGGCACCAGCCGGAAGGCAAACATTATCTTTAGCCCCAAACTGAATCAACAGATGCTCTCCTCCTCTTCTTCCTCCTCCTCCTCTTCCTCGTCTCATTTCTGCTGCTTCCTGCCTGTTTCTGTAAAAACAGGAGGATTATCTTCTAAAAAATCCCCCCTTTAAACCCCTTCAGGGGACGAGGTGATGAACGGAGCCCGCGACAAAGAGAGAGACAGGAGAAGAGGAGGCAGACAGACAGGCAGGAGAGGAAGACCCACGCTTATTGAGTTACGCTGAGGTTCACAGGATGAGGCCGTAACCATAATTGATTGTAGTGGATGTGATGTGCACACACACACACACACACACACACACACACACACACACACACACACGGTGACACCTCTTCAAACAGGTAAACAGAGAAACCTGCACACCGGCCGACTGATGGCTCCTCTGTTTGTATTTAATGTCTGTTTGACGGAAAGACGTCGTCTGTTTGCCAGAAGGGTTTAACAACCGGCTTCTGTTGCCTCGCTCATAAAATTAATAAATAAACAAGCAGGTTTGCGTTTATTACATGATTGGCAGTTAAAGCTCTCACTGCTGATGTGGTCAAATAAAACCTGACAGGAGGGGGGTGGGGGGGTGGGGGGGTGCTGGTGCAAATGAACCGTTAAAACACAGTATTTGGTGATGTGCATCTGGATCTGATCTGCTGTCCTTACAGATGGACAAATGTGTGATTGATGTTTCCTACCGAGTCCAGCCTCCAACCGCAGATCATGAAGTGGAAAAATGCACAGACGAAATGTAAACTGCTGCTGAATTCTTAAAAACCTACGTAAGTAACTGGACCATCAGTGAGAAGACGAGCTTAGTTAGTTTCCATGTAGTTATTCTTAAGGCCTTCATTTCCTCTCACAGTCAGGCAACCATAGCGTTCTGGATAGTTCTGTCAAATCTCACAAGTGAAACTTGTTGTCAAACGACTTGGACCAGACCAGCGTGAGGTCATGCTTTAAAGCCAAGGACTCGTCACTACAGACAGCAAACAAGTCGGTGTTATTGCTCTTGAAGAGGATGCAAGTATAACCATTGGTTTACAATCTATCTCATGCATCCAAATTGAACTCATCTTTAAAAATGTTCTAGTTATTGCTCAGAACCAAAGAGGGGTATTAGTTCACATTGTACACTATACTCAGTCATTATAGCATGAAGTGTTTTTTCATAAAACAGTTTATATTTAAGAAGTAGCAGCGAATCATGCAGGATTTTTGGCCCTGAAAGAAGCTACAATGTCTTCTTGTCTTCCTCCATATTCCGTTAATTATCTGCTGACCCCTCACTTTCTGTCTGGGACCTAATCGGGTCTCGAGTCTGCCAGAATATGTTGAATATGTGTGTTTTGCTGCTTTATGGTAACTGCTGCAACAATGCACAGAATGAAGACGACTCCAGGACAAAAACAACGAGGGGAAACACATTTTTTCGGGGTTGCGTGGTCCTGAGCAGCAGCAGCCTGATGCAGCGTGGCATGCTGGGACATCTCAAACACTCGTGGCCTGTTTTTACAGGGCTTAGCGTGTTGAAAGCTTATCTCCGGTGGAAAGGGGGGAGAAAAAAGTGAGGGTAGAGAGAGAGAGAGAGAGACAGAGAGAGAGAGAGAGAGAGAGAGAGCATGGGGGGTAAAAACTTCCGCACAGGGAAGCTTCAAAGGGACCTCAGCTCCTGAGTGATCTGTTTGTTGTCATTTGATCCCCCCAGTTGATTTTCTATGCCTCTCTCTCTCTCTCTCTCTCTCTCTCTCTCTCTCTCTCTCTCTCTCTCTCTCTCTGCCTTCCTGTTCCTCTCTCTCTCTCACACAGGAAACGGCACACAAGGCCCTCTGACAACAGCTTCACCCTCTTCCCTTCCTCTGTGGGCCAATAAATGTTATTTGTTTCTCCTCCAGCTTCCTGTATCCTGGACACACAGTGTTCTGATCTCTAAATAGTTTAACTTCCATAGAACCGGCCAGTGTTCACGAACGTCTTGCCCTCCAATAAGCCACAAAGTGCCTTTCTACTAAAAACCGGTCCGTGCTCATGTTTTCCAGGAAACGCTAATTAAGGGTGTTAAGCGCTGGATGTCTTTTCCTACTTGCATACCTCTGTTTGAGATATTTACATAACCGGTCCGGTGACCGTTAAATGTTTTCTGTATTTACTGTTTGTGGTCCACGACGGGGTGCAAATAACTTCCTCATGAGTCAAAGAAGAGGTGTGTGTTTCAGTTATTTTTTATAGTAGCACTGGAGCAAATCCACAATCTGGATCTGAGACTTTGAGACTTGGACCTGAGTCAGACTTAAGTTATATATATATATATATATATATATATATATATATATATACAAAAAAACACTTTAAAGACTTAAACGATTCAAGCCTCAGGTTTTGCTGCAAAATGCTGCAACAAAAACAAAGAAATCAAAGCTGCACACTTTGACTTTTTATTGGCATTTTTATGCATTTTAAGGATTGGCCATAGTTCTGCAAGATACAATATTAATGCAGTTTTGAAAGAAGACCTGAAACGCAGTTTGACTTACACTCAGCACATTTTGGCTTCTCGAACAAAAAAAGGAAGAAAGTCTGTCTAACACCCTTCCTCTAGATACTGCTGGACATCCAACCTGACTCAGTTTTCACTTGTTTTATCTGGTTCCTTTTTTTCTGGAATAAAGGGACCAAACGTGGGAACAGCCCGTCTCCGTTCCTCAGATAAGGAAGTGGTGGACTTCCTGACATCTTGGCCTGTTACTGGTCCATATGGGCTGAAGGTCACTCTGGTGGATCACACATCCTTCCTTCCTGCTCGTCCAGAACCTGTTTGGTGAGTGTCGGACGGCTGTCATGGACTAAAGCCACTATTTCTTATTTTTTTTTACCACAGAGATGTGAAGTTATTTCACATAGTTCCAAAATTGGACTTTTTGTATGTTACATGTGTTTTTTTATATTTCTGAAGAGAGACACCAGTCTGTCAACATAATCAACCTTTTCTTGGAGGCAGAGTCTAGTGGCCATTAAAGGAACTGCAGCTCGGGAAACCTGAGCAGTGACTTTGGACCCCTAAAAAAGTGTGTGTGTGTGTGTGTGTGTGTGTGTGTGTTGAAAACATATTTACAGGAAGTGCCATCTGGGATTTCCTATTAAACCTTCACACACAGACACTCAGCACTCACTTAGACTCTTCGCCTTGTTAGGACATTTCATGCACTCATCTTGCGTCGGCCCCGAACCTTCAGTTGATTCACATGTGCAATGCTGCACGTACATTTAGAATGATGCAACTCTACGAGCAGCCAAGTCTTTACACAGTTTTACCCTAAATGGACAATGTTTAACTTCTGTATTAGTCATCGGAATAGCAGTCTAAAATCTGCCAATGTCCTCTTCTTCTTCTTTTCTCTCTTCATCTATGAAAATATGTCCATGTGTTTCAACCTTTCTCTGTAACTTATACTTTGTTTTCTAGGGATCAAACATGTAATAGACCAATGAATTAGTTGACAACTATTTATATGATTGATTAATCATTTAAATAATTTATGGAACTGTTGTTTCATCAGAAGGGTTGTGTTGTGATCAGTGAGTCACAACCCAAAACACAAAAGCCTTTAATAATTGGTCTCGGTGTTGTTCAGGGAAGGTGACAGAGTGACACAGATACCGATGCTGCTGTCAGCTGCCAAGGAATTAAGGTCAAGGTCAATGGATGACTGACACAGGTGCAGTCAGGTAGGTCTGAATATAAATAGTTCGATTCTACGAGTAATGACTAAAGTCAACATAATTACATATAATTAACAAACAAACTAATTTTAAATATGTGTGTGAATATCTGATGTTTTGATTGTTTAGATATTGATAGCTTTATGATTACTACTTATGTACACAACAAGCTGCTTGACTGCACCTGGACTGGACCAGGTACACCTGGACTGGACCAGGTACACCTGGACCTGGCAGCTTTAGTGTATCTGTGAGCCATCACGTATTCATATATGAGTGGAAACATGTCATTGCTAAGAGCATTTATTAAAGACTTTTCAAGTTTTGCAAAACAGTGGGTGTTGGTATTTTTTTCGTCTTAGGTTTTGAGTTTGTTTTTTGATCCCTGCAGCCAATTTACTGCCATGTGGTCTCTATAGGCTCTTGCTCCTCACATGTGGACATATGCTTCTTTTTCTGTTTTATATCTTTATACAATATCTTTTGGAAGTTTTCACCTTGGGGCTCTGGGCCCACCAACACACTCGGTACTGGTTTTATCCTTGATCGCTACCGGCCGGTTAGGACGACTCAGCACTAAAAGAAATAAGGTTTTTATAAAAAATTGTGAATTATTGGCAGAGAGAATTAATTTAAAAACATTAATATAATAAAAAATCAATCATTTGATGAGCTCTAAGTGGTTCACTTTCTTTCTGTTGGCTGATGTGATAAGAAGCTTATCGTTATGGAAACATGCTCAGGCCTGACAGATCCTGATCCACTTTCTCTCTTCCTGTGAGGAACTGTGTCACTCGGATCATCGCTGTCCCTCTGTCTCTTCTTAGCTTTCTTCCTCTCTCCTCGGGCTGCCATGTGTCGGACCAGTCATGTGTTTGGCTCCAGACCAGAGGATCCTCTCCTGGTTAATGGGTTTTCTCTAAGCCGGCTGTCACGGTCTTAGTGGTCCTCTTCCGAGGTGAATGTGTCAAGGGATCACGCTTCTGGAATCACGCCGGGTGGAGACGATTTCATTCAACAAGGTGGAGGAATGGAAACAAGATTTTCCAGGTGTTTCCTGTGACTCCAAGATACCTGTAAATATCTGCCAAAGTCAATGAAAAACATGTATCTGTGCTGTTATTATTAGAATTTAAACCTCTTTATTCGTTTTTTCTCTAAACAAAATGTAACTTACAAAATAAATAACAGCAAAATATTTGAATTTTGATTACAGCCACTGGAAATTCAGGAACTTTGAAAATGTTATTGCCGTCCATGAACATTTCCTTTTTAAATAGTGACGCAGAGATCCAGACCTCCCGAATCAAACCACATGAAGAAGACTTTGCTGTGATTCTTTTTGAGGCAGGACATTGCTGACTAAGATACATGCTGAGTCATTAGTTTAAAGAAAGAAAAAAACGTTAGTGTTGCAAATGTGAGGAAAAACCTGCCCCTTCACAACACCTGGATTCACCAAAATAAATCACCTATCATTTTGTAAAATAAAATAAATAATTAAAAAGCTACCCTCCTTGTGCTTTAGAGGACGTGATCATCTTATTTAGATAATAAATGAAATTGATTCTGATAAGAAGAAAGAAAATCCTCATGAATGTATGTATGAAATATTAATAATGGCCCGTAAGATTTTGCATCAACACTGCAGCCTGTGATAATTCTGAATGGATGCTGCATTTCAGTTTGGCTTAGTGTTGCATTTGTGGGCCTGTGCTCCCACAATGCACCTGGTATAGCCCACTTCCCAGTACATGAAAGTCTCCTGCCTTCAGACCGCCCTGACCCTTGGGTCCTTTCACCTTCTCTCATCCCTCATCCTCTTTGCCTTCGCTGATTGGATTGACAGGACACCTGCCTGCCTTCATTCTGCTGCTCGTCAACAGCTTACGGCAATTTGTATAGCACCTTTCAACAACAAGGCAATTCAAAGTGCTTTACATAAAACATTATAAGCATTGGAAAGAAACAAAGATAGAATCATTATAAACAATAAAACAAGCAAATAAAATCAGAATAAAAAATAAAAAAACAAGCAGATAAAATTAGAATAAAAAATTAAAAAAACAAGCAAATAAAATAACAAAAAAATGAATATCAAAGGTATAGAAGTTACAGTGCAGTATAAACAATTAATTGATTGTATTTTTTACTGAAAGGCAACGGCAAAAAAAGCCGAAATAAAGCTCTTGTTCTATCAGTCCGTCTGCGTTCAGACCTTCAGATATGAGCTTCGGATGCTGTCCGAAAAATGTAGATTTTGGATATAGAGACCAAAATCATCTGTCTGGCCTCATCCTTAGAGGCCTCAGGGTAAACCCAGAACACTCTGGAGGGATTATATATCTCGTCTGGTCAGGAAATGCCATGCGATTTCTCAGAAAGAGCTGTTTAACGTTGCTGGAGAGAAGGATGTCTGGACCAGCCTGCTGTCCCCGAGACCCTGTCTGGTATAATCAGAAAAAAAGACAACATATGAATGATGGATACATAAGATAATCAACCTGACTCTACATTACTTCTATAACCAAGACGAAGAGAACAGGTAGTACCCGTTAACTTGGCCTAAGCAGGCTAGTGTGTGAAATGCAGTAAATCTTGACTCCAAAACTGCAAAAATGAGCTGAGTTGTTCATGATATTCCCTGACTGGGCCTTCCCTTCCCATTGCAGCACACAGCAATGCACCAAAATATCCCCCAAAAAACTCCCCACTCTGCCTTTTTGAGACATGGCCACACACCTCACACACATCTCCCTCCGTTCTCCTTTAGTCTGATGCAAAACGACAGCGTTTCGTGTTCAAGGGGAAGATTTTTAATGAGCGAGGCTTCGGTGTCGCAGCCACTGCTGGTTTCTTGCTTCCTCTCCAGCGTTTCGGTGACCTTTCCATCGAATGTCAGCATAGCAGAGTCACCCCCCATCTGGTGCTGTAACCTGGGAATTCTCCCCTCACACCGAAATAAGATCATCTTCTCTGCACACCGAGCTCCTGTCAGAGTCCATAATCTTTCTAAAATTAGACACGGAAGCGGTGCGTTTCTGTGAATCAGTGAAAGCCAAATCAAGCGGGAAGACAGGAAGACTGCCAGAACCATCAGGTCAACATAAGTATCCACCGTTCGGCAAGGATTGTAGTCATTTATGGTAAATGGACCTGCATTTATATACACTTTTCTAGTTAACTAGCTACTCAAGGTGCTTCACACTACATTCAGTCACTTTTACCTGTTCACACACATTCATGCACTGATGGCAGAGAGCCGCCTGCACATCAGGATCTAACTCATTCATACACATTCACACGCAGATGGCGCAGCATTGGGGGCAATTTGGGGGTTCAGTATCTTGCCCAAGGACACTTCGTCATGTAGACTGAGGAGCCAGGATTTGAACTGCCAATCTTCTGATTGGGGGACGACTACCTCTGAGGAACAGCCGCCCCATTTGTGCACACATTTGTTTTTTTGTTAATTAATACTGCGGCAAATCTAAAATTAAAAAATATATTTTAAAAATGAATTAAAAACATCTCACAACCCTTTAAAGCATACATGTATACACTTTGTAATGATGTATGTCTACAATGCTGAGCTGTTACAAATAATAATTGTTGACAGATTAATATATTTATATGAATACATACATATTTTAATTCTATATTGGCATTTCAGCATCACAATTTCACATAACATTAAACAAATGGGAAGATTTATGTTAGCTTATTATAGGTTGTATTCATGTTAATGTGTATTTTTTGGACATATTTAAATTTTTGATAGAAAAAAGTTTGGGATCAAATCATTTCGGGGGCCCCCCTGCAGTGACGCTGCGGACCCCCTAGGGGTCGCGGACCCCCTTTTGAAGATCTCAGCTTTAAAGGATAGGATGACAACTTATAGTCAACAAATCATGAAAAACCCAACTATGAATTGATCACACAAACAAGTTTCTCTGTACCAAACAGCTCCAATGTTGCCCAACAGCTATACAAACACGTCAATGAATCTTCCTCCATTACCATCTACTCCTGTTTGTCTAATGTTCACAAGAAAGGAAGGAAATACTGAGCCTGCTTTTTAATGCAACTTTGTATTTGGGAACTGTTATTTTTTCTTTAAAAATGTTTTTTGTTTCACATTGTGGCTTTGGGGCTTTTCAGGATTTCATACTTTCAATGACTTAAAATAAAATCCTTAAAAAGCAAACAACAAGCAATAGCATTTTGCTGCACTAAATCACCGTTAATAACCCCGATGTTTGTGTGCGTGAGTGTTTTGGAAAAGCCTGACTTCCCCCACATCCACTCCAAGCCTTTAATCGAGCGACTTGCCAAAAAAAAGAAAAATCTTTTCTCCAGAACACAACAAAGACCCCCAGCCCCAACCCATCCTGTTCCCTATAATCCCCACCAGGTGTTGGCAGACCCACACACTGCCCCCCTCCCCCCTTTCAGCCCTCTCCTCCTTCCACCACTTCATCATCCCTCCGTTTCCCAGAATCAGACATCTCTCCTTCACTCACAAGGAGAAACACTTTGTATCTGGCAACCGCTGGTGTTGTTCCATCTCTGCTGGCTTCCTTCCATCCAGGTTTCTCACCCCCCTCTGCACTCCCCCCACACCCCCCACTCCTGCATCCGGATGTCTTCGGTCCATCTGTCAACGCGTCTATCCCCAGACAGGAGAAAGGGAGGGGGGGCAGGAAGGAGATGACAGATGAGAGAAAGCGAGAAGGCCTCAGATGAGACGGCCCTTGCTATCAGAAATGGCTCCTATCGTCTCCCTCTCATGATAAACAGGAATTATTACAGTGAACTCACATCAGGTGACCCGACTCCAGGAAAGGACCCGCGCACCTCGGCCCCTCGCCTCGCCAACGACCCCGAACCTCCAGTTCCACTTTGAAGTTAATTTTCATCTGATAGTTGGCGAAGCTTTGTCCATGGAGAGCTTTTAGCTTCTCTGTGAAGGAATGTTGTGGAAGAAACGATGATCTTCCCGTGGGAATGTGGGTGTCTTCCCCCTCCGAGGCCTTGATTTCACGCATCATCAGTCTTGACCTGTGTAACCCAATGAGAACCCTTTGTTCTTCTCATCAAAGGGGTCCCGCCGGACCCAAGATCAATCGGCGATTGATAGCGCAAAGCGGATTCCGCGCTTTTGGAAGGCCATCAATACCGTGACCAAAGTAGGGGAATCCCTCTTCAGTGGACTGATTGATTGATTGATTGATTGATTGATTGATTGATTAGTTGTCTGAGAGTCTGTTGCTGGGATATCTTATTTTTTATTCATCCTTCATGAACACACAGATGTTTCCAGATTGTTCTGGTTTACCAGGAACATATTTTGTCTTTGGTAACTTCCTGCGTAAGAGCAACATCTGTCTCTGTTAATAAAACAGCAGCAGGGAGAGAGAGAGAGAGAGAGAGAGAGAGAGAGAGAGAGAGAGAGAGAGAGAGAGAGAGAGAGAGAGAGAGAGAGAGAGAGAGAGAGAGAGAGAGAGAGAGAGAGAGAGCAACTCAAAGCCAGATTGTGGATGTGTCTCCAGGTAAAGTGTGGAGGAGGATTAGTTTGATGCCCCTATAGAACAGACCCAGTCTCCTCCCTCTATCTAATGAAAGAGGTTTTTTTCTCTCGGGGGCCTCCGGTCTCATCTCACCAGTGCACTGTCCTCTACCAAACACTCGGGGACCTCTGGCCAGTCTTCCTGAACAGAGGGCGGAAGCGGGACAGGAGGCCCATGTTGTGGCTGAGGCGTGATCAGGCGCCAGGAAGGCAGGAAGTGGAACTTTGTCACGTAAACAGTAAAGATTCAGCACTTTTGAGCAAGACACAAAGAACGGTTTGTCCGCGTGAAGCACGTTAGCAGACAAAATAAGGATGCTAAGTGACTACGCATCAGCTCTGGTGGGCTTTAAGCACAGTGAGTACCTAAACCCAGACCCTTATCTCTACGGTTCGTAGTTGAGTGAATGTCTCAGGGTGAAAATAACTCGAATGCAGCACAGAGAGAGAGCCTCGTCTTTATCGGCCATTTTCACAGGTGTGATTAATAACATTAATCATGGCCGCATTCCATTTAGGTGAGCCGGGGCCCAGCTATTGTGCTGTCTGGCTAAATGAAATCGCTGTGACATGAAACAGAATGGAACAATAGTTTGATCAGCTACAGCTTACATGGCAAAATGGCGGCTGTGAAAAGGGCCCATGTCTGAGGGGCCCAGGTGCTCCAACCAGCGGGCCTCTGCTCTATTCAAGCGCTCCAGTGACAGTGAAAGTGTTAAGACCACCCAAAACCAAGACCAGGTCATGACCAAGGCCAAGACTTTGAGATTTGAGGGGGTTGAGATCGGGCTTTTGAATTTGATCCGAGAGATCTACATTCCCGATCAAAGATCTGAAGATCTTGTTTGCGTGTTTGTTTAAATTTGGCATGAGAAATATTATATTAATAATGGAAAGATCAAGAAAAGGCCAAAAGGTCATGTCCTCCATGAAAAAGGACCTAGAGTTTTCTAACTTTGCATGCGGATTGCAGGGGAATACACTAAATCCATTTTATTAACTCACTAACTCACTAACTTTTGTACGCATCACTCTTGCACCGAGATAAAAGTAATCCAATACCAATAGGTTGAGCTTGGATCTCCTCATCATCCCATCAGCCCTCAGTCTTGTCCTGCTCTCCCTCCTGCTGGCAGCCTATATGGCCCATACACTCCTCTCTGGCTGTGGTACAGTAACCCTCACCCCTTGTGTCCTGGCAGCCTGCCGCAGTATGCCGAGCGGGCGAAAGGCCCAGCCGGGCGAGCAGCCGGCCCTGGGATGGTGACATTTTGATCTTTGGGGAGGCACCGCCAGCCGTTCCCCTTCGGCCGAAGCTCTTTGTGATTAAGTGGCATTAGCGGCAGAGAGATCCTTTAAGACGCTGCAGCCACGCACGAGACCTGTGGGCAGCTGGCCCTACGCGGGGCTGATGGGATTGGAGGAGCCAGGGAGTGCTGGTTACGCTGGGAGTCAGCGGCGGATGGGGGGCAAGTGAGGCGAGGAAGGAAGCGGGGCCAACTCTGGCCTCGTTCAAATCCCAGATTTGGTGGGGCGGACATGGTGTGCCAACACCGCGGATTAGGGGTGTTTGGCTTTTGACCGACAGTGGGAACGAAAATATCTGTGGAGGGAGGGTGGGGGGCACGTGTGTCCTTGGATCGGTGACTATGCCATATGAATGACTATAGTGAGGCTGTTTATGGGGGAGAATGAACCACATGTATGGAACCAGTTGGTTTGTGTTACTGGACTGTGCATGTATACGTGTGTGTGTGTGTGTGTGTGTGTATGTGTGTGTGTGTGTGTGTGTGTGTGTGTGAGTGTGTGAGTGTGTGTGTCTGTGTTGTGGCTCAGCACCGTGTGACAGTTGGTGGCCCCAGCTGGTCGAGCAGTGACAGTGGTAATCGCTGCATCTCGGGGTATTTGGCCAACGGCTGTCGACTCTGAGCGCTGTGTGTCACCGTCACAGCGCTGAAAGAAAAAAATCCTCCGTCAGTGGATTTAAAAAATGCTGTACCGCGGGCCTCGATTGATACAAGTGGCACAAGTGGCCGGCTTGTTTGGTGGTCAGGTGACTTAAAGGCAGAGTAGGTCATTTGGAAAAACCAGAGACCATGACTTTGAACGCATTGCCGAACCTACAAAGTCCCGCCCCCTTCGTTCAGACCGATATATAGAGCACCAGCAGAGTGCAATCAGGAAGTAAGCATTGACAGACAGGCAGGCCGTCAAATTATATTCTCTGGCCCCACTTTTTTGATTGGACAAGTTTTTACAGTCCTGCCACGGCCACAGATGTGATTTTTTTTTTTTTTTTTTATGTCAGGGCATTTAATGTACTCGCTAAGTTATATATGGGTTACTAGGTTACAAGGATTTCAAGAAATATAACAGACGTGTTTCTGAATAGAATCACCGACTCAACCTTTAAACGTGAAACGTCGAGGTGGTTCTGTGCACTTTACTGCAGCTTTGGTGTAGTTTTGTTTCAGTTTAATGCAGTCGTTCATAAAAAAAGATTTGGAAGAATAAAAAAACAATTGGAACACAATGAAAAAATGTACTTTACCTCACACCAAACCGGACTCATGGTGCATTGCTGTTCGGTGACACAACTACACCAGCTAAATGAGCCACCGGGACATTAATGAACTCCCAACAAACACAGCAACATGGCAACGAACATCAGCTGCTACTTCAGCTGACAGCACACAACACAAGGGTTCGGAGGCCTTTTTTGTAACAGGATTTCCTTGAGTTCGGCAGCTCCGCCTGCAGATGTCAGATTACCTTTTTAGTGTTTGATCGCGCTTTCAACGGAGAGACAACATCCTCTAAGCCGAAGCAAACGAAGCGCTCTCTTCATAAACCCCCTCCCCCAGTTATTGTTTATCTTTAGGAGCGTGGAAGACTCATGGCTCCGGGTCCTCCTCTGTTCCTCGAAGCCCATTTCTTCCCCTAAAGCTCGCTCGGTAGGTCAAAGGTCATCCCTAGTGCTAATTGTTCTGGGGGTGGGGGGGGGGGGCGTGGAGCTGAGAGGGGCTTGCTTTCCTGAAATGACTTCAGGAGGACGGCTGAACAATGGTGACCGATTGTGTGTGTGTGTGTGTGTGTGTGTGTGTGTGTGTGTGTGTGTGTGTGAGTAACAGTGTGGGTGTCCACAGCTAGGTTACATTTTGGGGGGTAGTGAGGTCAGGTCTAGCAGCCTCAGTTCTTGTTTAGACCCCCCTACCTTTTAGTGGACATACTATGTGTATCAAGATTATAGACATGGACACACAAACGATGTTTTCTTCATTCAAAGTTTCAGTAGTTTGACAGAAATAACATTCACTAAGGGCATCATTGGTCACACTATGGACGCGGCCATATTTCCACATTCCATACACAATGCATTTCTCCGGTTTCCCCCCGGACCTTGAATCCAGAGGCTACCACATATGGTATTGATCCGGCAACACTATTACTCTGTGTGGTGATTGGACGTCACACTTGTGGCTGGCAGGCGCACAGTGTGGTGTGTGTCAGAGGGTCGATGAGGGTTGTAAAAAAACATCTTTACAGTCGATTATTTATCAGGATTATTCGTTGATTTGAAGGAAAACAGATTTTTATTGCGCGTTCCCATTTTCACAAACAGAACCAAGCTTTTCAAATGTCAATATATCCTTTAATATATCCTTTGTCCCTGTGCATCCCCAAGAAACAAAATAAAAATGACCTTACCCTTTTACCCCAAATTATAACAACAAGGCACCGCATTCACTTTTACTTTCCCACTGTACTACATTCCTGCTAACTATCAAATCTTTGCATCAAAACTCACTTCTTCTTCACCTAAATTCAGAGGGCAGACAGGCAAACAGAGTCACATGTTGTGTGTTACTCTTTCCCCCCCCCGGACTGCAGCTGCAGCGTGCACGCTCAGCGGTGTGGCAGCGCCCCAGAAAGTCAAGCCAAAAAATCTCCATCAGTCCCCTGGTGGCTGGCTGTTACTGAAACGCTTGATTTGATATGCAACCATTTTTAAATGAGCGAAACGTCATTATCACATTACATCGTGGTCATTTAATCGTTGTATATCCGTCATCGCGATCGTGATTAATATGAGGTTAATTGTGCAGCCCTCCACGAACCAATGGGAGACTTCTCTGTGACTATGTCCAAATACATTGAAGAAGAAGAAAACCTTGGTTCCCCCGGAGAACCAGCTGCAGCTCCTTTCAGATTCACATTGCCACTCCTCGCTGCGCTCGCTCCTCGTTGAGGTCTTCTACCTCTGGTTCGTCCCACCGACCAGACGCTCGGCGGCCTAATTACAGGGGCCTCCTCGCTTAAGGTCACACAACGAGCAAATCAGCAACGAATAACCACATAATGGCCCTTATCCTGCTCGCAGTCCCTTCATCCCTACGCGGGGAGGTCATTACCCACGCTGCTTCGGGGCCTCCTTCCTTTCCCAGTGTTTACCACATTCCTCCCATACTTGAGCCGTACTCGCATGGGAAGCCGGGACCGTGTGAGGATGTCTATGTGTGCGTGTTGGGCTGAAACAGCTGTCAAGGTTCTTGTCTGAACGCGTACGACTCGGCTCATTTCCTGGCGGGTGGTTGCTGTGTTGTTTTGTTTGGTTTCCGGGGGGATCGCTGGGATGTTACGGACGAGGGAGGCCGTGCGGCGCTGGAATGCATCGAGACCTCAGACCTCATCGTCGGCTAACTCGCCGACTTATTTCAAATGTATTCGGTGTAAACCGTATGATTTACTCGTAAATACAGATGTTGTGTAATGATGAGGCCGTTGGAGAGCTGAAGTCCTGCCTGTATACAGGACTCCGATGCTATATTAATGCTCTAACAGCTATTTGTAATGTAAAGATATATTGGAGGAGAAGTCGCTCTCCCTCTGTGTGTGTTGTAGTTTGTGTTGTTATGAGCACCATTAATGTGTTTTCTAATAAAGATTTTATTTTGTTACCGTCTGAAAGTTGAGTTATTACATCGACATTCTGAGTTTTTGCTTCTGTACCGGACACATGAACATTTGCTCCCGTTACATAAAAACACAGGTGAAAAAAGTACTCAAGCAACCATGACAAAAATAACAACATCAATTGTTGTAATTTGACTTCAGGATCTTTTGTTTTCTCCTCAAACACAGTCATAAAATATAACAGGAAGTTATAAAATCCTGATTTACGGTCATTAAAAACACACAGGGAGGACGACGCGGTGCCATTGAACTCCAACGTTTCTGTGTTTCATTTTTTCCTCGATGTTTTCCAGGAAACGATGAGACAAACTCAATTACATCACATTGTGGCGGTGGTCCGATGACGCCGCGTGTTGCTCCGTCTGTCTTGTTTATGCAGCAGTTTGAATAACAGTGACCCTTTGTGTTGGCTGAGGACTTCCAGAGTGGACACGCCTCCTGTTGTCTGGCTCTAATTCAACAGCATCTGCACTCGTCTCAGCAGCAGCTGTCGCCAATTAAGTCGTATCGAGTTGACTTTCAAGTCTGCCAGTGAGAATATTTTCACAGGAAATGTTTTTAGATAAAACACGAGCACACGCAGGATATAAGGATATGAAACTCTATGTATTCACACTTTTTCACAAATTGTCATTCTAATGGGATTTACTAAATAAAATACATTTGCAAGGATATAACTTTCGGAAGCTATGATACCATTGAAATGTCAGACAGGAACTTTGGAAATGTAGAATTAGGCAAGTTTCCATTGATGAAACAGCTTTCAACAGAAGCTGGCGGTTTATACGCTTTACACCTTTACGTAAACTAAGCAGAAGAAGAAGTAGAGGTTGTGAAAAGGAAACAAAGTCACCTCGGCCGCAAAAATGGAGAAGTCTTCAGGAATTTTGTTTCAATTGGGCATGTTTGAATTGTTCTTTTATGTCAGCAGCACCATGTTTCATGTTTCATGTTTCATGTTTCATGCAGCCGGAGAAAAGGAAAATATAAATATGAGTCTGAAGACACACGACAGTTTGAACAAACTCGGCGAAGGTGTTTCCACGTCCAAGTCAACACATCAACTCTTTTCCGACAAAGTGAAAAAAAACAAACACTTCAAGCAAGAAATAATAATCAAAGTAGGCTACACATAAAAACACTTAAATGGAAACACGGCTAATGAACCTGAGTATTTCCTAAAGTTGTTTCACATTAAAAGCCTCCAAGGGGAAAAAAAAGAGAAACTGTATCCCTTAGAGCTGCTGGAAATCATTTAATGTGAAATCTTCAGCAATGAATTAGTAAGAGAGAATAATTGCAAACAGAAACCCAGAGCGACACATCGGTGTGTGCAGGATACGATGATGTTGTTGTACTGATGCAGAATGAAGCTGAAGGAATTTAAATGATCCCTGAATGTGTCATTCAGTTTAAATTAGCAGAAAATTAAAAATGAGAGCAGATGAGAAAACAAAACGGATGATTGGATGTAATTAGCTCCATTTTGAAATAAATATTTGAGGATTTATGGCGACACGAGTCCTCGACGACAGTGCACAATATACGAAGCGAAAGCAGAAGTGCCTCGGCGGCGAGTGCGTACACGTCCGACATGTTGTTTTGGCGGCTGTCTGAACACGGAGTCCACCGGCTGACGTCTGAACACGTCTGCACAGCTGCTGAGAAGCTGAAACACGCCCCGACCTCCTCGGTGGCCGGACCAGGAATGTCAGCAATGTTTTACTGACAGAAACACAGTCAGGCCTTTTTTGGGCAAATCGTCGCTCGATTCCATACAATAGATCCTCGTTGTCGATTCCCGACAAACCTCTTCCTCTGTTTGTGTGCTGCTTCGTCTTTCTGCCTCACTTACTCATAATAACATTATGAGAACTCCCAGGAGAGCACCACAATGACTTGATGATGATGATAATAATAACAATTACATTATGTAGTATACTATTATATAATATTCATCATACATTAGGTCATTATTACTATTATTATTATTATTATTATTATTATTATTATTATTATTATTATTATTATTATGCTCTCTTCTTTCTTTGTCCCCACATCCACACTAAACATATGCTTTATACTACAGTGACAGTAGCTGCATTATATCTCTATTAATTGTTTTCTGTTTTATTTAGTTGTTTTGGTTCACAGTGTCACATGTTTTGTTCTTTTTATTGTTGTTATTTGCACTTTTTCTCTTCTATTCATATGAACAAAAATGAGCATTTCACTCTTGTTTTATGCAACGTATCTGTAAAGTCACTATTGTTTTGTTCTTGCACCAATAAAAAAAGAACATACAGAATAACACACATTCATCCGCTGTAAACCCCCTCTGCATTTCCTGTTTTGCTCACGCTTGTTTTGGTCCGTCTGTTTTTGCGAAGCCGCTCTCGAAGGACAGCGGCTTCTTCCTGTTTTCACCAGACCACAGAAGAAGAAAGTGCATGGCAGCGGGACTTCCTGTCCCCTTGAACACCTTGACTTTTCCTTCACCTGCTCTGCCTGGAAAACACGGCAGCGCACGGCTTGGAATCGCACCAGATTGGACAACCATGCTGATGCAACACAAACATCACCTCCCAAGAGATGCTGGTGGGTTTATGGCGTTATATTAATAAAATCCAATGTGACAGAATTAATTTGTTTTGGACAATTTCAGCCTTCGAAGGTTAGAAACACAGCGACGATGTTCTGTAACGGAGAGATCAGTGTTCACATGTAAACATCGCAGAGAAGCTTCTGTTACCAAAATAAGATGGAAGTGTCAGTCGGCTTGTTTACTTCTGGACAGCAGCCAGTGTTGTGGGATGATTTGGCCTAAATTAACCTGGACCCACCTATTCTCCATGGCTTTTAATTCAGGCTGAGCATGACACCCGTCTACTGTATTTTATGTATATTATTTTTATTTATTTATTTTTATTATTCTCATTGTATTGTATTGTATTTGTTTTACTGAACTGTACAGCACTTTGGTCAACCATTGGTCGTGAAAAATGTGCTCTATAAATAAAGTTTGAGTTGAGTTGAGTTGGAATGTGTCTCATACTGTTTACAAACGCATATTAATCTTACCTCCAAAAATACAGCAACTGAGACATTCATTCAAAATACATTTTGCATTCTTCTGTTGTGTTTTGAATCTTACTTTTTGTAGCTATATGAGACTTAATGTAATGTGTTGCCCACTCTACATGACAACATATGTAAAAACCATATAAACTACAGTAGGCAAACATTAATAACATTTTAGTTTAGTTTTGGACTTCCATGATACTTTGGAAGGTTGGTGCGGTGTCATT
This sequence comes from Eutrigla gurnardus, assembly GCF_963514095.1. Classification (NCBI taxonomy): domain Eukaryota; kingdom Metazoa; phylum Chordata; class Actinopteri; order Perciformes; family Triglidae; genus Eutrigla; species Eutrigla gurnardus. The sequence continues at coordinate 8,747,166 of NC_139923.1, read as the reverse complement.
TTGTCTTTATTCTTTTATTGTTGTTTTTTGGCTTTTTACCTTCTATTCATATGAATATATAATCGTATTTCACTTCTGTTTCACACATTCTATTTAAAGTATTTTTAAGCATGGATGTATAAAAACAACTGTATAGCGTTGGAGACGACGCCCCATTCATTCCTATGAAAGGTGCACAGTGGCGCGTGAAGCAGAAAAAGTTAGACGTACAGTTAGAGAGTATAGCCCTCGGTCCATGGATGACGGACGAATAACTCTGGATTCACCCATTTTAGGATCTAATGATATGTAAGTGTTCGTACTGCGTTTTATATATGAGCCGCCTCGTTCTCAATGCAAGTCAATGAAAAGAGTTTTTAGGCCCCACAGCATCATCTGACCAACCCGTGAATAGTATTTCCACCGCCCGGCCACTAAGTTAGATTTGCTTCAAAGACCGGTACGCTCTCTGGGGGTTTTTGGTTCGATGCCGTCTCCCTCCCTCCATAGATATCTTATTATAGATAATATTCTATGCAGATGATGCGGTTATATTTTCTTACAGCAATTTTACTCTTCTGTTTCTTTCCATTTCCATTAAGAAGTGCCAACAGCGAACACGAATCCTCCTTCAGTCCAAAACACAAAGTCACTGTCAGATGTCAGTAAGCAGCTTCCACACAACAACTGCTCAAGCTGAGCTGATAGATATGCAAATCCCGTTGCTTAATGTTAAACACGGCCGGAAGCTACCGAGGGGAGAAGCCTGTTTGTGTCTGTGTGAACGCAGAGTGACGGACAGGAGCGAGCCGGATGGAAATGGACACCCAGCGAAGGGGAAATCCTCTCTGGGGGTCTCGCTCACACGTTCACCATGTGATCCTGAAACTGCACTGAGGCTTACCAAGCCCGTCTCCAGGATCCCGTCTCCAGGATCCCGTCTCCAGGTCCCGTCTCCAGGATCCCGTCTCATGGTCCCGTCTCCAGGTCCCGTCTCCAGGATCCCTCACGTCTGTTGTAACACCCACACACACACACACACACACTCACAGATACGGCGATGCAGAGCAGAGACAGAGTGATGGAGCAGTTGATAACGCTGGAGCCGCCATTGTCTTGGCAGAGTTCAGACCCGGGTGTGTGTCTGTGGCTGTCACGGAACAGCTGGAGGGGAACTCCCTGGAAGTCGCCGGGAAAATGCACATATCATTACGTTGTGAGAGAAGCGAGGTGAATGTGAATGCTTCTGGGATTAACATGTGAATGGTGAGTGAACGGGCGCCGGAGACGGCAGATACGATCTCTCACTGTGGGGCTGGAAAAGGTCTCAATCTCCACCTCACTGATGTAAACACAAGTGGAAATGGTGTTTACGCGTGGCAGGCTTTCTTGAAGAATTTTTTTGTCTGAAGCTTCGTCATTTGACACTTTTTACACTCCTTTTCCTGGGGGGGACGAAGAGTTTTGTAAATGTGCACGAAGAGCAAAAGAAACTCAACTCTCGGTTCACCTTCCATTGTTGCTCTGGTGTGCGAGGGGGAACCATACATCTGACGCTTATTTAATAAAAACGCTGTTGTGGCGTTACCCTGGAAACTAAAGTTCAGTATAAACGGTGTGAAGGGTCTACTTTCTTTGATGACAGCGGGATCTCTGTGTAAAACACCTTATATGTGCCGCATGCCCGCCATGTTGACTCCGACCGCGGCATGATTAGTGACACTTTTATGGCTCCTTCCTATTGCAGGAATTCTAACCGGAACCTGTTAAGGAACTTGAGGTTTCCCGATTCTTTGGTTGGAACATCATATAATATCAGAAGGACATGACCTATTAACGACATGACCCACATAAGTAAACAAGACAAGCAAGAATATCGGCTGTTTATAAACAGTTATTCTGAATGCTCTTCATTGTTGCCACTAACTCCAGTTAAATCAGACAAAATCCCTTTCGCTTGTATCCAATACCATGCAGCCAGTGGTCCAGGACGTATCGCTGACCCTGCTGGAGGGAAGAAAACCACGAGAGGAAGATGAGAGGTTTTCTTAAAGGCGAGTCCATACCGGACCGAAAATCGGCGTGTTTGAGAGAGTCGGCGTCCGTGACATGAGTCTACTTGGTGTGGTCCGGCCACGTCGGCCACGTCGGCGTTCATTTCAGCCGACTCAAATGTATGTCATTCTTTTACCATTCTGATTGGTGGAGGCTAGCAGCTTGACTAGCGAATCAGTGAAGCCCGGAAGTGACGATGGTAAACATACCAGATAAACAGTGGAATCGGGTTACATTTTACATTTTAGATTTTTCCGTTTACATTTACATTTACATTTAGGTCATTTAGCAGACGCTTTTGTCCAAAGCGACTTACAATAAGTACATTTGTCAAAAGAAGGAAACAAAGAAACCACGACGTATCATTGCCGATGCAGTAAGAGCTAAAAATAGAACAAGTGTTAGGTCCTCATCTGAGTAAAGTAGTACTTCAAGAGTAACAGTGCTACGATCCGAGTTTTTTTTTTTTTTTTTTTTTTTTTTTTTGCGGGGGGGGTCGAGGGAGGGTGTTAGTGGGTCATGCTATGTAGAGTCGAGGTGAAGTCTGAACAGGTGAGTCTTGAGCCTTTTTCGGAAGATGGCAAATGACTCAGCTGTCCTGACATTGGTCGGGAGTTCGTTCCACCACTGAGGCGCCAGAACAGAGAAGAGTCTGGACTTTGCTGAGCGACATTTGTTTGATTTCAGCGATGGTGGTACCAGCCGGCCAGCTGAAGTAGAGGAGCGGAGTGCTCGCTTCGGGGCATGAGGTTTGACCAGTGTTTGAAGGTAGGCAGGTGCCGTTCCATTGATGGCCCTGAAGGCCAGTGTCATCGTCTTGAATTGGATGCGTGCTACAACAGGGAGCCAGTGGAGGTCACGGAGGAGGGGGGTCACGTGGGAGAATTTGGGTAGATTGAAGATAAGGCGTGCTGCAGCGTTCTGGATACGCTGCAATGGTTTAATCGCATAGGCCGTTCAGAGAGTAATCACAACTACAGTCTACAACCTCACTTTGCTGACAACAGTGACTGGTGAGGACACTGGCTCTGTGTTATGGTCTAGAGAGGACCGGCTACTTCCGGGTTTCGTGTTTTTTGGCCCACAATACAGATTAGCGCCGCCTGTTGTTTTGGAGACATTACATCTCGCGCAAGCGCGGAACGTATGGCGTCGGCTGTAATTGCGTAGGTGTGAACCGCCCATGTCGTTGTTCGAGTCGGCCATATTAAGTAGCCCGACTTCATTTACCGACGCGGGTCGGGCACTTTTTCCGGTGTGGACTCGCCTTAAGGGAATCTGGTGCACGAGAACCAAACACAAAATTACCCTTTCCCGAACTAATCCACATTCACGTTTCTGAATCCGAGTCAGGCCCCATGAAGCCACAGTGGTGTGAAGCCCCAGAGCACATACTGAGCAAGTTGTCGGAGGCATCTCGTGCTGCTCAGGTCTCGGCCCTGCACAGATACCATCAGTGTGATAAGAGAAGGAAGCATGCAGTTGTTATCTGTGAGCAGGAACCTGGCAGCTCATCCTGTTGTGACCTCGCCGCTCCTCTGCTTCACGTTATTCTGGCGTCCGCGCTGCATCGCCTCAGCCGAATGCGTCACTATCGCATCACGGTGCGCCACACACCAATGAACGCCTTGGAAGATTAACATTTAAAGGAGGTTTGATTCGTCACGTTCAACGTCACAAATGTACCAGAAAATGTCATAGGGGTTGCTTCTTTTTGAAAATCTCTTTAGTCTCTCTTTCAAACTTTCCAATCAGAGTTGGTGATTGGTGGAACCGTGGAAAAGACCAACAAAGACAGTTTTGATGATTTTATTTTGTTTCTATCCAATTTGCATGAAGTGTATCTTTTAAAATGACTGTTGTCTGACTGGAGTCTGGTGGCTTTGAGGAGAGCGTGTTAGATGAATATATAATAATAATTGTCCAAATCTCTTTTGATAGATTGATAGATTGTGCGTGTCAGAAACCAGGGTGTCGTGTTTCCATCGCTGCCAATTGGAGCAGCAATATAAAACCTGGGAGCGTCATTTATCCTGGGAATAAATCACCGATCGTTACCTTTCCTACTGAAGACAAAAGCCTGATGTTAGTGGGTGTTAGTGGGTTTTTTTATCCATCAGGTAAGGGGTCTCATATGCAACTTCCTGTCACCTTACATTATGTTAATTGTGGTGCCGTTAGAGCCCATTTACACCCAATAATATTAACATGTGATCTGTATCTGGATTAGAGCCTGACTGATACGTGTTGAATTTCTCACCTTGCGTTACTCACGTGACCTTGACAGCAGGAGGATTTGTGTTTATTCGCGTCACTCGCGTTCACCTCCATGTAAGAATGTCAAAAGAAGGTCAAAATCACCACTATTACTGCTTTGTACATGTTGAAGTCTCAGATCCACCAGGAAACAAACGCCGTCCTGTCTGGGTTCATGACATCATCCAGAGGTGCTCGGTGGATTTCACCAAGCTGGATTAACTGGATCTAGCAAGACCCATGTGGGCTGGTTTACCACAGGTGGAGGAACCCAGAATAAAGTATTTAGCTGTGATTTAATATCAATAACCAGATGAAAAGGATGCTGAAATAACTCCATGATGATGGTGATCAGTAAAAAGTTTGAAGTCATGCTTTGTTAGGTCTGTCTGCAAGACGACAAGCTAACTACTTTTAAAATGCTTGATTTCTGAATAGAGTCTGGTTGACGGGTACTAGGCTATGCATTGTAGGTGCTCCAACAACACTCCAAATAACGTCATCCAGACATAAATATGATCAGCGACCTTGATGTTTGAAACACATACAAGGTTCTTTCGTAGAGCTCTGGGGGGCCGATATACAATATTTATTTCTGATTGTCTCAAGCAGAGCTCGGTTGGTCACATTTGTCCGTATATCAGTAGAAGTCTCCTCTGGATGCCCCTGTGAACATAACACATAGCCCTCTTTGTTTGCAGAGGAAGGGCTTGTCTGTAGGCTTCAGAGAGGCAGAGTTAGCTCACCTTCCACTTCCAATTCTTTTTAACATCATCTCACTGTTTTCATCAATCAACGCCTGTTTTCTGTGTGCACTTCCACCTGCACTGACATCCACACGATCCAGATCCCATGGAAACACCAAGTGTACATCTGGATTGAAGGAACTTCGTGGTAAAATACTTTATTCCAAGTCTATGATTTTGTGTTTGTTTTTCTTTTTGTGCGTCCGGTCATGGTATCTATCACTTCTCACACCCGTTTCCTCTTTCAGGCGCAAACAAGTTCCTGTGCATCCCACGCTGACTTTCGGATTTCGCAACGCAGCGGTGTACGCAGACACGCTCTCATTGTCCGCCTCCGTCTGTCTGTCTGTCTGTCCGTCTGTCTGTCGTTCTCACACAACAACTTCCATGCTCACTTCCTGATTGTGCATCATGTCTAGCTCCAGACCCGATTAATGCATGTGGTGAAGTCTTTGTTTGAGGACAAAGGATCTCCGCGTCTGAGACGAGCAGCCGGTGGCAAGGAAACAAGGAGGAGGAGACGATTAGCTGCTGAATGAGTAGTGAGGGTGGGGTAAAACCAGAGGGGGGGTTAATAGCATCAAACTGCTCCGACATCGAATCACAATCCTCCAATTTGAGTTTCAGACACCGTTTACAGTTGAGGAACTATTTGTATCTGGAATTGGATGTAATGTTCCAGACCTTTAAACGTGTTTGACTGCCTGTGTAGTTCAGGCTGAAACTAGATTGTTTCCGGCACAATAAAGCCACAGCTGCAGACCTCGGTCTGTTGCCCAGCAGGTTATCGCCTGACCGTTACACTCACCTGGTAACAGACTGGTGGAAACATGAACCAATTGGAATGTCTCAGAGACAGCGAAACTAGTACAGGATGCAGGAATCACTTGAATTATAATAGAGAGCAGCGACACAACACATTGGACGTGGAACCCAGTTTGCCCGTAGCGAATGAATGGAGAGGAAGAAAGAGAGGAAGAAAGTTTGGGGTTTTCCAGGAGAGAAACCGGAACAAACAAGGCAGTAAACAAGTTAATGGATGATGAATGATCCGACCTGAGATGTGACAAATTGTTTGGTGATGAACTTGGACTGAACTCACATTTTATACCAAGTTTTGACAACAGTCAAATATACTTATCAGTTGCTGTTTTCCCACAATACTGAAATCGTCATTCTTTCACTAACGTGGCTGACACACTGCTACATAGACATGTGACGGTGTGTCATGTTTAAGGTTTCAGTGTTGAGCGAAACATGTGAACTGTGTTGTTGGTTTAACACAAGCTGAGATCTCTTAGGCATCATAGGCTATTTTATTCAGAATTTTAACATTTTAACAGAATTTTTGTTATATTGCTTGAAATCATCGTAACATACCGATAGGTGTAGGCCTACGTCCATTAAAAGCACTGACAGCAAAGTTTAAAAAAAAGTCCTCTGTGGCGGGGGCAGGACTGTCAAAAGCACTCTAATTATTTTCTCCAGGCCGGAGAAAATCCATGTTGTAAAGAATCCCAAAGTGCAGGTGGTTTTATTACAGATTCTAAACCTCAAAACTTCGCTGATCATCAACATGCAACAGAAACAAAATAAAACTCATTTAACAATTTCTGGTGTCGTTAAAATAAGCCACAAGACTCCACTGACAGAAACATGTCGAAATATAAACGCATGCATTTCTGCAACTATCAGACCCTGCAGGCGTTAGACGTTGCTTCCTGCGTGGAGAGCGTGGCGTTTAGCACACACTGAACAGGTATTATGTTGCTGTATATGACGTGTATCCAACACAACGTACATGTAATGTAAATTAAACTTTCGTCCAACCAGGCGTACTTCCTGTTGCCAGTAGGTGGCTCAGATAACTCAACGTTGACATGTCAACCCTGTTTCCTGCTAAATGACTTGCCAACACAAGGAAAATGGACTCTCAATTATGTTTCCAGGGAAACTCGTGGTTAACGCAACAAAACAAAGAGGGAGGCAGAATTATGGGGTGAGCAGCAGGGAGGAGGTGGGGGTGGTGAGGGAGGGTGGGAGTTCACTGGTGAAAGAGAGCAGAATTCATTTGAAGGTGAATAGAAACAGCTTGGCTCCATTCAGAGGGACTTCTGTCACGGTGGGAGGGTGTGTGTGTGTGTGTGTGTGTGTGTGTGGGGGGGGTGGGGGGGGGGGGGGGGGGGGGGGTTAGGGCAGTGGCCAAAAGGCCAATGTTAACGCCGTGGGCCGCTAGCTACACACTTCATATGCTAACACACCATAGAGACAGTGGCAGCGATACACACACACACACACACACACACACACACACAGGAGGGGGAGTGAGAGAAATTGAAACACCTCGTTTTTGTTTCTCCATCAATCCAATCACATCTCCACAATATATCTTATTACATTTACAGATCTTCAGCCAAACCATTTAGTTTCCAGCAACATTGATGATCACAGCTGCAGAAAAACACACGGTTTTCTATTATGGAATTTTCTTTTGTTCATTTAAAGGCCGTGATGTAGGTAATGAAGAAACTTCAGGTAAAATAAACAAGTTTACGTTTTATAGTCCCATTACAGCTTTTGTTCTTTCTTTTATAGATTTTCTGGCTTGGAAGTGAATCTGTAATGAAAACAACATGTTGACTTGGCAAGAAGATAGAGAAGTCTTACGAGCAACAGAGCTATCAGTGTTGATGGTGAAGTGCAGGAAAAGGAAAAGTATTGGTTCTGTCCTGTAAACAGCACATTGTTCCCTATCATCCAGCCTCCGACTGTAGGAGCCTGTAATGAAAGGTCTGCTCAGCATGTGTCACAGGATGTTGTCAGTTGATTGATAAACTCTATCTGGTTACAGAGCTGTAGGTGTCCGAGGCGTGAGAGACGGGAGGCAGCAGAGAGATAAACCTGCAGTCAAAACCAAACATGTCTTTATTTGGACAAAAACTATCGCAAAAGTGTTTTTAAGATCAAATCCACACGCAGAAGATAAGAAGAACTATAGAGATAATGAGATCAGGCATGTGTGTGCGTGCATCTCTATGTCCGTCCACAGCTAATCTCACATTCTGCTCCACCAAACTGCATGATATTATCGCTGCTGATTTATGGCTACATGCTCAAGGACCTCTGGTGGTTGCAGGGACTTGAACCTCCTAAAAAAAAATGTTATTACCTGTTTGATGCCATCATTGTTGGACCGCTCACTCATCACCCTCTAAGTGATAGGGGCCACGAGTGATCACACAGCTGAGCATCGCTGCTGTTTGCCAGGGACATGCCAGAGGAAAACACTCTGCTCACTTTTATTGTTTTGGACAAATGACAGTTTATGAAACTAACCATGTGTTCATGTGCAAACTGATCTCATGAAGTGGCGTATGTATGACACGTCAACTCGTATGCCATTATGGCGTGTTATCACTACGCACAATGGCCTTTTCGCGTGTTTATCACACCGAACCCTAACCCTAACCCTAACCTTAAAGGGCGTTTATATACACGCAGATGTGATGGGTCGTTTCGCTAGAGGGCGCTGACAAACATGCGGATGTGATGGGTTGTTTCGCTCAGAATGTACACATACACGCGGATAGCTCGAATT